>NW_028318352.1:2538125-2895000 GCF_062004578.1 Staurois parvus
CTGCAGTGTAAACAACTCCTTTGTTACTTTTGAAATAAACAGTGTCCCTTGATCAGTAAGAATTTGTTTTCTGCTAGAGCTGTGCAAATGAACACACGGAATGGTTCTTTGGCTATGGTTTTTGCTAAGGTGTTTCTCAAACAGATCACTTCTGGATAGTGGGTTATGTAATCCAAAATAGCAAGAATGTACTGTTGTCCACTAGCAGACTTCACCAGAACTTCAATAGGCAGGAGTATCAAGGGTTCTGCGGTAATATGGTAGTGATGCAGTAAGTCAAGAATCACAGAACTCTTTAACCTATTTATCTAGTGCTGCCCACAGGAATGTCAGGAAAATTTGTTCCTTGGGTTTTTCTCAAGCTAGTTAACCCCCTAAAGGATACTCCTGAGCCATCTGTAATACCACCCTTCTGTAAGGAGGGAGCAACACATGTTGTTGTAATGTTTTCCCATTTATTTTGGCCACATGGCACAGGAGGCCAATGATAACCACTATCTATGATAACTGGTCTGCTGCCCCCAGGACTTGGGGAACTCCATTTGTCTCCTAACATTCCCCTGAGCGTTCTGGAGTGTTGGATCATTTAACCTGGACAGCAACAGATTTTTCTCTTTGCACCCTCCAAACCCCCCAATAAAAGAGTATCAGGGGTGCTCTGTTGTTCTTTCATTCCTTCCATTAACACATTTAGAGGAAGCATGTCACTATTGGGAACTTTTTCACCTGCACCTCTGTACTGCATTCCAAAGGCCCAGAAATAAGTGTGACAAACATATCATTAACAACATTATCCCTAGTCACCCAGTCAGGGGAAACCACCTTGTTTATACCATTGCACTCCTGGCTATTTGAAGGGATCTTCACTTGCCTCTCAGGATCTGAGCAGGTATTGGTTATTTCAGGAAGGCATATGATCCCTTTGACTCTGCAGTTTCGGGGGCAACAGCAAAGGCACCCTCCAAATAAAAGGGAGGCTCTGTCAACAAACACTTTATGTATTAGGCCAAGGACAACACCCATTTCATTGGTCACTTTCCCAACAGCTGTTTCCAAGGTCACCAGGACCATGTAGTACCTTCAACTATTGTTATGGATACAGAAAACCCCAATGCTATGGACCCACAAGTCTCTAGGGTTTACCAGACCCATCTCAACCATGATATATACACTGCAGAATCCAGTAGTGCCAGGGTAAACTTCCTGGCAATTTTATCACACAGCTAACCTGGTTGTTATCAACAGTACACAGAGGCCATATATACAGGAGGAGGTGTTGGGCCAGACTGCAGTCCATAGGCTTCTTCCCAGTTTGGACAGGAAGTGGTGAAGTGACCTGGCTAAGTGCCAACAGTCCATACCAGGTTGAGACCTGTGCTCAGCTCCTCAGTCCTGGGCAGTTGTCTTCATCATTGGATAGGTAAGCAGATTCTTGGGTTTCTCCTGACACAGTGTAGATGTGAGAAAAGCACTAAGGATACAGCCTTCAGTAGGGGAGATGCAGAAAGCGAAAAACCAGGAGTAGGAGTTCATGCCTTTTGCTGCCAACTTGTCTCATTGAGGTAATGCTACTACTGAACAGAGACAAGTGCTTCCTCATGCATGTGATATTGAAGTGGTTAGTACTTTTATCATGGCTGCAGACTGATGCAGTTGCTGTTGGCAGCAAATATGTTAACAAATTCTACATGAAGGCAGTGGTGTATTTAGGTTTTGTGCTGCCCTAGGCAACATAAAAATTGTCTGCCCCCACAGACACTGACCAACATAACCTCCCCTTCCCACTTCCGCGGCGAGATCCTGACATCGACCAAAAACATCCCTGCCCCCAAGCCAGGAGAGCCTTCCACTCCCCCCCCCCCCCCCCGGCGATAGAGAGACACTCATCTTCACAGCTCCGGACATCCCTGGGAACGAGAGCCAGGCTCTACATACATCATCAAGCAGTCCGCAGCCTCTCTCAGATCCCACCTAGTTCCCATGATGTAAGTGTCCCTTCTTTCATCCCTTCTTCTGGGGGGAGGTGCTGCCCCCCTGAAAAATGCCGGCCTAGGCAAGTGCCTTGTTTGCCTTGTGGTAAATACGCCCCTGCAAGAAGGCATACAGTATTATGCCTTTACCCATTCAACAACCTACTCAGATTAAATACCTTACTAAATGTCCAAAGTGCCACCTGAATACACCTAATTTATTCCAATTATTATGGGCCTGTCCACATATTCAGTCAGTATAGTCCTAGACTTTAGGCTATCAGGATTAACAGGACAGGTATGCCCCCTTTCCCCTTCACTGTTATTATTTCAAGATACCTTTTCTGTAGGAAAGACGACTCCTCCGTTAAATAAATTTGAACATCTCACTCATTTGACAATTAAAAATTATTATCAACTAACTTAATTACCCCAGCTTTTTGAAAAATGGACACCAGGAACTACTTATAAAAATGTTTTTGATACTTGGACTCCATATTTGCTCTATACTTTGACAGCCATCCAACTTAGAGAACTTATGTCGCTGTTAAATACTCTAGATCAGGGTTTCTCAACCAGGGTTTCTCCAGAGGTTGTTAGGGGTCCCTTGAGCAATGAGCAATTTCTGCCTCTCAGATAAGTTCCCACTAACACCACTGATCTTTTTAGCTATCTATAAGAGGGTAATGTATCTTGAATTGTAGATATAGTAATTTTTAGCATGGATTCCCTGAGACTGAAAAGTTATTTCAAGGATTCCTATGTGTTGAAAAGGTTGAGAAAGGCTCTTTGGGTCCTTTTGAATTTTTTTTTTAAGTAGATTTTTTTTGTTTTGCTTATAGCTTTTTATGGAGCGCAATATGTGAATATGCTTGAATTACATCTCCTGATTCATTCATAGACATTAAGGCAAAGGCAGTTGCTTGTTTGAGTGTACAAAGGGATGATTGTTGATGGTTTATGCAGATTATTTGGTGTTTTTTTTTTTTTGTTCTGTGATTAACCACTTCAAGTCTGGACACTTTCACCCCCTTACAGTCCAGGCCAATTTTCAGCTTTCAGCACTGTCACACATTGAGTGACTATTACTCAGGCATGCAAATTTGTACCCATATGAAATGTTTATCATTTTTCTGAGCCAGATAGAGCTTTCTTTTGGTGGTATTTAATCACCATCTTTTAAAATTTGTTTTGCTATATAAATGAAAAAATATAGAACATTTTTAAAATTTTAAATTATTTGCTTAGTTTGTGTTATACATGTGAGGTATGGTGGTGATCAAGATGCTGGTAAGGCATATGGGGTGATCAGAATGCTGGCATGGGGTATGGAGGTGATCAAAATGCTGGTATAGCATATGGAGGGATCAGAACATTGATATGGGCTATAGCGGCAATCAGGAAGCTGGTACAGGGTATGACATAGATCAAGGCACTGGTATAGTGTATGGCAAAGATCACGTCACTGGTATGGCATATGGTAGTGATCATGGTGCTGGTATGGGGTATGGTGGTAATCAGAACGCTGGTATGGTGGTGATCAGGACATGGTATGGTGCATGGTGGTGTCGTTGTGAGCACTGGGACAGGTGACGGGCTGGCTGCATTTTTTTATTTACATTAAATTGGGGCAGTGATCAAAGACACTGGGATAGGCTGGTACTGCAGTCTGTGAGTGTACATGCAGCCTAGCAGGCTGCTGCATCGGTTCTCTCTACTCTCACATTGAGAGCCGAGAGAACCTATCTTTACTTTCACTTTTCCTTGTTTACTATGTGATTACTGTGATCCAGGTGACACATGGATTGCCTGGCTCCCCGGTGTGCACTCTGTGCAGGAGACGCCAGTGAGGGCTGATGTACAGGTATGTTAGCCCACATCAGCACTGCCTCCCGTTCGCTGATTATAGGCTATGGGCCCATGGAAAGCTGGTAAAGTAGCACTATAGGCAAAACTTTTTCTTCATTTTGGATAAGGCAAGGGAGGTAAATGTGTCCCTTCACTTCCTGCCCCATAGCCAAAACAGGAAGTAAGAGGAAATCCCTGCAAATTAAGGGAATTCCTTGGGGACTCCGGGGTCCTCAGAACTACTGTTCCCAGTGGAAAATCTCCCTTCTATTAATTTTTTGGGGACAACTGAAAATTTGCAATTTGCTAATCTCCTTAACAGGGGCACAGACTGCAGTAAAAAGTGACAGGGGTTCTAATCCCTCTCCACTCTATCCACAATAAAAAAGTTTTGCCCGTACTTATACATTAAGGGAGTTCAAACGGCAATATTTAAAAGTGTTTAGGTTAAAAGGGTTTACCCTTATTGTTCCTTGCCAGGGACTGTCCCTTATTTTCTATACGTGATTATAGATTTGTGTTTGATATTTGGGATATTATGATTTCTGATCTCTGCATGTGATATAATTATGTAAATAATATATATATATACATATATATAAATATATACAGTATACTTGAAAAGCTACAATTTCTGGGGAAATTGTGTGAAGTGTTCTTGCCTCCACCAGTAGTCTACAACTGGAGTGGGCGGAGTAACTGGGTGGAGTGGTTTGAGTAACTGTTGTGTGGTTGGAGTGGCTGGAGTAACTGTGAAAAGGTCAATGGGCGGCATGAGTTGTAAACAAATGGTCATATTGTGAAAACTATCAGGATTATGGCTTAGCTGTGAACAGTTTTAGTGGCAGCAGGGATAGCTAAACGTTTTGATACAAGATTTGTGTAAGTGGGCTTGAAAATGAGGGAGTGATGGCAGTTTAGAAATCATGTCCTGATTTTTCAGCTCACACTCTAGCTTTTGTCAGCTCCCACTCTAGCTTTGAACATTCCGCCATTCATTCCTATGGGGCGAATTTCACCACAAAAACGCCGATATTTCGTGAACCATTCGGCGAAACGTTCCACAAAGTAATAGCACACCAATCGGGAACAATCCGCACGTTTCGGTATATTACTGTCTATGTAGTGTAAAAACTGTGGGAGGAGTTAGGGTGGTAAATTTGGCTATAATAATAAGAATATATATGTGAGATAACAGTAAGTGGTCTTGCCATGGAAGAACACTTAATTACAGACTGGGAGGACTGAGACACCTCTTGCTGCACCAGGATGAATGAGACTTCTGGAATTAAGAAAGCAGGGGGAAAGTATGTTTTTGGCGTCCCAGAAATTAAAAAATGCAAGGTTGTCACTCAGCCCACCTGTATCTACCAAAAACAAAGCATGTCTAAATATGATCCAGCAACCTGACTGCATTTCTTTTGCTTGATACGCCCACCAGTTGGTTATCTTATAGTGGACAATGTACTCTTCTGCATGGCTGATTTTGGTGCCCTGAAGCTATCAGTTATGACTGTGACTCATATTCTGCATGATTGCCATTCAACCATGCCATGTCATTTGCATCAGATAAACTTAGCTTCCTGTGCAAGGCAGCTTTCTAGGTCAGCGAGGATCTAAACTACGCAATATGTGCAATGACATGTGTCAAGACAGCTGGGTAGTGTGGTAGTCAACAGCATTGCAAAAACATCTGAAAGTCTGTGATGCTGATTTCAGAAATCTTCCAGCGCTCTGGAGATTTGTCTCTGAGCATAGGCAATTATCAGGTGCATTGACTGATGCTTTTGTGCACTGTGTACCTGCAAATTTGTTCTGTTTTGGGTATCAGAATCTAGGTATGCTGGAAATGATTATGCTTTCATGTTACTTGATGACCTGATGGGGGAGGTCTGTAATGTACAAATTAGGTCCAGAATTCCATTTAACCAGATTTTCAAAATGTGCCCAATATGGAGAAATCTTTTTGTTTTCTCAGATCTTTCTCAGAATTACCTGGCCAAACTAACATAATTGACCATGACATTTGTACTGAGCCTGATGTTAAAATTAAGCTGAAATTATATCAGGTACCTGAAACCCAGAGAAAAACCATTTCAAAAGATGTATAGAAAATGTTGCCCAAAACACATCAGGTAGTTGCTGATGGATCTTCATGCATTCATGCATAGGTTGGCACAGTAAATGGAACATGGTTTGATTCCTGACCATGGCACCTCCTGCATGGAGTTTGCATGTTCTCCCTGTGCTTGCGTGGGTTTCCTCCCACAGTCCAAAGACATGCTGGTAGGTTAATTGGATCCTGTCTAAATTGGCCCTAATATGTGTATGTATGAATGTGAGTTAGGGACCTTAGATTGTACACCCCTTGAGGGTTAGGGACTGATGTGAATGTTCAATATATATGTGTTAAGCGCTGCGTAAATTGAGAGCGCTATATAAGTACCTGAAATAAATAAATAAATAAATTCATAGTGTGTTGAAAAAAAGTGCTCTTTCCCACAGGCCTAAGCAGGAGGGGAGGATATGTGAGACACTGGCTTGCAGGGATGGTGTATGTATCACCAAGGTTTCTCACCAGGATTTGTACCTGTTATGGAGTAAACAAACATTTAGTTTTTATAGAGCTTATTACGTTATGGTCTGGGTCCTGGAGACCAAAGGCTTTGTAGAGCTTTGGCTGGGTGAAACCTACATCCTAAGGGCAACATTTTACTTATTAGCCAGCCACCCTGTTAATGAAGAACTGACATAAGTTTAGTCAAAGGCTTGGATGAGGATATGTTTTGTTTGTTTTATGCTATTGACCTGCTCTTCCAAGCCCTCCTGCATTGAACTTTGTTTCCTGTCTTACAGGAAAAACCTGCTTGGACTGTTTTAGGGTTTTCCTGTCTCATGAATGGTTTACCATTGCCATGACCAGTTAAGTCTGTGCTCCTTACACCATCAACAGCCTGCAGAAAAAAAAGATATGGCTACTTGTTACTCAAACTATAAAGAGTTGTGACTATATACACCACTTTCCTAAATAAGATCTGATGTGAGATGTACAAAAACAAAAAAGAACACTTATTCAAGATGTATTTTGGTAATGTACCTCCACTTGCTCTAATGTCCAATGCATATTCATAAGTGTCACATAGTAATTGTAGCCCTACATTTCCTGCATAATTTTATAAAATATGTAAAAAACAATTATAAAAAAAACAGTTCACTGTTACAAATAGCTTCATTTATAAACATATCTGCTTATCTTTAGGCCATCATCACTTTGCACTTACTGCAAATCACAGGATATGTAAAAAGATCACCCTGGACAAATTTGTCAAAAATAATAATACGTTTGAAAAGTTCATTTCCTATTTGTTAAGAATGATAAATGAACCTTTTATTTATATAAGAGCTCTCTTCCGTCAAACTACAAAAAAACAATGTACAGTGTGACATCTCAGCCTTGCTGTTTTCACATGGTGCCTGAAGCACCAGGGAACATTTAGGTTGTATTGAGAAGGAGAGTGAGAGGAGTATGAGACCTTTCAGTGTGTCACATTGAGACAGCCTATATGGGGATAGAAGGAGACAGATATACCGGCAAAACAGATCTTTTATCCTTTCTGGTTTATGGTCTGAACATAATGCCAGATATGACCTATTCCCATGAACAAAGGCTATGGAAAGGTTTTGCTATGGATCCATGTCAAAAGCAGTTAGCCAGGCATGGCTTAGTGATGCTAAAGGAAAGGGTGCCCATGTTGCTCTTGGAAGGTCTTCGATAGCATCGGCTTCTTCCAGGTTAAATGTATCATGGCTGTTTAGGAAACTAGGACTGCAAGATGCATATAGCTTTGTGACAAGGTTGACCCCTATAACCTTTATCTGTCTTGCTTGCTCCACTCTGTTCTCTGTGACTTTTTTCCCTTACCGCTTCAACCCCCTTTAGGACTGGAAAGGTCAAGCCCTACTCAGCATGGTGCTAGAGGAAGTTTACCAAAGCAGTCATGTGATTAATGCAAACATATTGCCACTATTGCTTGCATTTCTGGTTATAAGCATACATGAATAGACGTGATTATAAAAAGGTGGCATATTTGTAGTCATTATTTAAATCAAATGTTCAGTTTCTAGAAGTGAACATAATGCATAATCCAAAAGTTTATTGTTATTTTGGCATAACTCACTGAATACATGTGATCACAATGGAGAAAGTGTATGAATGGAATCCATAGAAGGTTTTGTCACTTGCATCCGTTACAAATTATATCCAAGATAGATCATGTTACTTGTTTGTGCTGAATTTGTTAGATTTACAAGGAAGAGATGTACAGTTGTGGCCAAAATTATTCAACCCCCACTGAAATTGAGTGTTTTGGCCAGTTTGACATTGCTTTTGATCATTCAGTCATCTTGCTTACATTTACATTAAAGAGGCACTTGTAGGTCAGACAAATATAACATAACAGTTATAATGAAATAACCACAAATGTCTTTTCTGTGCTCACAGCATTATCAGTTTTATTCAACCCCCAAGTGACATTCAATCTTAGTACTTAGTACAGCATCCTTTTACAGTTATAACAGCTTTTAAACGTGAAGCATAGCTTGACACAAGTGTCTTGCAGCGATCTACGGGTATCTTCGCCCATTCTTCATGGGCAAAGGCCTCCAGTTCAGTCACATTCTTAGGCTTGCGCACTGCAACTGCTTTCTTTAAGTCCCACCAGAGGTTCTCAATCGGATTTAAGTCTGGTGACTGCGATGGCCACTCCAAAATGTTCCAGCCTTTCCTCTGCAACCATGCTCTAGTGGACTTGGAGGTATGCTTGGGATCATTGTCCTGTTGAAAGGTCCAACGTCTCCCAAGCCTCAGGTGTGTGACGGACTGCATCACGTTTCCATCCAATATCTCCTGGTACTGAAGAGAATTCATGGTACCTTGCACACGCTGAAGCTTCCCTGTACCTGCAGAAGCAAAACAGCCCCAAAGCATGATTGACCCTCCACCATGCTTCACAGTAGGCAAGGTGTTCTTTTCATCATAGGCCTTGTTCTTCCTCCTCCAAACATAGCGTTGATCCATGGGCCCAAACAGTTCTAATTTTGTTTCATCAGTCCACAGAACACTATCCCACAACTTTTGTGGTTTGTCCACATGGCTTTTGGCATACTGCAGTCGACTCTTCTTATTCTTTGGAGACAGCAAGGGGGTACGCCTGGGAGTTCTGGCACGGAGGCCTTCATTACGCAGTGTGCGTCTTATTGTCTGGGCTGAAACTTCTGTACCCACATCTGACAAATCTTTTCTCAGTTCCTCAGCAGTCACACGGGGACTTCTCTCCACTCTACGCTTCAGGTAGCGCACAGCAGTCGAAGTCAGCATCTTCTTTCTGCCACGACCAGGTAGCGTTTCAACAGTGCCCTTTGCCTTGAATTTGCGAATGATGCTTCCTAAGGTGTCTCTTGGTATGTTTAACATCTTTGCAATCTTCTTATAGCCATTGCCCTTCCTGTGAAGAGAAATCACCTCTTCTCTTGTCTTCCTGGACCATTCTCTTGCCTTCACCATGTTTGTAACCACACCAGTAAATGTCTAGAAGGAGCTGAGTATCACAGTCATTTTAAAGCTGCCTAATTGGTGCTTATTATGCTTGATTGCTGCTCGGTGACATCCACAGGTGTTTTCAATACCTGATGGAAAGCACCTGTATGAACCTCTGTTCTTCAGAGTGGTAGTCTTTAAGGGGTTGAATAATTGTGGCAATGAAGAAACCACATAAGAACCATTTACTACTGTATTACATAAACAATTGATGTCATTTTAGTTGCATTTGGGTAGTTACAACGTCCTTGTAGGATTTGATTCTGAATACAATTCCAAATGTACACTATAGTCCCTAAACCCCTTTACAGCATTGGGGGTTGAATAATTTTGGCCACAACTGTAGGACTAGCATAGAAGCTAAAAGATAGTGCAAAGGATCTCAAAGAAAACACCCCTGTTGAGGTCTAATGTGTGTAGGTGATACTTGGATACCCCCAGGAATTTATGGATCTTTTAAAGCAAAATAAAAAAAAACACATTTTGTATAGATTTGCAGTACATGCACATTTTCCCATATTTATCCCTTTAAAGATGCTGCGAATACAAAAAAACAACTGTTAATGAGCCAGAAATATAGCATGTCCCACCTTCCTCTAGAAGTGGAAAACCCTGTTACTCCTGCGCTTGGGGATGGACTCAATATCATTAGGACCACATAACGAAATTCTTGGGATATGCACGCGTTGCTGCCCTCAAAGGACCAGGGGAGTCCAAAAGTACTGAATAGAGAAAAACAAACAGAGGGCTCTGAGGAAGAGGCTAGTCCTCGAAATGCGTCAGCCTTTTGGATGTACAGAGTTCTCACTACAGACAGACACGCAGTGCAAATTGGACAGAGCTGTTCCTTTATGATGTGCCTTTTATTTATTGACTATTTGTAAGTACAATACTTATTATTTACATTCATTAAACATAATTTTAAGGTAATGCACTAGGCTGGTGCGCCCTCTGTTTGTTTTTCTCTATTCACCACCTTCCTCTAACCTGACAACACATTGGGGGAGGTTTACTAAAACTGGAGCATGCAAAATCTGGCGCAGCTCTGCATAGAAACCAATCAGCTTCCAGGTTTTATTGTCAAAACTTAATTGAACAAACTCAAGTTAGAAGCTGATTGGCTTCCATGCACAGCTGAACCAGATTCTGAGTGCTCCAATTTTAGTAAATATGCTCCAGTATATTTTTGGCTCTGAATTCGAAGGCATGTGGTATCAGCCCTGCCTATTTCATTTCTGATGGATTACAAAGTGCACATCCCCCTACCCCTCCTCATCTCCATAACCCCACCTTGTACACAGGCAGCAAGCCTAGGAAATTTCAGTTCACAAGATGCTTGGCAAAATCAACAGGTATTTTGCACTTGTAGAGCAGATATAGCAAAACATTACCAGAATGTTAATCCAGAGCCTGGACATAAGTTGGTAAGAGCATTCAGGAAGCCCTTGTCCTTCTACTGTTCTGTAGAAGAGCAAAGGTGGCATATGGAGTATTATGTGCCAAATAAACACTGAGGTTAGTTACATTTGGTATATATTTTTCAATAAACATAGTGTTTTCAAGCCACAGATCTGTTCTCTTGAGGACTTCTTTTCCAGTGAGTTCTCTACTCAAAAGGTTTCTTTTTTGCCACTAAATATCCTGATGACACCACCCTTGAGTTTGGGTGAGTCGGCACAATTATACTATTACTCAATTTTCCCTTGCAGTGGATTCAGTTCTGGTTTTATCCGCTCTTTTTTTCATGTTAGTTACAATAAACCAGGTTTTGACTTAGGGTTCTATATACATATACAGTATAAAACAGTGAAAGTGACTTTCACCAAAAGTCACTGATATCTCTACATGGAGAATAGACCTAACTATTATTTGTCTAACTTTTCTTTTTTTTTTTTTTTTTTTACTACAGTGATAGGTGGCATGGCGAGTGTAAATGATAGAATGTGAGGTGGTTAGATGCACACTGTTTTTACGTTTTTATTATTTTAAACAATTCAGAGGTGTGCTGTGACCAAAAGCAGCGCGAAGAACAGATGGCCAGCAAGTAAATGCTGCACTTTGAGCAGTTCAAACCTAAAAAAAAGTCTCATTAACACAAATAAAAACCAAAATAACCCCAATTGAAATTAAAACCCCAAAACGCCCCTTTGAAACAGAAGCCCATAAGTCATTTAGTGAAAAAAAAAGATGAGATCGGTTTGCTATGGATGGGACAGCAGCAAAAAGTGACTGCTGTCTTGAGATAAACCACAAACTAAAATTATAGTAGCCCTCAATAAGAACAAACAGACAATGAAGAGGGTGATTGTTCAAGGAGACAGCAATCAGAAGGCCATGCAGTGCATTCTGGTTAAAAAATTTGGCCTGGCGATTTTGCACGTCATTTCACTGGGACTACAAATTTCAAACCTGCAGGATTTGCCATGAACCTATGGTAGTGGTGAATCTGAGCCCCTTCCTTAAAGTGTCACTAAACCCACAATAGTAAAATCAGTGTGCATATGCAATAAAACATGCCTGTTATACTCATTGTGGAAAATAAGGGGTTAATCCTATGTATTGCGTAAAAATACTGATCCTGACTTATTTGATCCTCCCCTTCTTCCAGTGTACCCCACTTATTCCTGATAAGACATATGTGTGGAGTCACTCTGCACATGCTCATTTTAATGTGTATTGCTAGAGAGCTTTTTTTTTTTTCTTGGGAGAGTGCATGTAATCAGCACAGGGCCAATCAGCACTGTCCAGACAGAGATCAGGGGTTCTGCATTCTCCTACACCAGAATGTAACTCTTCCTACAAGCTTTAACCAGTACTCGGCTGTACACTGATGAAGTCACAAGACTGCTCTAACTGCTGATGAGAAAAGGTGTTTAGCAGTTTATATTTACCAAAATAATTGTACTTCCATGTTCTGTGTACTGTGGGTGAGCAGATATAGTGAATACAGGGTCCTGGGTTTAGTAACACTTTAATGAGCATATTAAATTCACACTTTGCAACAATCAATAGAGCATCTGTCAGCAGAAAAAAAATCTATTTTATGCCTTCAATGAAAAATCTGCTTTGTAGGTCTTTCATGTAATAAAATATAGCAGAGAGTCTTTTGCTTTCAGTCACACAGACTCTTCCTGATAGCCTTCCAGTAGAATAAGAGTATCAGTCAGGTACAATCATTGTGCAGCAAGTGGAAGTGGAAGTTCTACATTATCAGAAATGCCGTTACTGCCTTTAGTACAGCACATAATATGAAAAAGGTGGTGAGAACACAAAGGATTCCATGGGACTATGTTCATTCTTGTGCATTTCTGCTACAGCTAAATGAGAACAAAATTTGCATCATAATAGCTGTAGGCAGGTGTAGTTCTAACTCCATTCAGTGGGTGGCGTTTGTATGGATGGAATGGAAACTTAAGGGAATGATGTTCCTCTGCAGCCTCCATAGGTGTCTGATTGGACGCTGCAATCCTCAGTGATCTTCCACAGCCATTTTGGATGGGGTAGCCCTTAAAAATAAGGGACCCTGCCAAGATTTGGAGTGCATTTGCAAGTGGGCAAGAGTGACAGTGGACAGGAACCTGCTTGTTAGGGATAGAGATTTAGCATCAGGGAAAGGTTCCAGTACAAGACGGAAAAGCAAAGGAATATCACTGGACACCTCCCAAGTGCCAGTCCTCAGGGCTGCTTCACCATAGCCTTCCTGATCCGCCAACTGATTCTACCACCCTGCCAGTCAGCCACCCCTCGTGCAGATGCTGCCCTGGTAAAGAAGGCTTCAATCATAATATATTACCCTTGACGTGGGACTGTGGCTTACGCATGTATATGCAAATGTGTGCAAACAAAATCCTCTGTTTATAGCGCAAACTGTTAGACAAGGCCAAATTGGTTGTTTTGCAGGCTGGATGGTAAATGTTGCTGGGAAATCCTTTGTTTGCTTGCAATGTTCATTGCCCTTCTATGCACCTTACTGCTAAGGCTGGTTATAGGTTGCGATGGTTGCCATTTTTTGTGTAGTTGGCTGGATGCATTGGATGCCTTTGCTGTCATTTTGGTATAGCTGGGCGTCACGTGCGTCCCTGTACCTTTAAGGAGGGATGGGCTTCTCCAGGCACACCTGCCCTTAACCTATCCATTGATACATGTGCTCCTACTATGGAGGCTTTGGAAATTTCTGTTAGGTCCACAGTATACAGAGGACTCTTGACATGGGACTGTAGCTTATACATGTATTTGTAACGCCGACTGTTAGACAGATCAAAATTGGTTGTTTTTCAGGCTGGCTGGTAAGTGTTGCTGGGAAATCCTTTATTTGTTTGCGATGTGCGTTACCCTTCCATCTGCACCTTGCTGCTAAGGCTGGTTATAGGTTGGGATGGTTGCCATTTTTGTGTTGTTCAATCGTAATATGCCTTGCGGAATATTGCTCCATATCTGTGTTGGTGCTGTGTAACCTGCTGGTATAACCACTGAGATCTCAAGTGCCCGCAATTACCTTTAGCGTCATTAGTGCCTGCATCCACGCACTGTGCAAAGTTGTTCTGGGGTTGAGTGAATCATTAACACCATCAGTTACTGAGACTGTTACTGCAAATGTTACTACAACTGTTACTGCAAGTATTACTGCACCTGTTACCACAAGGGTTAATACTGGTGATACCAACTGTGCTGCTGTAAGTACTCTCGCAACACTTCTGCCACGCTACTCTTACAAATACAACTGTTAACACTTCCCTTTGCATTGGGTATCTTAGTTCCTGACCCACATAGTGATTGCCCATATGGAAGAAAAATATATATGAAATATATTTTAAAAATATTCTTCCCAAATATATTGACAAAAAAATCTGAAGATTATATTTACAAAATATATATTTTTAAAAATATATATTTTTTAAATATATTCTTCTGATTTTTTTTAACATAAAAAAGTAATTTTAACATATATTTTTACATATATTTGTAAATGCATTCCAAAAATGTAGATTTGTATTTTTATTTTATTTTTTATTATTTTTTTTTTGCTGTGCAGTATTTTATTTATTTTTTTTTTATATTCAAATATTTTTTATTGGAAAATATGAAACATACAAAATAATTGAAAACATTAGTATATAGAGGTGCACACTTAATACAAAATCTCGTATAAGTAAGGTAAAATGGGGTAGTGGTACCTCGCCATCCGGCCGAAGTACCTTGCAAAATCTTGGTTCAGCTACATGAGAGGTATGCTCAATTTAGTGCACCTTATTGAATTGTGGTATGAACATTAAAGAAGAGATTGGGAAGGGAAAGAGGGGGGGGGAGGGGGGGTAGAGGCACCTAGAATGTCATAATCATGTAGTGTGGTCGAATATTATATAATCATTTTATCGAGCAGTTGGGGTTGTGTAACCATTGGGTCCATTGAGTCTCAAATTTGTGGTATGAGAAGTTATGGAGGGCTGTTCTCCTCTCCATTTCACATAGGAAGTTAAGATCGGACAGTAGTCGGGACAAAGAGGGAGTGTTAGTAGATCGCCATAGTCTGGTGATATTGAGCTTTGCAGCTGACAGAATATGTATAGTGATGGTGCGTGAGGACAATGGAATTTTGTCTATTCCGATATGGAGGAGCGCTAGAGCCTGGTTTGGGGTTATTGGCGTCTTTGTAATGGAAGATATTATTTGAAAGACTTGGTTCCAATAGGAAGTCAGGGACCTACACGCCCACAATAAGTGTGTGAGAGTACCTGGTTCCCCACAATGTCTCCAGCAGGATTGTGAATGTTGAGGATAGAATAGGGCTAATTTGACAGGAGTTAAGTACCCTTGATGGAGTATTTTCAGATACGATTCCCAGTGCGAACTGCACTTTGAAGATTTGTAGGTAATGGTAAAAGTTTTTTCCCAAGTGCTCAGAGATATGGGTTGTCGAATTGCTTTTTCCCAGTTTGCTATAGACGATGTGTGTGTATTAAATTGCGATTCAACTAGGAGCTTGTAGAACGATGAAATGCCTTTTTTTGGATAGGTTGGTTTTTGTAAGAAATGCTGTGTAGTCGCTGGGATTTTAATACTACATGGTACATTCGCCTTATAGAGGGCATGGGTTATACGTATATAGGTAAAGTATTCAGTAGCTGGGATTTGGTATTTTTCTCTAATAGTCTGAAAGGAATGTAGTGTATTGTTGGTGTACAGGTTTTGTATGTAGAGTAGGCCATGGTCATTCCATAAATTTAAGTTTAAATGAGGAGAGAGGAATTGTAGGGATGAGAGCGGAGTGAGAATTTGGAGATTGTCCTTACGTAGTTGGGTATGAGAAATAAAGTCATACCAAGCTGTTAGAGAGGCTATTATGCAAGGGTGACTATGTAAATGCGTAATGTGTGCCCCTCGAGGTATGAATAATAAGTCTGACAAGGTGTGTGGTAGGAATAAGGAAGTTTCCAGAAGAGTCCAAGTTTTGTTGAATGTGGGCTGCCACCAAAAAAAGAGCTGGTCAAGTAAAGTGGCTAGGTAATAGGATTTCATATGTGGGAGTCCCGCTCCGCCGCTGGAGGATGGGCGGATTAGGAGATTTGTAGCATATCTAGGCTTTTTCGAATTCCAAAGGAATTTGTTCAATATTGCCTGAAGTTTTGTAAAAAAAGATATGAGGAACTGGTATAGGGAGCGTGCGAAAGATGTAAAGTATCTTGGGTAAGATACACATTTTAACTGTCGCCAATCTGCCTAGCGTCGAGAGAGTAGTGGTGCGTAGACCTTTAATCTCTTGCGGAATAGATTCAAGTAGTGGTTTAAAATTAGCGGTATATAGTTGGTTGGTCTTTGGAGTCAGTTTGATTCCCAGGTATGGTATGCTAAGTGTTTCCCATGTGAAGGGGAAGTGTTTGGAGATTAGATTTTGGGTGACCTCTGGTGTGTGTAGATTCAGAATAGAAGATTTCGGTTCATTGAGTTTATAGTAAGATACGGATGTGTAGTTTTGAATATGCGTTCGTATAGTTTTAAGGGAGTTGTATGGATTAGTGACCATTAGGATAATGTCGTCGGCAAATAGACTGATCTTGTGTTTGGATTTTAGGCATCTAATTCCCGTGAACTTGGGGTCGTTTCTAAGGGTGGTTGCTAATGGTTCAATGAGTAGCGCAAAAATTATAGGGGATAGCGGGCAGCCTTGTCTAGTTCCGTTAGAAATGTAGAAGGGTTGAGAAAGTGTGCCGTCAGTTAGGACTCTGGCCGATGGCTTGGAATAAAGGGACAAAATGGCCGATAGCATCCAGTCAGATATTCCAAATTTTTGGAGTGTATGTGTCATAAACTTCCAGTGGATTCGGTCAAACGCTTTTTCTGCATCAAGCGATAGCAAGAGCGAAGGTTGGATATCTAATTCAAGGTGGTGTATCAGGGATATAATCCGTCTGGTGGCAACAGGGGCTTGTCTACCAGGGATAAATCCTACCTGGTCAGGATGGATTAAAGTCGGTAGGTAAGGGATCAGTCTTAGGGCGATTATCTTAGCGTATATCTTTATATCTGTATTAAGGAGCGAAATTGGTCTGTAATTTTGTACCAGTTGAGGGTCCTTTCCTGGTTTCGGGATGGTGGTAATTATCGACTGCAGCATGTCTTGGGGGAATGCGCCACAGGTAGCAACATGGTTGTACAGGGGGGATAGGTGCGGAGAGAGGTCGGGGCAAAGGCTTTGTAGTATTCATTAGTGAAGCCATCGTTTCCTGGTGATTTATTCAGAGGAAGAGTGCGTATGATTTTTTCAATCTCCGCCGAAGAGATCGGTATAGAAATGGATTCAAGTTGAGACGGGGTTATGCGTGGGAGGTTAATGTTACATAGGAATTGTTCTATTGAATGTGTCGTGGGTTGGATTGTATTGACATCATCTTTTAGGTTATATAATGTCTGATAGTAGGCTGCAAAAGCATTTGCGATATCCTGTGGGTTTGTCAGAGTGTTGTGCGAAGCAGGATGTCGGATTGTGGATATTTTGGTTTTAAGACGTTTTTGTTTGATAGTTTTACTAAGGAGTGAATTTGCCTTGTTACCGAGTGCATAGAATTTAGCTTTTGTTTTTTGTAGGTTAGTGTCGTATGCGTGGAGTAAAATGGTACGTAATTTGTTTCTGTCTGAGTTTAGAGTCGCTGTTATATCAGGGTTTGGATTCTGTTTGTTTAGTTTTTCATTGGAGCGAATGGAAGTCATAAGTTGATCAATTTGTTGAGAACGTTGTCTCTTAGTGCGGGCGTTTAACTGGATAAGAATACCTCTCATGTATGCCTTATAGGCCAACCAAAGTGTGGTAATAGAAATATCATGTGTGGCGTTGGTGTCAAAAAAGAGTTTGTGGGCTTCTTGGATACGCTTCTGGTTCTCCGGCGCTGTCAGAAGTGAAGAGTTGAGTCTCCAGATGGGTGGGAGCGCTGTGTTTTGGTCATCGTCTAATGATATATGAATTGGGGCATGGTCCAACCAGGTTATAGTTCCAATTTTGGATGCTGTCACTTGTTGCAATGTCCATTTGTCTGTGATAAACATGTCTATACGTGAGTATGAAAGATGTGGAGGAGAGTAATAAGTATAGTCTTTTTCAGAGCCATGTTGACATCTCCAGATGTCATAAAGGTCATTGTCGTGCAGAAATTGATTGAGAGTTGGTTTCGTGGATTTTGAAGTAGAAGAAGAGTCCATGTTCGAATTGCCCATAATGTTAAGATCACCACCGATGATGAGTTTCCCTTGTTTAAGTATAGAGATGGTTTTGTAAAGTTTACGGTAGAAACATAGCTGTTTGCAGTTCGGGCCATAAACATTTACTAGTGTATAAGTCTTGTCATTTATTTGGCATACTAAAATGTGAAAGCGTCCAAGTGGATCCGCCCTCTGTGATAAAAGGCGAAATGAAAGAGAATCCTTAATGGCCGTGATCACTCCATTCTTTTTTTTGGGGTTAGTCGCCATAAATGTTTGAGCGTAACGGTGAAGGTATAATTTGGGCGCCTTTTCAGTAGTGAAGTGTGTTTCCTGAATAAAGAGTATGTCCGCTTGTGACTTCCGTGCTTCTCTAGAGAGTAACGAACGTTTATATGGCGAATTTAGGCCTCGGACGTTAAGTGATGTAAAACTAATCATTTGCAATCATGATTTCTCGCTTTTCCGTAACCTGAGGTGGTATTTGGGAGAGGCAGATGATCCTGTGTCTTGCTAGAAGATACACATGTAAGAGGACGTGATAGGACTGTGACTCAATCGGAGTGTTGAGGGGAGTATTCCAAGATGTGTCGAAGTACGTGATATATGGGTGTTGCGTGGGTGTCCAAAGGTGCCATGGTAGGGAAGGGGTAAGGATATAAAGAACAACAATAAAAAAGAATTTGCGAAAAATGCAAATATCCAGAGTAGCCAACTTTGCTACCTCAAAACTGGGGGGTGCGGGTGGGCTTGACCGCCAGACAGGGGTCGAGCCAATTACAACCATTTTGAACGAACTGTGCCAAATGTAGGCCAAACGCCAGACAAATCAGATGAAGAATTGCTCCTGGGTAAAAGTATGGACATATTTTAGTGAAAGGAGGAAAAATATGTCTTGTGAAGATCATGTTGCCTCCATAGAGCTATACGCGGGTTCTTGCGGTTCCGCAGGGAGGATATTCCAGGCTTTCAGTAGATCCAGGCCCGTCTCCAATGTTTTAATAGTAAAAATTCTACCTTGATGCCGCACCAATAGTTTGGTGGGGAACCCCCATTGATATGCTATGCCATGGTTTCTTAGGGCCTTGGTGATAGATATCATTCGTTTTCTGTTAAGGAGGGTAGCTTTGGATAAATCAGCATATAATCGGAGATTTGTGTACAATGGTGGGAGCAACGGTGGGTTTCGAGCCGCCAACATAATTTTATCTTTCACATGGAAAAAATGAATGCGGGCCAATACATCCCTAGGTGTGGATGCCGGCAAAAAGGAGGGCTTAGGTAGGCGATGTGCCCGGTCAATTGCGAGCTCCAAGTCAGAGATAGAAGGGAGGAGTATTTTGACATATTGCTGTATGTATGGGATTAAGTCAGCGTTGGTGACAGATTCGGGAATGCCTCTGAATTTGATGTTGTTGCGACATGATCTGTCTTCCAGATCAGCTAATTTTTGATTGATTTGCTCAATGTCAGACGAGTGCTCTGTGTGCGCATCAATTAGGTTGTTGTGCGCCGTTGTTATGTCTCCCATGGTATTTTCAATGTGGCTGATTCTATGTTCTTGCTGTTGTACTAAAGTTGATAGTTGGTTAAGTGGCGTAAAGATATCGTTATGTAAAGATTGGCGCAATGACGTAAGCATGTTTTTCATGCATATTTCTGTCAAAGGTATGTCTGACACAGGGAATGCTTCTAAGTCAGGCATAGCTGCATTCGTTGGCTGTAATGGAGGATTTAAGGCCTGGTGAAATGTGCTAGGGTCCTGATCCAGCCGTGGCCTGGATTTAGCTGGGCTGCGTAGTGTAGGGGACAGTGGGGGTGACAACTCACCAGGGTCCCCGGGGTATAGTGAGTGCTGCAGCCTGGAATCCGGTTGCTGAGCCCTGTAGTCCTCCTGCTGAGCGCTGCTGTTGTCTCCCTGTCTGCAGCCGCAGGCGCCATCTTGGATTCCCGGCCCAACGGCCGGGAAGAATTGTGTCAGTTTCCCTGGCTGATCTAGGGATTTTTTCCTCCTCGGCATGGCAGCGGGTGTTTGAGCACCTTATGCGGATCGGTGCCGTGCAGTTGCTGTTACCCAGGGCCGGTTTGAGCCGCTTATAGGCTGGCGGGTGGACGGCGCTGTTCTACTGCACGTCCACCTTCAGTGCTGGCCGCGCATGCGCCCTCAGATTTGTATTTTTAAAGACATACAGTATATTTGAAATTTATTTTTAAAAATATTTTTTATATATTTTGTAATACAATGCATTTCAACATGCAGTGTGTGTATATATCTGTATATGTATATATATATATTTATTGAAATATATTTTGAAATATATTGAATATTGCCAACATTTTAGCATTTCAGAGAATATTTTTAAAATATATTTCAAATATATTTTCTTCCATGTGGGTGTGTTCTTTCACTCTCATAAAGGTAATTTTGTTTTTTAATTATATTGCATTTTGACAAAAAAACTTTTGCAATGAGGTGAATGGGACTGCATTAAATCTGAACAATCCACACACTTTGCAAATATGAAGGACTCTGCATGGTTATTAGCTAATAGCAAAGTTTTCAGCAGGTTGGCCATTGGTGAAATAATGGCAGTAAGCATCTCCCATGCATTATATTGCTTCTACAAAAACTGGGGGGTGGAGTAACTCCAAACTTACCCATAAACTTTTGCTTTAAGGCTAGCAATGCATGTTCAGATTTCTTTTGTGTAGCTCTGTGGCCTAAACAAGAGAAATCGCTCAATTTTCCCATCCATGTTAAACTTGCAGCTGTCTGAATACCCAAACAGTGACAGCATCTGATTGGATGCAGTCACTGTTCATTCAGGTGATAATTCTCAAACTGGCTACTTTGGTTTTTTCCAGTTCCAGTATGTCATGCTGGGTGATGCCAACAAGGTTTTATTTGTACTAGCGGTTAGAGGGGTGGTAAAATCACATGGTTGGGCTATGGTTTTCTGCCCCACAATCACTCCCCTTTGTGCTGCGAAAGGCAGCAGTTGGGAATGTACACACACCATGTCCATGATACTTAGCAAAAATTATCCCCGTCACCACAATTGCCCTGCAGCAGCATGCAAATCAAGAGCTTACACCACGCGGTGAGAAGGCAATATCTCCTCACCACCTGTCAAATACTTTCTGGCAAGCGTTCCAAACATGGATCACTCTTTAGAGATCACTACTAGTGTAAACAAGTACTAATGGACATATCAGGGAATTCAATGTCAATTAAAATACATGCACCAGGAAGATTACTGTACTGTAAGAGTACTGTAGTACAGGACTGCCTAGGGGTAGCTTCCACAAAGGTCGCTAGGTGGCAGCACAAAACAGAAAAACAGTATCTAAGAGAACAGAGTATAAAAAGAAATCCTAAACAGCACAGAGAAGGGCAACCAAACTGATAAGAGGCATGGAGGACCTCAACTACGAGGAAGGATTAGAGGAACTGAATTTATTCTCTCTTGAGAAGAGGAGATTAAGGGGGGATATGATCAACATGTATAAATACATCAGTGGTTCATATAGTGAACTCGGCGTAGAGCTAATCACCCCAAGTTCATCACAGAGGACAAGAGGGCACTCTTTACTTCTGGAGGAAAAGAAATTTAATCTCCAAACAAGGAAAGGTTTCTTCACAGTAAGAGCTGTGAAAATGTGGAATAGACTCCCTCAAGAGTTGGTTCTGGCCAGCTCCGTGAATTGCTTTATAAAAGGCCTGGATTCTTTCTTGGATACACAGAATATAACTGGATACTAACATCATTTATGGGTAAAGTTGATCCAGGGAATATCTGATTGCCTCTTGGGGGAACAGGAAGGAATTTTTTCCCTGCAGGAGCAAATTGGATCATGCTTTGCTGGGTTTTTTGCCTTCCTCTGGATCAACTGTGGGTATAGGAATATAACTTTTTTTTTTTTAATGGTTGAACTGAAAGGACTTTTGTCTTTTTTCAGCCAGACTAACTATGTAACTATAAGTACAGTTCAGTCTAATGCAAACACAGTTGCTTGCAGTTCCATAGGGGGGGGGGGGTAACACCACTCAAAGAGGTTGGCTGTCGCTAGTTGATGAGATGGTCAACCACAGAGATCTCTGGACAGGCTCCTCTGATAAGGCAAAAGCAGTCTTTGGTCTGGATGTCCAGGTAGCAGCAGAGGTGTGAGGGATAGGTGTACAAGGAGGTGATTGAAGATACAGGGCCATACCCCTGGAAAGGGCCAGCTAGCACAGTGCCCCCCACAGTGAATGGGGATTAAGACGAAGCTGCATCCAGTGGCCTGCATGCTGGTAACAACAAAAGAGGACCTACTTTCTGGTGACATCTGACATGCTCAGTCTAGGAGCCCCTGAGAGTGGAAAACAGTGGAATTTATATTCCATGGGTGTGTCCAGGATTCCCAGGGTTTGCAGGAGCCTACTGGATCATGGGAAAAGGAATTAAAGGTAGAAGCACAGGGTATCATCTTTGCAATTTCTGAACAGATGACAAAAAAAGGTCTTGTGTTTTATTTATTTTCACACTTTTAGACTATCGATTGAAACCTCTATTTCCAGAAACCATATCTCCATACTACAAGAGATAGGTTAGCTTGCTTGAAGCCTCCAATGATATTAGTAATAATGTGATCATTTGCTAAGGCAGCAGAGTTTTATTCTTCTCAACTCAGTACTTCTATTGTCTTCTGTTCTACTCAGTATAAAAAGAATTATTACCAGTTCTGTGGTGTAATCCCTCTGAGCAGTATGAAATATATAATTCAACCGTTTTTTTAAGAATGCAAACATCTACAGGCTCTGATTTGAAGTTAGACATCGTAATTGAGGCCTCCAGAATCGCTCTCACACAGATATAAAATGACGGTCCCTATGGGCTGTCATCTACTAGCCTACAGTCTGAGCAGCTTCCCCTTTGGTAGGGTGACCAAATCTGCAGCCTTCAGTCACCCAAGGAGAGAAAAAAGAAAAAGCAATGAGGTTTCAAGAAAACAAACAAACAAAGTGAAACACATAATCCCTGCAGATGACCTGGTGCGTTTTAATTGGCAGTCAGGGGCAGATTTCCCTTTGGCAACAAGTGAGCTGTCAGCTTAGCCAGTGAAATCGGCCTAGTTACAAACCGTAGGCCATGTCACTTATAGATGTGATTGGACCCTGATTTTATTTTATTTCAAAACAGATCTAGCACTGTAATGACAGCACTGTACACTACAGCTTGATGTACTGTCTGTAAATCAAATTTGAAATATTATAGAAAGTCCAATATATTAACCTTTCTAGATAGAATGCATTCTCTTTGGCAAATGAAGCTCTTCCTCTCGTGATTTTACAGATGTAGTTAAACCAGACATGCAAAACTGTGAAGATCCTAGCTGTATAAATGTTGTGTAGGACAGGCTATATTTATGGAAATATATTAAAGCTATACTGAGAACTGGTGCAGATGAATATGAACTTGCCAACACTTGGAATAAAAGCTCTCACCCAGAAGTATTTTTATACCTCACACTCCGTTCACTGGATATTCAACAAGGTTTCATTAAAACTAATTTATACAACATGAGGCCAGATATGGAAAGTCTAGTCAAGCATAAATAGCAAGAAAAGTCTAATTATGTACATGGGCAAATCAGTGGCAGTTGGTAACTATAATGTATACTGTTATTTTCATTTAAATTATGTCCACTAAGTAATAGAAATGGATGCACAGTACAAATTTGGTGCTTGTGCAGAATGCTCTTCCCACAAAAATGGCAAGAACTGTATCTTTACACCTCATTTACATCTATTTTTATGTAGATTTCAGACCATTGTTCCATTGTAATTATATTATTATTTAACTTTCACCACCAATGTTAGTTGCTTTTCTTTTCCTATGTTGTCTGCAATGCTATCTTACATTCTCTCTTGTGTTCAGGTTTTTGTAATGATAAAGAACATGTTTTATGATGCAATTAAGTCACCAAACCATTATATGTAGGCTTTTCCAGCTACTTATCTATGTCCAATCTGTAAAGTCATACAAAGCACAGTCCTGGAAGGAGGGGTACTCAAAGCTAGGTTTTAATCTTTGTGCTCATCCCTTATTGCCATTCCATGCAAACCAAAATGTTGGCAGGTGCAGTTAGCTTGTCTGCCATTACTTGGCCCTGTTCCCTAATTAGTATGGTGAGGCCAATTATGTAATTGGGTGTTAGGCTCCTTTTAGAGAAAATCTTCCTCTAGTGATGTAATGGGTGGCGTTAGTGTCTATATAAATGCCAGGATGGTAGGGGCCTTATGAGATGGGGCATGGGAGCCAAACACCCCCGAGCTAGTTGGATGTAGTCAGCTATTGCCAAGGGCCCTGAAAAGGGCTTTAACTCTGGGTGAGTTAGTTCAACACCCAGAAGGACCAGCTGTGGTGTCCCTTACTCTTTTATGGTCTGCTGCAGGCTGTGGGTTGGATGCAAAAGGCCACAGTGAGTACTAATACACCAGGAAATGAGTGTGTCATCTGGGAGTGAGCATTCTTGTCTGGGCAAAGCTATAGGATGAGGCAGTGGAAGAGACTAGACTTAGTATACGTGGGGAAGTGGTCCCAATTCTGTAATGCTCCCTAGGAGAGGATGTGCAAAGGGAAGATGGCTCACAAAATATGTGCTAGCAGTCTGCACCCAAATTACAGCTACAGAATATTTGTTCCTGTGTATGGCCTTCAGCGTCAAGGAACTCTCTCACTATGTCAATGTGATGTTAGATGTCATGGCCATATGTGAGAAGAAATAGTAAAATGCGGAAAATATACATCCTTTATTCTTGAATATTAGGGCCTATGGCCAGGGATGTCATGAGTAGGCCTACGGCCAGGCTTTGACACAATATGGCGAAGAGCTACAACTTCCGACAGGTAAGTAGCTGTTCTATGGTGGAGACTTGCATGGTGTGGCACCAATACACAGTCAGTCACAGGCCCACTTGCAACCATAGTACAAGTCTTGGCTGCTAAATGCAGAATTATTAACTGTAACCCCCAGCTCTCCAACATACAACAAATCTATGAGTGAGTGGTGCAAAGCCCACTCTGCAACATCCACTCTGCAACATCCACTCTTTACCATTCAGAGGTTCCTGATTGGAGTGTACAAGTGAGCAGAGCATGTCAGTGGTCAAACAGATCATAGTCACTGCTATATTCATAGTTACATAGTTAGTCAGCTTGAAAAGACACAAGCCCATTTAGTTCAGCCAATAAAGAAAAAAAATAAAGAACTAAAAATAGAAAAGAAAGGTGTCCAATGTTGACTCAAATTGATGGTGTGTATGTGCATATAAAATACGAGCCTTGTACCTTTGGGTAGGACATCTTTCCAGAGGTAAAAAATGTAAATATTAATAGACACAGTGAAAAAAAAACTTTGCAGACATTGTAGAATATTTCTTGAAATTAAGTGATTTAATTTTGTATGTTTTCATACTTTTAGTTACAAAGTGATCCCAAAATAATTTTATCTCTACATCTCAAACTGACTTGTGCACTTGTCAGTTTGTGAAATCTACGTCAAAGCCCTGGGGCCAGGTGAAAAAAAAATGAAAACCTCTAAGATAATATCTTAGAATTCTGAGATAACTTTGAAGAAGTGAGCTTATTTATACTTTATAGCTGTAAGCATATACTTTTACATAGTGGATGTGAGATGGGTCTATAAATTATATGGAAAATGCTATATAAGTACTATACGTATTATATAAATATATTGTGTGTGTATTAGTAATCATTGTCTGTAATAAATTCAGGGGAAAAAAATCTAAAGTTCTCTACAGTAATGCTGTATGCTCAGTTCATCTGAATCTACAGCTGCTTCGTATTATAGGTAATTAAGCTTTTCCGCTTGATATGGAATTTTAATGTTAATGCACACCAGGGGGTTGGGTATAAGAAATCACACAATGCCTACATTTTCATGATTTTATTTTTACACATTTTAGAACTGTAACATCTTGTGATACCTTTCTTTAAAAAAGAAAAAAAAACTTTTTTCATTTTATTGCCTATTAGTAATCAATCAGTTGTGTTTCCATAGATGTTGTATATATCCAGAGGCCTTGTTTGCATCATATGACCCCTTTTGCCTTACTTGACAGTGCATTCTATGTAGGATCCGGTTTAGTCAGTTGCAGACCTCAAATGGCTGTTCTATTAGCATGCTCTGCGTGTGTTTCTGCAGTGAATCACTGTTTGCTTTTTGTGGTGGGAGGAGCTGACAGAGTGGTGACAGTTCTGCTCTCTGTTTCTGGCACGGCTGGTTCTGTCTCTGGCAGGGAACCCCTTTTTGCAGTAGAGTCAGATAGGTCTCAGCATGTGTAAGCATCACCTCTCTGACCTAACCCAGCCTCCCACTCTGTCTTTACTTGCTTACATACCCCAGCAGTTTTACTTAAACTGAAGCCGTCACATGTAAGGCAAGATCACACACACAGCAGGCTGAGACAATGCAGAAATTTCTTTTGATTCCTAAATCCATGTTGCCAAGTAATCAGCCATGATCAGCGACTTGTTGCCATTTATTTAATACCGGGAAGATATAAAAGACGCAGATGAATGCAGCTATGTACTCATTAATACATCAATAAATGCATTCAGTCTATTGTGTTGCAGTGTGTTAGCAAAGGATACATTGATAGGATAGAGGAATTTAGAGTAATTCCCAAGAATGGTACCTAATAGTACAGCTATTAAAAGGCTCACTATGGGATAGACATAAAACAATATGCAGATAATGTCCTTTTTACTTCTTACCCACTCCTTAACCACATGACAAAAATCCGATGAGGGAATTTAAATGAAAGAGAAAACTGTGCAATCTTAAAAGTAATATTTTAAGTCTCAAATATTAATTTTGCCCATCAGTTCCCTATAGCTAATTAATCACCTTGAACAACAACCAAAAAAGGTATCAATTTTATTTATTATTCAGAAAAAAATGCTTTTGAGACAGTTGAGGTTGTGCAATTTTTTTTATTATTTGAATCAAAATCAATTTTATTGATTTAAAGCAGGGGTCTCCAAACTTTCTAAACAAAGGGCCAGTTTACTGGCTTTCAGACTTTAGGGGGCTGGACTGTGACCATTAGGAGTAGAAATTGTCCTGCGTCATTGGGAGTAAACAATGCAACTTTGGCATTAGGGGAGGAATAGCGCCCTATTCTTGGTGTAAGTTGGAGAAATAGTGCCCCATTGTTGGTGTCAGTGGGAGGAATAGCTCCCCACGGTTTGTTTCAGTGAGAGGAATAGTGAATGTTGTTGATGTCAGTAGCAGGAATTATGCCCCCTTGTTGGTGTTAGTGGGAGGAATAGTGTCTTGTGTTAGTGGGAGAAAAAGTGACCCAAGGGCCAGATAGGGGCAAGCAAAGGGCTGTACTTTGGAGACCACTGCTTTAGAGTATTGGATGTTTTTTTTTTTTTGTAACTGTGATATTAAGGGCAGCAATATACTGGCAAATAAAAAAAATACTTACAAATAGAGTTGAATCTAAAGTGTGGTGCTGAATGCATGCAAAACAGTGCATTTTTAGTTATACAAAATTTACATATAAGTATAAGGTCAGGCTTTGCCAAAATAAATGCATTGCTGTAATGATAGTTTATTATGTGCTGTTATCTCCTGTGCAAACACTCATATTTTCAGTTATTCTTGTAAATTCTTCGGTGTTAGGAAGGATACAAAAAAATGACATGTTCGTCACCATTCCAAGCACAAAGCGTGTTTGGTTCAATTTTGTGATACATGTATTGGTAAGTATTTATGTATTAATTACTTTATATTGGATTTCTAATTGAAAAATAATGTAAAAAAACATATTTTAGACAGATCCAAGGACAAAACTCTTCTTTTTTGTATGAAGTCTGGCAAAAAAAAATTGTGTTTGTCTATCCCAGCCCTTAACATAAATCATATAAACAAATATACAAACATTACATATGTACAAAAATGAAAAGGTCTTGTAACCAATAAAAGCTATAAGGTGATCTATTCGTCAGTGAAGAAAGGACAGAAAAAAGTATTCTTAAACCAGGATCAGGGCTAAGTTCCCTGGGTACATGGGCCCAGGAAAGGACAACATTTCTGCCAGCAGATAACTTTGCCACAGAGTATTACTGTAAACACATCTGAGCTTATTCTAATTAAATGTTCCCTATTGTACTGTACATGTGGTATTTCACAATGTATGATATCTATTATATGATTATGATTTTTTTAAAAATCTCTTTCATGTGTCCTATTCTTTTTTTTTAACTTATTTTCTCATTATTAAAATTATATTAAAACTTCCAAAAAAATGTTCCTCTGCTTCCTCTATCCAGTAAGCCATACCCCTGAACACTGCAACTTAGAGAAACCACTGCCAAAGACTTCAGTATTGGACACTTCAGGGAGTGTTGGATTCCTGGTCCTCTTGTTGTACTCTGATTTTTTCCAACAACCCCTACATCACTACTGGACAGGTTAGTGATGTAAGGCTGGTAGACTGTACAACTGAGGACAGTGGGAAACAGGACATTGACACCCTTGGAAGTGCCAGATTCTGCAGAGCCTTTAGACGGCATTATCTCTTCTTTACAGCAGGTTTGGTGGCATAGGCAATGTGTGTGTATTTACAATACCCCAGTATTTCCCTACACTAGTTTGTGTGAGCCCCTCATGCTGTCATAATGATATCGCTGCCTTGCAACTGAATTCCACAATCAGGGATTGCAGAAGCCATAGGGATTGTCTGGAGCTGAATATTCTCCTTGATAAATGGGCAGCACAGTGGATAAATGGTTAGCACTTCTACCTGGCAGTACTAGGGTCATTGGTTTGAATCCCAACCACAGCACCATCTGCCTGGAGTTTGCATGTTCTCCCTTTTCCTGCGTGGGTTTCCTCCCACACTCCAAAGACATGCTGGTAGGTTAATTGGATTCTGTCTAAATTGGAACCAGTATGTGAATGTCTGAATGTAAGTTAGGGACCTTAGACTGTATACCCCTTGAGGGTTAGGGACTGATGGGAATGTACAATATATATATATATGTAAAGCGCTGTGTCAATTGATGGCACTATATAAGTGGCTGTAAAAAACAAATAATAAATAAATCCTGACATACATGACCTAACAGATGCCAGGAACAGAATATGATTTAACTAGAACCAGCAAATTGACAGTATGGACTTTTGTTCCACTGCTATAATTTCTATTTAGCTCCCTTCTCTTTCTATGGCTTACTATCCAATGTTGAAAATACAAAATCATTACAATTCTTGATCAACAACATCATGATCACTGTTTGAAGGGAATTTGTACTGTATGTTTCACAAACAGTCTAGCTCCAGCAGGTCTGCTTATATTGATCATGTGTACCCATATGACTATGTAGAAAATCAGATTGTAAGCTCTGAAGATGCAAGAACTGATGAAATGGTTTATGGTTGTCAGTACTGCGGTCGAATATGTTGGGGCTATATTAAAAAATAAAATCAATATGTCTGTCTGCTGCAGAGAGTCATGCTGAAAACCTGGACTTTAACGTGGTTGACTTTACATTGCAACATGTTAAATATTCCATCGAATGAATATTTAAGTGAATGAAAGAGAAGGAGATGAAGTGATTACCAGGCGGGAAGAATTTATAAAAGTGATCTTTAGCACATGTTTCTAAGAGCGCAGGCCTTTTTAAAGGCTTGTAATGGCTCATAATTGCTTTGATCTACAGGTCTAAACACAGTTAAGGCAGCATGCACAGATCAGTGTACTGCTGTTTCGTTAACCCTATTATCGCCGTATCAGCCAATGTACTCCTCAACATAAAATAAAACTTTTTATTGTGAGCTCTTGTTATCCTAAAAGATTTTATTTTGTATGTTTTATTTAACGTTTTTGAGCAATACCAAAAAGGCTGGATTGCTATATAACATATTTAAAACACACAGAGAGATTGATTTACTGAAAAGAAATAGATTGTTCACTGTGGAAGGGAATTTTTGCTTTGCAAGGGAGTTTGTCTTTAGCTTAATGAATAAGGTGTAGCTCTGCTGACTTCCGTCATCCAGTCATGTGCAAACAAAACTTTTTTTTATTCTCCCTACTTGTTATTGAGTAGTATTTGTGAAGTGATTTTTCACCATATTCTCTAAGCTAAGTGAAAATTCCCTTGCAAAGTGAACAGCCTGTTTGCATTTTGTAAATCAACCCAAAATGTCCAGTAAGGCCTGGCACTGAAGTGAAGTGTAGTAGCACTGTGTTTTTGCAATCGAATAACACAGTGTTACACATGTTAGACACGTGGATAAACTTTATCCAATAAGAGGTTTATACGATAAAAAGGTTCTTTAAAGTCGAAAACATGGCTTCCACGCTAAGTCTAATTGTACAGAAAATACAACATGGTTATTGAACCACTATTTATCACAACAAAAAAATATATGGTTACTTTTAGTATACTATGGGAAACCTTAATCATATATTTATTATTATACATCCAAAATGAAATATATTATATGCTTGTAGTTACATATAGAGAAACTTTGGAATATCTTTTTAATTAACAAATTAATTAGCATAAGCCGAATGACAGTCAAGGTTTTTTTTTCTGTTGGTCTTTCTTGGATATTGTGGGGAAAGGTTAGGTTTTTATTACTTCTGAATTTTCATTCAGGTTTTCCCTGATGAAGGGTGGTCATTGACACGGGGAGGGCACAAGAACAAATATAAATAATTTTTTAGTATAGTGGAAAAGAGATCCAACCTCTGTTTTTCTCTTTGTTTTGTGCCACTTCCTGCCCCCGATGACAGGTGATCAAATCAGGACAGATCTCCCTAACACATACATAGCAATGAAAACCGGATAAAGGTTCTAACTCATTTCTAAAATACTGGGCTGGAATTTCTCCATAACATCAATATACGAGGGGCGACTGAAAGGTTCTCAGCCTACCCATGAAGCATTTGCCCAATTTTCTTTTTCCTACTCATAGTATATATCTTTGCAAGGTTCCATACCAAATTTCTCACAAATAGCTTTTTTCTTTGTTTCAATTACACTGTTCAACAGGTAAAAAGTTTTGGGCATAAAATTAGCTAATCTTACATAATTTTGGGGTGCTGAAAACGAAAATGACCCTAAAAAATGTTGATTGGCTCTAGTTTCCATGATATATTCACCCATCTAATGACGTAAGCCATTCAAAATTATGATGCAACTTCAGCTGCATATTGCGCAATTGATACTGGTGACCAATAGAAAATTGCATGTATACTGAGATGATGCAATATTAGCCTTTAATTGCATCACTTCACTGCATAAAAGCTGCAGTATCTGTAGCTGATTGTAGTTCGACAGCGTCTTTACATTTCGTTTTATGCTTATATAGGCTACTCAGTAATGCCTCGAACTTGTGTGAATAAAGCAGATAATTTCTGCTATATCTGCGGTGAAATAACTTTTATCTCACAAAAAAGGAGGATAACAGGAATGATTAAGAAAGCCTACAACTTGTATTTTGGCTGCAAGATAGGAGACCAGGACAAGAGCTGGGCACCACATATATGCTGCAATTCTTGTGGGACGGCACTGGAGCAATGGTTGAATGGAAAAAAGGCATCTATGCCTTTCGCTGTGCCAATGATTTGGAGAGAGCCAACAGATCATGTTAGTAATTGTTACTTTTGTATGGTGCCTCCAACAAAAGGGCTAAATAAGAAGAAAAAGTTATCTGTGCACTATCCAAATATTCCATCGGCAATACGTCCAGTTCCTCATGGAGAGGGGCTACCAATTCCTAAAGCACCAGAATCCTTCGTGGTTGAGTCAAGTGAGGAAGAACCTGAAGCGTGTAGTCACGTGCAGTTGTAAGAGATAGCCCTTTCCTCAAATACAAGAGAAAAGCCAAGAGAAGCAAAACCGACACAAACTGAAGACAAAACTAGTGAGAATCCTAAGTATTAAAATGATTCAACTTAGCTTATGGCTATAATTTTTCTTGGTAATCCTATGCAATATATTATGCCATTTAGGCTTTGTTATGTAGTCAATATCACTTGCTTTATATTTGTGGAAAGACATCTATCTATATAATTATTGTGCATTATGTAGTCATTACGCCTATAGTAGAAAACTTTCCGTTTACAGAAAAACTAGAGCCAATTGACAAATTTCATTGTTATATTTGAACTCAGAATGTGAAATTCATTAAGAAATGGATTCTTTTGTTTCCAAAACTGGCAAAAAATAAAAATTTGTTGAACAGTGTTATTGAAGACTGAAGCGTAGAAGGTAATCATTGTCTGAAAGATGGAGAAAGTGAGCAAACATGCTGTTATCCAATACCTGCTGAAAAAGGGAATGAGTGGACAGGACATCCGCAAGGATATGATGGAAACATTAGGGGAGGATGCCCCTTCCTATTCCACTGTTAAAAAGCGGTTGGCGGAATTGAAGAAGGGGAACTCTTCTGTCCAAGGTGCCCCTCGCAGTGGAAGGCCAGCAACTGCCTGTACGGAGGAAAACATCACAGCAATCCAGGATCTCGTAATGACAGATAGGCGCGTGACAGAGCATTTCATCGCAGAGAAAGTGGGCATATCTCAGGAACGTGTTGGATACATTTTAACAGTAGGCTGGACATGCACAAGGTGTCAAGTAGGTGGGTCCCCAGAATATTGACTGTTGAAAACAAACGCGACAGGCAGCAGGTATTGGATAACACCACGTTTGCTCACTTTCTCCATCTTTCAGACAATGATGACATTCTGCGCTTCAGTCTTCAATAACTGAAACAAAGAAAAAGTTATTTGTGAGACATTTGGTATGGAACCTTGCAAAGATATGTACTATGAGTGGCAAAAATAAAATTGGGCTAAGACAAATGCTTCATGGGTAGGCTTTTCAGTCGCCCCTGATATTTTCACAAATGAAAAAAATTGAATACAGAATTGGCGGCAGCCTTGGAGAATGAATTTGTACTGTTTATTGTAGGTATTCAGTCACAACCTCACTCCTACCACACTTATTGCATACTTGTTTGGGACTGGTGACTCAAGGTATTGAAAACAGTAACAGCCAGACAATTTTTTCAGGAGGAGGTCAGTGAAACCAAAAGGGCCAGATTTTTGCTTAGGCAACAAATACAGGGTCGTGGAGTTGCCAACGCTAACACACATCTGTCCATATGTTAGTATCACATCCCTATTGATGATAAAAAGTTCCATGCCTCATTGTTATTGTACCTGCCCAGTTGGTGGAAACGTATGCTGAGCACCTATAGTTCATTGACCCTGGCTCTGCACACCAAGAAGTAAACTGCAAGTGGAGGACAGCAATATTTTGGGCTGAAGCAGAGTCGGCAAACTGTCTTAAGCAAGCCATAGATTAATTGATTTTCTTTCCTTCCACTATAGCCGCTTGCAGTAATTGCATTCAGAAAAATCTGACAGGCTGATTGTACCCAAATTTATCCAGCCTGCCCATACATAGATTGAAATTTGTCTGGTCCCTGGTGAACCAACCGTATTTTGATCCATGTATGGCTTTACTAGGCAGAAATGTAAAGGGGCCACCTCCATATATACAGTCTTCATGATACTATTTCTATTTTACTACGATATACCAAAGGGTGGGTGAGTAATTTCTACACTTTATCTACAAGGTAGGCAGAGCACAGCAATATTAACACCTTCCCGCCCGGCCTATAGCAGATTGATGGCCGGGCGGGACACTCGCCATTGTGACTAGGCATCATAGGACATCCTTTCAAAACGAGCCACTCACGCGGCCATGGGGCCGCGCAGTGGCGCGATCTGTCACCGACTGTGTTCACGGGACACAGCCGATGACATATCACTACACCTGCCCATTGCCAGTGTCATGTGACCTCTGTGACCAATCACAGCAGATCACATGTCAAATGTATACAATGGATGGCTTCCTGTCATGCCATCCATTGTATACAATTATGTTGTTAGCTGTGAATGGTCAAGGCAGTCACATGATACAGACAGGGCCAATCATAGCCCATCTGTATCATGTGATCAGCTTTGCCCAATCACAGCTAATCACAACAAAAGACTAAATTAATCAGTTTCATTCAGTAACAATGATTGCAAATATCAACGAAATACATTGGTATTAGCAATCATAATGTGTTAAAAAAAAAAATCCTGATCACTTGCCCAGAATAGTTCAATGTTACTATGGTAACACTGTATTGCTTTGCTCACAGTGTGCTGAAAAATGAAATAGTAAAAAAAAGAAAAAATGTAATAAAAAAAAGAAAAATAATAAAAACACTTGAAAAAAAAATGCAAATACAATTATTATTATTATTATTATTATTATTATTATTTTCACCAAAGAAATGTAACAGAATACATTTTGACCTAAATTTATGAAGAAATGTTAATTATTTACATAATTTTATAACAGAAATGAAGAAAAGTGCGTTTTTTTCAAACGTTTCAGGTGTTTTTTGTTTTATTTAGCAAAAAATAAAAAAAAGCTTACACACAAAGTCTGCAAAAGCTTTGCATAACACCCACAATCTGCTGATCACGGGTGCAATGCTTTACAGGCTTCCAATAAAAAAAATAATAAATGGACTTTTTTTTACCTGCAAACGGATTTAGGTTTTTAGAAAAGGTGAACTTATCTTTTAAATGAGTCAAAAAGTGTGTTTATATCCTAAATGAGCACATATTATTGGTCTTCTTGTTACTAAACCCAGGACCCTGCATTCACTATATCTGGTCTCCCACAGTACACAGAACATGGAAATGCAATTATTTTAGTAAATATAAACTGCTAAAAACCTTTTCCCATCTGCAGTTAGAGCAGCCTTGTGACATCTACCAGTGTCAAACAGAGCACTGGTTAAAGCTTATAGGAGGAGTTTTCAAACTCCTCTGATTGTCCTTTAAGGCTGCATGACCCCTGACCCTCTGTCTGGACAGCACTGATTGGCCCTGTGCTGGTCACATGCACTCTCCCAAGAAAGAAAAACTATCTAGCAATGTACATCGAACTGAGAATGTGCAGCTTGCCCCCAGGGCTCTGTTCTATCAGCAGATGGATTGGAGGCAGTAGAAGAAGGGGAGGATCAGAGAAGACAGAATCAAACATTTGTTTTACACAATGCAAAGGATTAACCCCTTAGGTTCCACAGTGAGTGTAACAAGCATGCTTTATTGTATATACAGACTGATTTTACTGCTGTGGTTTTAGTAACAGTTTAAAGTAGTTTTTATTTATCTTTTATACATCTTAGTTTCCTGTGTTTTTGCTATTGTATCAAATATAGAGACTTGTCAATTACCCACTAAGAGGAAGCTCTGTATTTGACTGTTACTTGACTTCTACTCTTTTCTCCTAAATATCTGAAAATAATATTTATCATTTTTTGAGTGAAGATTCACAACTCCTTTACCAAAATAGCCCCAAATACCAGTTACATGGATAACTACACAGGCTTCAGGGAGCAATAAAAAGCAACCAGCCTACATTTGTAACAAACAAATCCAGCTTCTCCCAAGTACATACATAAAATTACAGACTCTGCATTGAAATGAAGTCTTTTAAAACATTTACAAACACTGATAACATCATTTACATCAAGCTGATATCTTTTAAAACTGTGTAAAAAGTCAATGACAAAGCTAAACATTCACTTCAAAGAATGTACCTCCTTATAAAACCAGTGTTAACATAGAACATCGCTAGTGAGGACCATGTGATTGCAAGTACCTGCCCCAGTGAACAGTGGGTGTATTTTCTTCCAATCTTTTATATTTTTATTAATTTAAAATACTTACCGATTTTTATTTCATGTATTATCTATTATTTTGCTGAAATTCTATAATGTTACGTTGCATTTACAGAACTACCCCCCAAACCGATCAGAAGTATTTAATGGGTACATATACTGTATGTATTAGCTGAGGACCTGTATCTCCTTAAATTTGCATCATATACTTTACTGAAAGGTACTAATTATTTTATGATTTCCTTTGTTCTTAAACCACTTCTGCTCTTGCACCTTGCACCTATTTACCCCTTAAGAACTACAGCAATTTTTACATTTCTACTATGGGCCTGTTTATTCTGCAAAATATTTTTTTTTTAATGGGGGGGAGGGGGGACAAACTAGACTTATTTTCTATAGACAAAGACATAAAAAAAGCATTTTCAACGGGTGTTAGCTAAAATATGCATTTTATTCTATAATTTGTTCCATTTAAACTGACACTAAAATTATGTTTTTGTCATAAAGCATGGTGAAAAAAACTGCAAAATAAATGTGGGCTTGCTTGTTCAGTTTGAGCATTTTAAATATAATGCTTAAAAAATAAAGGAAAACAAAATTGAATAATAAAGGTAAAACATTTTAATAAAACAATCTATTAGCAGAAAAAAAAAAATAAAGCTAAAGGGAGAAGGGGAGGAAGGAATTATTTATGGCTACTTGGGGTTAAGGAAGGGTTAATAAGGGGATTAGTAGGAATCAGGGGCGGACTGACTATTTGGAAACTCGGCACTGCCCGAGGGCCTGGGGTCAGTAGGGTGCACCATGAGATGCCCCTGGTACCATTTTCATAGGCTTTTTTGAGTTTGGGCAAGGACACAGGGGCCCCAAGATCCTCTATTGCCCAGGGGCCCCATGAGTTGTCAGTCCGCCCCTGGTAGGAATACACTTTATTTAAATACAATATTGATTTAATTCTAAGGCTTCTTTAATTGATATCATATGCTTCTGGAAAAGTCACACAGCTGCTCCTGCCATAGTAGACAGATAGTAATTGATTGTAAAAACTGTTGGGGGAGCTGTGGCAGGGGGATAAATCTTAGACATTTTGTTGAAGTTTTTTTTGGGATATATTTCCTACATTTAAAGTTCTGAAGTGGTCAAACATATCTTTAAATTATATGAACATACCCAAACCCATGGTTCAGCTCCAGACTCACTTATTTCACCCCACACTGACAACCTAGGTGCTAGCTTCCACAGCCCAGCTCCACTCTCAATCAAAAGTATAAAAAATAGAAGCTGCACTCCAAAATGCAGCTCTTCTTTTTGTGTTTAATTTGTAAAAATAGACTGCGTATATTGATGTGTCCACCCGGAAACGATCTTCCTTGACACGTTTCACCACTGCTGGCTTGCTCACAAGAATAGAGGATATCCTGCACGGATGTCCCCAAAACTCGCACACCAGAAGTGACGTCGCCATTAGTGGCATCAGTGAAACGCATCATTATAACTACCAGGTCTTGTTGTGGTCCGCCCCAGGCACTCTGGCTTCTCTGTCCATCCATCAGCGTCCATATTCCGGTTTCTGCGCTTCACTGACATCACTTCTGGTACGTGCTGACATCACTTCCAGTGAGTGAGTTCCGGGGACATCTGTGGCAGCATCTTGTTCTGTGAGTGGTACCTTTCCCACAGTTGGGGACCTATCTTCTAGTAGAGCAACCCACAGGATTCCTCTCCACCACCTCCTGCACCCTGGTCTGGATGTACCTGTTTCCTCAGCAGTAAGCCAATTTTATTGGCCACATTCACACATTTGGGCTATACCACCCGCATTTTCCTTCCTTTACATTGGACATATGACTATGAACATTGGACGTATGACTATGACTATGAACAATGGTTTTAATTCCTTACAAGTGGATAACAAAATTCTTCTTTTTTTAATCTGGATAACATTGTCATCATTCTTGCTAATTTTTAATACTTTACTGGTCACTATTAATTTGGCTCTATACCAATAGCGCTCAGTATCAGCTACAATTTTATGACATGTTGCCTCTCTCTAATACTAATGATGTGGAAATATTCAAAATGCTACATTGCTCTTTGCACTTTGAGCACATTTGTTAGGACATAAGAAAATGTATTTAAAAGAGAAGTATGGCTAGTTTTTTTGGTCATACAGTTGCAAGAAAAATATGTGAACCCCTTGGGATTACGTGGAGTTTTGCATGAATTGGGCATAAAATGTGCTCTGAACGTCATCTAAGTCACAACAATAGAAGAACACAGTCTGCTGAACATAATACTACACAAATATTAGATGTTGCCATGGTTTAATTGCACATAACATGTAAACATTCACAGTGCAGGGAGGAAAAGGTATGTGAGGCCCTAGCCTAATGACTTCTCCCAGAGCTAATTGGAGCCAGGAGTGAGCCAACCTTGACTCCAATCAGTGTGATGATATTAGATGTGTTGCTGGCAGCTGTCCTGCCCTTAAAAAACACACACCTGTTTTGGTTTTAACTGGTTTAAAGAAGCACTGTCTGATGTGAACCATGCCTCGCAGAAAAGAGCTCTCAGAAGACCTACGATCAAGAATTGTTGACTTGCATGAAGCTGGAAAGGGTTACAATAGTATCTTCAAAAGCCTTGATGTGCATGTGTCCACGGTAAGACAGACTGTCTACAAATGGAGAAAGTTTAGCACTGTTGCTACTCTCCCTAGGCGTGGTCATCCTGTAAAAATGACTGCAAGAGCACAGTGCAGAATGCTGCATGAGGTAAAGAAGAATCCCAGAGTGTCAGCTAAAGACCTACAGAAATCTCTGGCACATGCTAACATTTTTGTTGACACATCTACAATAAGAAAAACATTAAACAAGAATGAAGTACATGGGAGGACACCACGGAGGAAGCCATTGCTGTCCAAAAAGAATATTGCAGCACGTTTGCAGTTTGCAAAAGAGCACCTGTATATTCCACAGCACTACTGGCAAAATATACTGTGGACAGATGAAACCAAGATTGAGTTGTTTGGGAAGACCACACAACACTATGTGTGGAGAAAAAAAGGCACAGCACACGAACATCAAAACCTCATCCCCACTGTAAAACATGGCGGAGGGAGCATCATGGTTTGGGGCTGCTTTGCTGCATCAGGGCCTGGACGGATTGTTGTCATTGATGGGAAAATGAATTCCAGAGTTTATCAAAATATTTTGCAGGAAAACGTACGACCATCTGTCTGCCAACCGAAGCTCCGCAGAGGATGGGTGATGCAACAGGACAATGACCCAAAGCATACAAGTAATTCAACAAAACAATGGCTGTAACAGCACAGATTACGCCTTCTGGAGTGGCCCAGTCAGAGTCCTGACCTCAACCCGATTGAAATGCTGTGGCATGACCTTAAGAGAGTGATTCACACCAGACATCCCAAGAATATTGCTACACTGAAACAGTTTTGTGAAGAGGAGTGGTGCAAAATTACTCCAGATCGTTGTGCAGGTCTGATCTGCAACTACAGGAAACATTTGGTTGAGGTTATTGCTGCCAAAGGAGGGTCAACCAGTTATTAAGTCCAAAGGTTCACATACTTTTTTCTCCCTGCACTGTGAATGTTTACATGTTATGTGCAATTAAACCATGGCAAAATCTAATGTTTGTGTAGTATTATGTTCAGCAGACTGTGTTCTTCTATTGTTGTGACTTAGATGACGTTCAGAGCACATTTTATGCCCAATTCATGCAAAACTCCACGTAATCCCAAGGGGTTCACCTACTTTTTCTTGCAACTGTACTTCTCTTGTGGGTCACAGGTGTGCATTTACTTTTGTTCTCCTGTGACCCAGAATCAGTTGAAAGCAGGCTACAGCTATGTAGCAGAAAGATCTTGACAATTTTGTCGGAATCCATCCAGCTGCCTAATAGACAGTTGGCTCCACCTCTCAGTTCGAGCTGAGATCTAGAGCCGGCTGGATCAGCACTGGAATAGCAGGGCAAAGAGCGATGACTGACAGTCACTTTCCACTCCAAGCAGACCAAGAGTGCTGAGCAGTCACTTGATTGTGTAGTTCTCAAAGCCGAGGTGATTGTATACAGTATGTTTTGTTTTTTTTTTAACTACACCTTTATTGTGAAAAATTTTCAATTCACAAAAGCCAAAGAGAAACTGCAAAAGATATAAACACATAAATTAGGCAGCAGCTAACACAAATGATATATGTTTGTTAAACTGCTGCACCTAAGTTGAGGTCAGATAGCTTTCCCATTAGTTAACCACTTCAAGTCTGGACACTTTCACTCCCTTCCTGTCCAGGCCAATTTTCAACTTTCAGTGCTATTACACTTTGAATGACAATTGCACAGTCATGCAACACTGTACCCATATGAATTTTTTAGCATTTTTTGAGACAGAAAAAACTTTATTTTGGTGGTATTTATTCACCACTGGAATGTCTATTTTTTTTTTTTGCTATATAATTGAAAAATCCAAACATTTTGAAAAAAAAGAGTTTTTCTTATAAAATTTCCAAATAAATAATCTTTCTTCATAAATCTTGGCCAAAATGTATTCAGCTATCTTTTTAGTAAAAAAAATAACCCAAATTAGTTTATAACCAAAAATTATAATTTAAAAAAAAATGTTTTACATTTTTATTTATTTTTTAATATTATTATTTATGTTTTTGTTTTTTAACATACCGTCACCCTAGCAGTACAGTGTCACCATAGTGATGCTGCACTACTTGTGGAGAGTGATGAAGATTTTTTTTCATTTTTTACACTGAAAAGGCTGTAAAAGCAATCATTTCTCCTTCTCTCTGGCTCAGATTGGTCACAGCTTGTCACATGGTACAAGGCTGTTGTGAATATCCTTGTACCATGTGACCTCTGTGATCATTCACAGATTTCACAAGTAGTAAGCAATGATGTCAGGAAGTGACATCTTGTTTACTACTGTTCATGTGATCACTGATTGGCCAATTTCGGCACTTCTCCCATCCTGCCATTTATGTATTTGGGCCAGACTTGAATTGGTTAAGGTAACAAAAAGTATCAAATAAATTGTAAATTCTGGCAGGATCAGTTCACAAGCATGATGAAAAAGGGACACCTTTACTTACTAAAAAGAAAACTGCTCTTTTGTTAAACATTTAAAAAACACAGGTAATTGCTTAGAGAGATTTTGTAATTTATTTGGTTTAAATTACATTAGTTTTCCAATTTCCAGCTGTACGTATTTTTAAATACCTCCCATAGGAGTCAAATGTTTCAGGTGCAGGGGCGGACTGACAACTCATGGGGTCCCCAGGCAATAGGGGATCATGGGGCCCCTGTGTCCTTGCCCAAACTCAAAAAAGCCTATGTAAAAGGTAACAGGGGCATCTCATGGGGCCCCCTACTGACCCGGGGCCCTCGGGCAGTGCTCGAGTTTCCAAATGGTCAGTCCGCCCCTGTTCAGGTGTTTTGTGCACTGGACACTGTGGGGGAGATTTACTGAAGCTGTAGCGAGCAAAATCTGTTGCAGCTCTGCATAGAAACCAATCAGCTTCCAGGTTTTATTGTCAAAGCTTAATTGAACAAGTTGAAGTTAGAAGCTGATTGGCTACCATGTGCAGCTACACCAGATTCTATGTGCTCAAGTTTTACTAAATCAACCCCTGTTGGCCTGTTGGTACTTCACCTGGTGATGTTTTTGAGAACATATGAGTAGCTGATGTTGGTGAATTTACATGCAGATCTCATAAGGTGCATTTTGACATCTTTGATAGTCACTATAACAAAAAAAAAAATCAGTAAAAGTAAAAAATAAAAAAAAATCCATAGTGCTGTGCTAGAAGTATCAATCGTGTGTGGATATGCTCATTTTGGCTACAGTACCTGTATTTGATTTTGCATGCTGTTGTTACCCCCAAACAGGTCTCCAATGATAAATAATTGTGCATATACCAGGGGCGGACTGACAACTCATGGGGCCCCCAGGAAATAGGGGATCATGGGGCCCCTGTGTCCTTGCCTGAACTCAAAAACGCCTATGAAAAAGGTACCAGGGGCATCTCATGGGGCCCCTTACTGTCCCGGGCCCTCGGGCAGTGCCCAAGTTTCCAAATGGTCAGTCCGCCCTTGGCATATACTGCTTTTTCGCTCCAACAGCACAGTGTAGAGTCGTTTGTAATAGCTGCTTTGCTTGGTGCATGCACCTTTCATTGCTTAGCAAGCATGCCATAGAAATTTATCCTTGCTCTTGTTCATTTCCTTTAGTAAATTGGGTCCTGTATGTTTACTTGTTCTGCTCCTGGAGAAGAGTTTTGCCTTTTATATTACAAAACCTCTGGTAAATATTCACTTATAGAGAGCACATTAACAGCTGGCCAAAAGTGGCATTTTCTGGTCATGGAATAGATTTCCTGATTTCTTTTATTACAGTATTGGAACTGATCATGTGAATACCCATATGGAAGAAAAATATATTTGAAATATATTTTAAAAATAATATTTCCAAATATATTGACATATATTTGAAATACTACAATTTTGGCCATATTCAATATATTTCAATATATATATATATATATATATACATACTGAAATGCGTTTTTATTACAAATATGTGAAAAATATTTATAAAAATAAATTTCAAATATACTGTATGCCTTTAAAAATACAAATCTACATTTTTGGAATGCATTTACGAATATATGTAAAAATATATTTTAAAATAACTTTTTTTATATGTAAAAAGAAATCTGAAGAATATATTTTAAAGAAATATATTTTTTTAAATATTTTTGTACTGCATGTTGAAATGCGTTTATTATATATTACAAAATATATCAAAAATATTTTTAAAAATTTTGGTTTTTTTTAATATATTCTTCCGATTTTTCTTAACATATAAAAAAGTAATTTTAACATATATTTTTACATATATTTGTAAATGCATTCCAAAAATTTAGATTTGTATTTTTAACCGCCTCCCGTGTGCCATATAAGGAAATGACAGGTGCAAGGCGGTTCTCTCAATCTGGGAGGACGTCACATGACGTCCTCCCACTCTAACTGTGTGTGGCCCCTCGGACACAGCGGATCACCAATCAACGGAAAAGAGCCGAAGAAATCGGCTCTGTCATGTGATCAGCTGTGTCCAATCACAGCTGATCGCATGTAAATAAGGAAATGTCGGTTATCGGCATTTCTCTCCTCAACGAGCTGTCACGCTGACAGCTCGTGAGGAGAGGAGAGCCGGTAATCAGCATTCCTCAAAAGGGACATGTACACTGATCATCAGGGCACTGATGATCAGTGTGCCCTGATGATCAGTGTAGCCCCATCATTGCCAACTGTCAGTGTCCATCAATGCCAGCTGTCAGTGCTCATCAATGCCACCTGCCAGTGCCCATCAGTGCCACATCAATGCCACATATCAGTGCCTACCAGTGCACATCAATGCCACATATCAGTGCCCATCTGAGCTGCCTTTCAGTGCCACCTATCAATGCCAGTCAGTGCCACCTATCAATGCCAATCAGTGCCACCTATCAGTGCTGCCAATCAGTGCCCCCTATCAGTGCCAGTCAGTGCCACCTATGCTCATTAGTGCCGCCTATCAGTGCCCATTAGTGATGCCTATCAGTGCCGCCTAACAGTGCCGATCAGTGCCACCTAACAGTGCCAGTCAGTGCCGCCTATCAGTGGCAGTCAGTGCCGCCTATCAGTGCCATATATGAGTGCTGCCTTTCAGTGCCCATCGGTGATGCCTGGCAATGCCCATCAGTGCCACCAACCAGTGCCTCCTCATCAGTGCAGCCTATCAGTACCCATCATTGCAGCTGCATTAGCGCACATCAGTGAAGGAGAAAAATCACGTATTTACAAAATTTTATAACAGAAACTAAGAAAAAACGTTTTTTTCTAAATTTTCAGTTGTTTTTGGTTTGTTTAACAAAAAAATAAAAACCCAGAGGTGATCAAATACCACCAAAAGAAAGCTCTATATGTCTTAAAAAATTATAAAAATTTCATATGGGTACAGTGTTGCATGATCGCGCAATTGTCATTCAAAGTGTGACAGTGCTGAAAGCTGAAAACTGGCCTGGGCAGGAATGGGGTATAAGTGCCCTGTAGGCAAGAGGTTAAAGACATACAGTATATTTGAAAATGTATTTTTAAAAATATTTTTCACATATTTTGTAATAAAAACACATTTTTAAATATATTGAATATGGACAAAATTGTAGTATTTCAAATATATGTCAATATATTTGGGAAGAATATTTTTAAAATATATTTCAAATATATTTTTCGTCCATGTGGGTGTAGCATACAGGAATTAAGAATCCATATATCAGTCTCACATAAGCAGTAGATAAAATTCAGCAAATATATGTTTTGAAATCCTTGCCATGAATGCAACTAAGAGTAGAGGATTTTATTTGTCTTAAGAAATGGGAGTAAAAATGGGAGTAAAACGTCAAGAAAGCTACAGGCGTCAAATGGCAGTTGCAGGCAATTTTAATACCCAAAAGATCTTTCATATGGCTTCAAATATGTGTATGTTTGTTTTGGCCAAACAGGTGCATTTATTATACCTATAGAAGTAGGGGGGTCTATGCTGGAATCCATGGCGTTGCCTTATCTCTATAGAAAGCAGTGATTAATCAAAAAAAAATTAACCCAGCTAATCAAATTTGTGAAAGATACTAGTCATTGCTCATGGTGTGTCTTTAGCAGTGTTCTCCAAACATGCCAAAATTTGTTTAAGAAGATATTTTTTCCATAGGTACCTTTGTTGGCATCATCTGTATGCTCTTTAGAAGTAGCAGAGTTGACGTAAGTATGTATATCATAGTCACCAAAGAAACTATTAAATCATTATATCAATGTTTTGTACCCTTACCCCTGCTAGGCACACTGAAAGTCTTTAATACATAAAAAAACTCAGTAAAAAAAATGCAGTCCTTAGATGTGGTGACTTTTGAATTAATTACTTTTCATTTTTTAAGATACATTTTTAGCAAGTACGGAAAATACCTATCGATCTTGCATTGCCCTTGTCACTTTCTGTGAGCAGAACTGGAAACAAAACAGCTTTATCTTTCTCCTGTTCTTTTCTTTCTTCTACTGCTCTCATCACCCCATATGTAATGGAGATAAATGGACGCAGACATGGTTGTACTGGATGGCCACCATGGCTTCTTCCATAGATACTGTAGAGGTGTAAAATTGAATACACACTGTTGGCTTTTGTTGAACCAGGACGGCTACACACACATTGGAATTCAGCCTGTCCCTGCTGAACCAGGCAATTTTCAACCAATGTGTACCCATCTTAAGAGACATGGACATATAGTATGCTATTCTCAGCATTACCAAGTGAAAATAATGGGAAAATATAAAACAAAAGAAACGAATCCAGCAGGCATATCTAAGGACTGGTAACCTTCCATGTATAGCATGTTTTGGTTTGGGTTTAGATACACATTAAAGTGGACCTTGTATCAAACGTCAAGTTCCCCTTATCAATGAAACCACCACCAATGTAAAATTAATCCAGAATGAAACATTTAAAGGATCACATATCAGGAAAAAAGTGAAAAATATTCTTACCCTACCACCAGGTAATCATTAGCACCTAAGTATGAGTGATGTCACGGTCGTTTCTTCAGCAATATCCTGAGAAAGATGAGGATCCCAAATCTTGTATGAAGATTTCCTTGCACTTCGCTGTGACTTTTTCTCTTTTGAAGTGTTTCATTAAATGTTTTCACATGGGTGGGAGATCCAAAAGGCATTTTAATGTAGGGTTCTCTTTAATAGAAAAATAGACAACTTCTTTTAACACAGGTTTTTAACTAGCACCATGTTGTTTTATTATTTATTTCTTTATTTCAGGTACTTATATATCAATTTATGCAGCACTTTACATATATATTGTACATTCACATCAGTCCCTAACCCTCAAGGGGTGTACAATCTAAGGCCCTAACTTACATCCATACATACACATATTAGGGCCAATTTAGACAGGATCCAATTAACCTACCAGCATGTCTTTGGAGTGTGGAAGGAAACCGGAGTACCCGGAGGAAACCCATGCAGGCACAGGGAGAACATGCAAACTCCAGGCAGGTGGTGCAGTTATATTCATACATACACATATTAGGGCCAATTTAGACAGGATCCAATTAACCTACCAGCATGTCTTTGGAGGAAACCAGAGTACCCGGAGGAAACCCACGCAGGCACAGGGAGAACATGCAAACTCCAGGCAGGTTACTTCATATTTTTAAAAATCCAAGAATAGACTGAGCTGACCTATGTAGCTGTTAATGTAGTAGTTTATTGCAAAAGCTTTAGCTTTGTTCCTTGCAATAAATATTTCATAGAAAATATCACTTGTGTACAGTGTTGCCAACCTACCAGACTGAAATTCATTGACACGACACCTACATTTTACTGGCATAGTCAAGTTTTTACTGACATTTTGAAAGTTACAAAAATCACAGTTTTAAGTGCAAATTTCAATATTTAGACAAGTACAAAATGAAATTAGCAATGTGATTTAAGTTAGATATTTACACAAAAAATATATTTCTTATTTTATTTTTGAGAATAAGAAAGTAACTCAGAGGCAGGACTCAGGAGGGCAAGAAATTAGAATGGGCAGGCAGATACACATGAAATTGACCCTTACAGTGACACTGACAGCAGTATGTAGCAGCACAGATGATGATGACACCTCACCGACATGACATGCCCCCTCCCCCTGAGTGGCAGTCTCTCTTCACGTCAGGTGGTCCCTTCAGTCCACTCCAGTCCCAACAGCACTGACAGTCCCACACCTGGCTGCCTTGCTCCTGTCTGGCAGATCACCAAGATTCTGGCTGCTCCACTCGGCTCCATTGCACCATGGCATCACATGACACGCTCAGGGACCACCTCCGCCAGACCCACCCCCCCAGCCAACGCTGCCAGAACACACTGTATCAGGCACTCAGATGGTCTCGACCGGCTCTGGAATGTAACTGAGTATGCCACAGCCATACTTTTCACCAACAACTTTTACCTATCACTGGCATTTACTGGCAAGAGAAAAGTGCCCATTTTTATTACTGGCTGCCAGTAAAAATACTGACGTTTGGCAACACTGCTTGTGTAAAGTGTATTTATTTTACATGTGATTGCAATGTTTTTCTGTAGATTGACTGTGTCATTAAACTGACTTAATCCATTCCATGCATACAAATATGTCTTTACTCCAATAAGGATTAAAAAACCCTTCTCTTAACGAATCTACCCCGGACAGCAAACTCCTTTCTAAATGCTGTTATACGTCATGTATTTTCCCAGTGCAGTGTAATTTGTTTCAGGAACAGAAGTTCAAGGCATTATTTGAATTGCACTTGGATCTCTGCCGTCAGTGGTATTTTCAGGCCTTACCCTGCCACCTTCAGGATACTGAGAAAGGAAGTAAAGACATTTCGTGTTGGCTGAGAGCAGAGGCCATCCTGCTGAGTTTCATTGTAGCTGGAAAGTCTTGTCCCTGATTTATTAAGATTGCCAGGACAGAATTTTATTTATTTATTTAATAAAAAGCTATTTGCTTCTTTAAAGAGAATGTGTCTTGCAAATACTTACATGGTCTCAGGTACCAATCCCAGAACTATGACACAAGTTTACTGAACTGGAAAAGCAGGTGGTTTTAAAACTTAATAAAATGTTTACGATGATGTCTTGAAATTGTAAACCTGGAAATGTTTTTTTTTAATCCTGAACATTGTTTACTTAAAATAAATACCAGTATCTAATTTCTATTCTTTATTTATCGTTTAGTTTTGGTTCATGCCAGAATCACATAGAAACACACTTCATGTTCCTGTGTGATCAGTGCGATGGGATTTTCAGCCCCTTCATTTGAATGGGCTGAAATCACACTGGATCACACCAAAAATAGTGCAAGCGCTACTTTTAAAAATGTGCTGGAATTGGGTCTCATGGTACTGAACTGCGTTTGCAATCTGTGTTTGGGGTGTCGTTATGAATTATTGACACGCACAGCAGAATGCACACTCAGTGCGTTTGGAACGAAGTGTAGGAAACATGCAGGGAGGGTAGGTTTCCCGCACTGCGTTCTGATGTGAACAGGGGCTTAATAATAATTAATAACAATAATTATTATTATTATTATACAGAATTTATAGAGCACCAACAGTTTGCTCAGAGCTTTACAATATAACAGGAGACAATACAGCAACAATACAGTTCAATACAAGAGGGTTCGGAGGGCCCTGCTCCTTGGAGCTTACAATCTAGGAGTATTATTATACAGGATTTATATAGCGCCAACAGTTTGCTCAGCACTTTACAATATAACGGGAGACAATACAGCAACGATACAGTTCAATACAAGAGGGATAGGAGGGCCCTGCTCCTTGGAGCTTACAATCTAAGAGTATTATTATATAGGATTTATATAGCGCCAACAGTTTGCTCAGCACTTTACAATATAAAGGGAGACAATACAGCAACAATACAGTTCAATACAAGAGGGTTAGGAGGGCCCTGCTCCTTGGAGCTTACAATCTAGGAGTATTATTATTCAGGATTTATATAGCGCCAACAGTTTGCTCAGCACTTTACAATATAAAGGGAGACAATACAGCAACAATACAGTTCAATACAAGAGGGTTAGGAGGGCCCTGCTCCTTGGAGCTTACAATCTAGGAGTATTATTATTCAGGATTTATATAGCGCCAACAGTTTGCTCAGCACTTTACAATATAAAGGGAGACAATACAGCAACAATACAGTTCAATACAAGAGGGTTCGGAGGGCCCTGCTCCTTGGAGCTTACAATCTAGGAGGAACTATATTGATACTGAAAAATGTAGCAGTGATTCAAAATATTATATATTGAAATAGTTGGGACCCTGCCAAAAGCTGGAGTAGCCCTAATCTAAATTTAGTTAGCCAGCCTGAGTTTTGTTTATGTTTTCTGGATTATTTAGGTTTCTTGGGTTATGAATAATTATTCTGCCCTGGACAATTACTAGGGGATTATGTCAGTGATGTGAGCTGACGTAGAGGATAAATACTTAGGGTGACCATCTAAAAGCTCTTTGCATCCCAGGCTGTACCTGGAGAATATGTGAGTGCAGAGTTTCTTGCCTCCCAGGCCTGCTGCCTGAGGTCTGAGACGTTGTAACCTGGTCTGTAGCAGAGGCCAAAGATACCTAAAAGTCATTCATTTGGGCCTAATGAGTTCTACATTAGACTGTAGCTGAGGCATATAGATTTCTACAGTAGCCTGTTACAGAGGTATAGGGATACTAAAAGAAACTACTGAGCAGAGAACCTTTTGGAGCTGCTTTTGAGTGTCTTGTACCCCTAACCCTCTCTCCCTGGACAACTGAGCTAATACATTTTGCAAAAGAAGATTGGAGGCCTTGAAGTTAGAATGATTATCATGACAGGAGATCCATTGAGTGTTTAGATGCAGCTACAGGGCAGGTCAGTAGTAGGAAAGCCCATCAAGACCAGCAGCTCCTTCATAGTCTACATGTATTAGAAAACTGGCACTTCTGCCATGCTCCTTACAGGTATACCTATGTGATCAGTTAACAATACAGTAGATTCAACTAATAATGTACTACATATCTATTTTTAACATAAATTGGACCTAAAGTTTAAACATTTACTCAAAAATGTGAGTTCCCAGTTACTTCTATCCTTCAGCAGGGTCCAAGAGTCCAACAGGTTACTTCCTTAATGCCAGTTCCAACTCTTGACCAAGGGTGGCTTCTGTGTGAATCAGAGGCATCGATTGCCCACTGAGCTCATTTTACTAATGAGCGAAGTAACAATAGGTGCAGTGAATTAAACCATTGTTCACTTTAAATATCCCATGGGCAGGGGAAACTACTGCCTATGATAGACTTTTTGTTTTTTACAGGGGTTGAACAACAAATGGAAACACGACATGATTTGCACGTGTGAAAGTGGCAACATGTTTAGCTTTGAAAGGAAAAGTGATGAAACACGCTTTTGCTTCCACTGTGTGATGAGACATCTAGCTAACAGGTGGAAAGACTCACTTTCTTCATTCAGTGAGTGCTCTGCTAGTTATACGGAGTCATGTCAGAGCTTACCGAGCTTCAAAGAGGGCAAATTGTTGGTGTCCGCTTAGCTGGTGTCTCTGTGACTGAAGCTGCCAATTTATTTGCTACGTCGCGAGGTACAGTATCAAAGGTTATAAGAGCATACAGTTTCCGGGAAAACATCACCTGATCAGGATAAGCATGGTGGACATGGTCAAATGAGCAAAAGAAACAAAAGGAGATTGCGCAAGATTGCTACCCAGAATAAAAAATTAACTGCTGCAAAAGTGACTGCAGAGCTCAATCTCAGTCTTCACAGGACTTTCGACGCAAAACTTGTCGTCACTTTCACACCTACAAATCATGTAGTGTTTCCATTTTTTTCTCACCTCTGTACTGCATTGTGGATAACCTCACTACAAATTGTGGTGCTGATTTTGTGATAGAAAACAATGCATGCATAGAGAACATCATTTGTGATCGTTAGCACACAGCTTTTGAAAGTGGATCACGACAGTTCATGCAAAATTATCCGAAGGAACAAACACAAATTTTTTTTCTGTACAATACCAGAACGTACGATTTTCATTTTATCAGTACACTATTCGTCCGGAAAAAAAAAATCAGAAGATCGAGACCATACATGCATAGAAATGAAAGAATACAGTACAATATAATACATAATTTCCCTGTCATCTGAGACTTTTCATAACTTTTGTAACCTCTTCATTTTCAATATGACACTAGCATGCAGAAAAAACAGACGATCTATCATCCAATATTCTCATTGTGTGTACGAGACTTAACTGTTAACTTACAGTGCAGGTTTAAAGTTAACATGCAGGGACAGAAATATAAGCTGCCACTCCTGACATTGTTTTGAAAGGAGAAGAATACACGCCTGTCATCTGAATCTTGGTTTTTCTAGCTAGTTTGCAAACATGCATCCCCTAAACTCTAGAAACTATGAACCTCTATCCTGTATGCTCATTCCAGGTAGTAAGGCAAGAACAGAATGATGGCCCTGGAGTCTGCACCTTTTATAACTAAGTCAGCCATGGCAGTTCTCATATATCTCCTCTCACAAATTCCCTTTAAAATATGTCTCTTTATGTATTGCCTGATCTCAGATGATTACTTTCACTAAATTCTTGTTCCATTTTTCCCACATTTGGGTTAGCCACTTATTATTTGTCTCTGAAACAAACATGCTAATATATTACAATACATTCTGCAAGGATTCCTATATATTGCTCTCAGGTGCACCTGGATGGAATCAGAATGTCAATGGGAATAATTTTAAAAGATTTGCAATTATGTGGAGAAGCTGACCATAAAACAAGAACATTGGGAAGTTAAAATTTAGTACAGCTATTACATGAACACAATTTACTTGAGAAAGCAAAAATAATCTATGTTATTGAAAAAACTATAAAATTCTATAGGGTTGGTCATTCTCTTTAATACTTTATAGAAAGCTGCCAATTTACTGTATAGTGCTTTTCAGTATAAATTCTAGCTTTTTTTGTTTTCACAGACAGACCAACGTATCTGTAGATTCAACATTTTTCAAAAATTGCAACTTTTGTATGTTGCCTGAAAGAAATCCTGTTGATAAATTACTACAAGATTAGCAATCTTGCTTTGCAGCTCTGTGTCAAGGATCAGTTACCAGCAGGACCCAGCAGCATGGAGTTTGTTTGTTATACCCATGTTTGTGTTGATTTCCTTCAGGTCCTTCACTTTGCCTCCAAAAAATATACTTTCAGGTCAACAGTCACCTGAAAAACCAGGTTTCTCTAGGGACATGCACTGATGGTTTCATGAGCCCTAGGAAGTGATGTATACATTGGTATTATATAAATATAGGACATAAAAATAAATGACATAATCAATTGGCTATTAGTTTTCATATTATTGACCTATAATGACAAGAGTAGATACAAACTGTGTTGGTGATTCACTAGAGAAACCACCAAACTGGATGACTGCGTGTGCTCTCCAGCGCTCCAGGAAATAAATTGCCAAAGGGAGACCAAGGGAACCAGGACAGGAGAGGCCTAAAGATAATGCTTCAGGGATGCAGCCCTCCTCAGATGGGGGAAATCAACCACTGGAAAAAGAGCAGATAGGTGGCGCAAACACCTAATGCGTTATCCAAGATTTATTCAAAGGTGTAAAAGACAAAAACATACTCACAGACATAGCATGTATAAAAAGCTTTTGCATAATGGAGATGGCCGCAACAATGACTGACGCGTTTCGGGGACAAATCCCTTTCCTCAGAGCTACTCGAGGAAAGGGATTCATCCCCAAAACGCGTCAACCATTTGACCACAGTGACAGTTGGAACACCTTGCCCGTTGTTGCGGCCATCTCCATTATGCAAAAGCTTTTTATACATGCTATGTCTGTAAGTATGTTTTTGACTTTTACACCATTGAATAAACTTTGGATAATGCACTAGGTGTTTGCGCCCCCTGTCTGCTCTTTTTCCGGTGATTCACTAGAGGAATAACTTTAATTCCAGTCCAGGTCACCTATTTTTGATTGAAATATCCAATAATATTTAGGGAATTATTCTATGAAATTCCTTATAAGTTGATTGGTATCTTGAAATGAACACAGGCTTGTGGGACCAGAATAGGCTTCTAACACAATGCATCTTATTGTACAGAACACATGCATTAAGTATGGCCACAGTTCTTTCAGCCATAATTCTCCTGTAGGTTACAGGACTGCACTTAGTTCTGCAATCGTTTTGTGACCCAAATCCACTTGTCAGAGGGCTAAAATCCGCTGTCAGCTGATGTCACAGAGCCCATCCACAATAATGTCACGATCCGCCCAGATGATTGACTGGCAGCTAACTCAGCCAGCCCTTCTTGCTCCCTTCATAGCCCAGTGCTCCAGTGAGTGCTGGAGGGGTAGAGCAGAGAGGCGGTGATGGACAGTCACTGCTCTGTGCTCACAGTGGACCAGAGAACTGAGTGATCAGCTGTCTTTGATCACTCAGTTCTTGGTGTAGAGCCAGAGGGGGCCAGATGCAGCTCAGATCAATGCTGCAGCCATCTAAGTATGTATGTTTGTTTTTTAGGATCTGCACTTCTCTTTCAACTCTCACAGCTTATTCACTAAGCTATTCAATCTCTTTTCAAAAAGAACAGTCTCTATTTCTTTAATAAATCGATCACATTGTCTACAGAGAATGAGTTTCCATCCGGTTGCAAACATTTTGACCCATGTTCTTTTCATTCAAATTCTTTGCATCTTCCTAAAATTGGTCAACCTTTTTGTTCTGTGCTCAAAAATGTACCTATAAAATTTTGTACATAATGTTTTTATGTCCTGCATATAACTGAGAGCTGAGTCACACTTCTGTACTTCTGTTTTAAAGCAACTTGCAGGAGGATCTTCAAGCTTAAGGAAAACAATACTGTAGCTGTTGACAAAAAAAAAACACTTACCTGTCCAGGGATCCAGCATCGCCCTCCCTTGGTCTGGTTCTTAACTGGTCTTTGGGTCCCCAGGGTCGCCATGTTTATTAAGGGAAGCTGGCTATGACTCCTGGCAGCTTCACAGATGGGTTCCCACTGCCTATGCGCCAGTCACGCTAGCCTTTTGTACTAAACATAAATACTCCTGCGCTTGGGGGTGAACTCGATGTAGCTATGGATCCATGTGGGAGATCCTGGATGTTGCACGCCTTGCTGCCCACAAAGGACTGGGGAAGTCCAGAACACTAGATGCAAAGAAAACAAACAGAGGGCGCACTGGCCTAGTGCAATACCTAAATTACATTTATTGATAAAAGTAACAGATAGTGATATACTCAAAAATGGCAATGGTAAAAAAGCTCATCATAAAGAACAGCAATATCTGGTCCACCTGATACGGTTATCCCCACAGGAACACTGGACCTCCAATAGGCTAACGCGTTTGGGGACTCCGAGGAAGGGGCAAATCCCTGAAACGTGTTAGCCTATTGGAGGTCCAGTGTTCCTGTGGGGATAACCGTATCAGGCAGACCGGATATTGCTGTTCTTTATGCTGAGCTTTTTTACCATTGTCGTTTGTAAGTATATCACTGTCTGTTACTTTTATCAATAAATGTCATTTAGGTAATGTACTAGGCTGGTGCGCCCTCTGTTTGTTTTCCTTACGTTAGCTTTTGTGAAGGGTCCTGCAGCCTTCTGGGGGAGAACTTCTGCTCCAATCACCTAGGAAGTGGGAGCAGGTACCTTCTAAAACTAGGTACCCACCACCCCAAAGAAATTTCAAAAGTGGAAAAGGAGGGGGTAAGTAGGTGAAGGATGAAGTTCCGTTTTAAAATGAACCCAAAGAACGAGGAGAGTTTAGTGTATTTTCAATGACATTGATAATGCATTTTTATGCAGTACATTTTTAAAAACTAATTTCTGCACTGTTAGTGTGGCTTTATAAAACAAATGGCCCACTTCGATGCATAGTACTGTGTATAAAACCCATGTAAATATATTATACATGTTTAACCACTTCACTTCCACTGTCATCTGTAATAGACCACATCAAGTTTGACAGTGCGTCTATGGGGATATTGATCTGTTAATTATTTTGGCATTATGCATTAAAATTAATACCCATATGATTTTAAGTGAAAAAAAAATGTTTTCTTTTTTTCATGCTTAAAAAAATATACAGGGAAAAATAAGTACAAAAAATAACAAACACATTTTTTTATAGCGGAGTTTTGACCAGAGGAAGTTTAATAACAAATGGTAATGACATTATTATTTCAGGTACTTATATAGCACTGTCAATTTACACAGCACTTTACATATATATTGTACATTCATATCAGTCCCTAACCCTCAAGGGGTGTCCAAACTAAAGTGCCTACCTTCCATTCATACACATGGGCCAATTTAGACAGAAGCCAATTAACCTACCAGCATCTCTTTGGATTGTGGGAGGAAACCCACACAAGCACAGGGAGAACATGCAAACTCCAGGCAAGTGGTGCTGTAGTGGGGATTTGAACCAAGGACCCTAGCACCCTGGCCCTGGGTCCATCCCGACCACCGGGTACCAGCTCGCCCGGAGCAGCCACGTGCTCATCAGCTCCGGCGCCCCCGCGCCTGATCCGCTGCCATCCGGGCCCCTGAGCCTGCTGCCGATGTCCCCACCAACACCCTGAAGGGGACACAGACACTCCGTCCCTCCAGCGGAGCTCCGGCGGTCCGAAGCGGCTTGAGGCCTACCACGGCACCCGAAGCCGCGGTGTTTCCTGCCGGCCGTGGCTGGAATCGCAGCGGGACGCCTCCGCTCCTCCGGGGAAGCTACCACCACCAGCACCAACGGTCCTCCTAACATAGGAGGGATCCACCTCCACCCCGACGCTCCAGGACATCAGGTACTCCACCAGGGGCACCCACTACCCATCAGGGAGCCCAACCACCATCCCACCGCCAGCCACCAGGGATCCCACCACCCACCAGAAACCCTAACCACCAGGGACCCCTAACCACTATCCCTCCAGGGATCGCTACTAACCCACCAGGGATAGCACGGCCACCATCCCACCAGGGATCCCCTGCCCTCCACCCCACCTGGGACTACCAGCCACCTCCCACTGCGTTTCGGACACTGCTTCGCCATCCCTGACCAGCACCCCCTCACCCACCCTGACCCTTCCTGCACCCCGCTCACCCCAACATGCCGCCCGCGCTCCTCCTCCTTGTCCTCCTCTCCTCCATCCCTAAAACCGCCTTCCTCTACCCACCCACCCCCGCTAAGCAGCTCTATATCGCCCCCTCACTTCTCCCCTCTCCCCACTACGGCACCCACCACCTCCTCCTGCTACTCCACTTCCCCGCTGACCCACTTGCCACCACTTTCAGACCCAAGCGCTCCTACACCTCCCGTTCCCACGCCACCTTCCTCACCCTCCTCCTTCTCATATCAGCTGGGGACATCTCCCCAAACCCTGGCCCCTCACCACCTCACACCCCCCCTAGAGCCCCCCCTGCTCACACCAGCCGACGCGACCCCCTCAACCTCATACATGTACCCCTCCTCCCCATATCTATCCCCCCTCTCTCGGTTGCACTCCTGAATGCTCGTTCGGTTTGCAATAAGCTTACCGCCATCCATGACCTCTTCATCTCTCGCTCCCTCAACCTCCTAGCAATCACCGAAACTTGGGTACAGGCCACCGACTCCACCTCCCCTGCGGCACTCACTCATGGAGGTCTCATCTGGACCCATTCACCAAGACTGAGCGATCGCAGAGGTGGTGGTGTCGGCTTGCTCCTGTCACCGCTTAGCACCTTCCAGGTCCTCCCTAACCCACCCTCTCTTTCCTTCCCCTCCTTTGAGGCGCACTGCATCCGACTCTTCTCACCCACCCCCCTAAGGATCGCAGTGATCTACAGGCCTCCCGGACCCATAGCCCGCTTCCTGGATGACTTCGCCGCCTGGCTTCCCTTCTTCCTCTCCTCTGAGCTCCCCACCATCATCCTCGGGGACTTCAACATCCCCATCAACGATAACACCCCGGCTACTTCCCAATTCCTCCACCTAACCTCCTCTTTCGCGCTCACACAGCACACTCAATCCTCCACCCACCTCGGAGGGAACACCCTGGACCTCGTCTTTTCCCACCTCTGTACCCTCAACCAGTTCGCGAACACCCCCTTCCCTCTCTCCGACCACCACCTCATCACCTTCTCCATCTCCCCTTCCCCCAACTCCCCCCCTCAAAAACGCCAAACCATCACCAGCCGCAACCTCCGCAACCTGAACCCGGCCCCCCTCCACTCTGCCGCCGACTGCCTACACGACAGCATCCTTCCACTGTCATGTCCTGACATAGCCACCACCTTGTACAATGACTCACTGTCAGCTGCCCTAGACTCTCTGGCACCCCTTACCACACGCATCATCAAACCCAGACCGCTTCAACCCTGGCAGACCGACAGCACTAAACGCCTCAAACGTCGCAGTCGCGCACTGGAGAGACTGTGGCGCAAAACCAGGTCCCCTCATACTTTCTCCCTCTATTAATCTGCATTTCTTATCTACACCTCCTCCCTCCACGCCGCCAAGCAGGCCTACTTTGTTAACCTAATAAACACCCTCTCCTCCTGCCCCCGCCGACTCTTCTCCACCTTCAACTCCCTGCTCTCCCCCCCCCCTCCTCCACTCAGTACCTCTCTCACCGCCCACGAAATTGCCACCCATTTCCACAACAAGATTGACGCTATCCGTAAGGACATCGTCAACTTGCAATCTACCTCCCCACCTAGCCTCCTCGCCCCCGTCACCCCTTCATCTCCCCCCTCCTCTGCCCTCACAACCGCACTGCCCCCCTCCTCTCCCAATGCCCCGCCCACCATAACCCCCCCCGCACTGCACTCCCTCAGCCCTGTCACTACTGAGGAAGTCGCCAAAGTCCTCTCAAAAGCCCGCCTCACTACCTGCCCCCTGGACCCTATCCCCTCTCAACTCCTCCGGTCACCCCCCTCTTCCCTCATCCGCTCCCTCACCCACATCTTCAATCTCTCCCTCTCTACTGGCGTATTCCCCTCCCCCCTAAAGCACGCGCATATCACCCCCATCCTCAAAAAGCCCTCCATGGATCCCGCGGACCCCAACAACCTCAGACCCATCTCCCTGCTGCCACTCACCTCCAAGCTCCTTGAACGCTTAGTCTACGATCGCCTAAGCTCCCACCTTACTGACAATAACCTCCTTGACCCTCTACAGTCCGGCTTCCGTCCCCTACACTCCACTGAAACCGCCCTCCTCAAAATCACTAACGACCTACTCAACGCCAAAGCCAAGGGCGACTACTCTGTCCTCCTTCTCCTGGACCTCTCTGCGGCCTTCGACACAGTTGACCACCCCCTCCTTCTTAATAAACTACTCTCCCTTGGCATCGGAGATGCTGCTCTCTCTTGGTTCTCATCCTACCTATCCCGACGCTCCTTCAGTGTCACCTACAATGGTGCCACCTCCCCCTCCCTCCCCCTCTCTGTTGGGGTCCCCCAAGGCTCTGTCCTTGGACCCCTTCTCTTCTCCATCTACACCTCCTCCCTGGGCAAACTCATACAATCTCACGGCTTCAACTATCACCTCTATGCTGACGACACCCAAATCTACCTCTCCACCCCTCACCTCACCCCCACTATCTCCGCCCGCATCACTCACCTCCTAAATGACATCTCAGACTGGATGTCGCTACATTTCCTCAAGATTAACCTCTCCAAAACCGAGCTTCTCGTCTTTCCCCCTGCCCACACCCCCCCCCCCATCCTATCCATCATCACCAACAACTCCACTATCACTTCCGCCCCGCAAGCCAAAGTCCTTGGCGTCATTCTTGACGCGAACCTCTCCCTCCAACCGCATGTCAAATCACTCACAAACACATGCAGGCTCCATCTTCGCAACATTGCCAAGATCCGCTCCTTCCTCACCCCAGACACCACCAAACTTCTAGTACACTTCCTCATCATCTCACGCCTTGACTACTGCAACGCCCTCCTCACTGGCCTACCCAAGTGCAGCCTCTCCCCGCTCCAGACCATCCTGAACTCAGCTGCCCGACTCATCCACCTTACCACCCGCTCCACCTCTGCCACCCCCCTCTGCCTCTCCCTCCACTGGCTCCCGATTGCCCAACGCATCAAATTTAAACTCCTTACCCTGACCTACAAAGCCATTCACAACACTGCCCCTGACTACCTCACCAATCTGATCACCAGGTACCACCCTACCCGTACCCTTCGCTCCTCACAGGACCTCCTTCTATCCTGCTCCCTGGTCTCCTCCTCCCATGCACGACTGCAGGACTTCTCCAGGTCCTCCCCCATCCTCTGGAACTCACTGCCCCAATCCATCAGACTGTCGCCTTCTCTATTCACATTCAGGCGCTCCCTCAAAACCCATCTCTTCAGGGAAGCCTACCCCACCCTCACCTAACGGCCATCCTCCCTCATTCCTCCTACCACTTCATCCCCCCCAGCCACTTCCTACTGTACCTTTACCCCCTCCCTCCTAGATTGTAAGCTCGTAAGAGTAGGGCCCTCTTACCCCTCGTACGCTGTCTGTCTTTGTTGTACTGTGCCATGTATTGTCCCCCCCTATTGTACAGCGCTGAGCAAACCCTTTGGCGCTATATAAACTCGTAGTAATAATAATAATAATAATAATAGCACTGCCAGGTGGAAATACTAACCATTTAGCCACTGTGTTCCCGACATAGAAACAATGTGCATATTTTATGCTGTTACTCGTCCAATTTATTTGTTCCTTGTACAAAGCACACTAAAGTTGTATACAGGTGAAGTGATGATATGTTCCAAATTTTATGAATTTGTTTCTTAACACAGCTCTACAAAAAAATTAAACAAAGCAAAATATGTAACAAAATGTTTGTGTACTAAAATTTGCCTAGTTAAATTAGCTAAGGAGAGAATAGGAAGAATGGGTGATAGAGCAACTGATGTTAGCCAGAGGCTAATAAAGGGTTAAACAGGAATACTCTTACTTTATTAAACCTTAAATGCCCCATCATTGGTGCCAGTGGGAGGAATAGTGCCCCATCATTGGTGTCAGTGGGAGGAATAGTGCCTCATCATTGGTGTAAGTGGGAGGAATAGTACCGCATCATTGGTGTCAGTGGGAGGAATAGTGCCCCATCATTGGTGTCAGTGGGAGGAATAGTGCCTCATCATTGGTGTCAGTGGGAGGAATAGTGCCCCATCACTGGTGTCAGTGGGAGGAATAGTGCCCCATCATTGGTGTCAGGGGGAGGAATAGTTCCCCCGTTATTGGTGTCAGTGGAAGGAAAAGTGCCCCCTCATTGGTGTCAGTGGGAGGAAAAGTGCCCCATCATTGGTGCAGCATAGTGGCTAAATGGTTAGCTCTTCTGCCTGGCAGTACTAGGATCCTTGGTTCAAATCCCAGCCACGGCACCTTCTGCCTGGAGTTTGTATTTTCTCGCTGTGCCTGCGTGGGTTTCCTCTGGGTACTCTGGTTTCCTGCCACACTCCAAAGACATGCTGGTAGGTTAATTGGATCCTGTCTAAAATGGCCATTGTATATGAATGTGAGTTAGGGACCTTAGATTGTATGCCCCTTGAGGGTTAGGGACTGATGTAAATGTACAATATATATGTAAAAAGCGCTATGTAAATTGATGGTGCTATATAAGTACCTGGAATAAGTTGGTGTCAGTGGGAGGAAAAGTGCACCCTCATTGGTGTCACTGACACTAATGATGGGGCACTATTACTCCCACTGACACCAATGATGCTTACATTGCTGACCCCTGCTCCAGCCCAGGCTCCCTCCCTCATCCATCCATAGCCAGCTGCAGCAGCACCATCTGCTTTATCCAGATCCCGACTGCACAGACATTTACCTTACTGAGCAGCTTCCTTCTCCAGCCGCTCTCCTCCTCTTCACCAGCTCTGGCTGGTCCCTCACTCAATCTTCCTCCTCTCCAAGCTTCACCTCCTTGCCGGTGATTGGCCACCTGTGTGCCTTTCCTGAGCTACAGATCTGGTGGCCAACCACCAGTAAGGAGGCGGAGCTTGCAGAGGCAGGCATAGGCTGCCCACATCATGATCAAGATCCAGGGAGATGAAGACACCTGACGGACACCCTCTCCACCCCTCCTTCAGCAGCTCCTTGTGGGACATGGAGTCGCAGAGACAGGTAAGACACAGGTGTCCCTTTCCCACGGAAGTGTCCCTTCCATGGGAAAGGGGGAGAGCGGCACCGCCACATCTCCCCCCTGAAAAGTGCCGCCCTAGGCAAACGCCTTGCTTTCCTCGTGGCAAATACACCCCTAAATAAAATCTTTTGTTTCACTTAAGAGCATTGCTGCAGCTGAAATTACAATAGGATCACAGAACAAGCACGTAATATGTAGTGACAGCTTGAAACATTGTAAAAAAGAGCCACACAACTATCACTGAAGCAGAAGCTGCTATTATTGTTTTCTATTTATAGATGGGAATCATGATTGTCAGTCTAACAGCCAGTCCCCCAGAGAAAGTGCAGGTTGTGGGTTGGGGGGGGGGGCATTTTTGCGTGTACATTATATATACTTATACCTGAAGTCTACACAAGGTCCATAATTAATAATATAAGTATGTCTCCATATAATTAGAGATTGTGCATGGGTCCATGCATGTGCTGCTTATGTTGTTCTGTACACAAAGTACATATTTTGCCCAACTCTTCAGTCTCCTGAGCATGATGATGTTGATTATGATGGTTAGTATTGTTACTAGTATTATCATTACACATGTTGCACTGTCATAAACTGTATCTGTACCTTCAGGCTATAATAAATGTTAATAAACAAAAGTGAATAATCATCTGCTTTGCTTATTGTGATGCATTCAAAACATGAAAACTGTAGACCAGGTCTTTTTTTAACAGGAAAGTAACACTGCAACAGAAAAAATGCAAGTTAAAGGGTGTATACCACAGTTCTGCTGAGTTTACTGTACATAAAACTTGCTCAATGTGCAACCATGCCTAAAGAAGTAGAGCCAAAGCTCTTTTGGCCCTACTTCTCCTGTAGGCCAAAGGAGTGCTCTTAGTTCTGCATTCTTGTGACCTGTACTCAGCCAACAGTGGGCTAGAGTCCAGTTCACTGTCAACTGACATCACTCAGCCGGTCCAGACTCAGAAGAAATGTTGACTTTAATGTCGGGATTCACCCAGATATCTGACCAGCAGCTGGCTCAGCCTCTCAGTGTCCTGCTCCAGTGAGTGCTGGGGGGGAGTTGAGCAAAGAGCAGTGACTGACAGTCACCTGCCCTTTGCTCAATGAAGACCATAAACTGAATGATCAGCAGTCTTTGATCGCTAAGTTCCCGATATGGAGGTGGCAGGTGACAGATACAGCATTGGATTGATGCTGAATCCACCTAGGTTAGTATAAATGTTTATTATTTTTAAAAACTTGCACTTCTCTTTTACGAAAGTACATCCCAAACTTCACTGATCAGAGCCAGATTTACCTTTGGGTGTAGTGGACAGGTGCCTATAGGCAACAGAAGCAAACAAGTAGCATTTTGTCTGCATAATTATCTGCCATATGTTTTATTTTCCCCATGATTACTAGAAATATGTTAATCTTACACAAACTTTGACATAATATTATAAACCACCTACACCTCCTCCCTCCACGCCGCCAAGCAGGCCTACTTCGTTAACCTGATTAACACCCTCTCCACCTGCCCTCGTCGACTCTTCTCCACCTTCAACTCCCTGCTCTCTCCCCCCCCCCTCCTCCACTCAGTACCTCACTTACCGCCCACGAGATTGCCACTCATCTCCACAACAAGATTGACGCAATCCGCAAGGTCATAGTCAACTTGCAATCTACCTCCCCATCTAGCCTCCCCCCTTCCATCACCCCCTCATCTCTCCCCTCCTCTGACCTCGCAACGGCACTGCCCCCCACCACACCCAAGGCCCTGCCTACTGTAACCCCCCCATCACTGCACTCCTTCAGCCCTACTACCACTGAGGAAGTCACCAGAGTCTTCTCAGAAGCCCGCCTCACTACCTGCCCCCTGGACCCTATCCCCTCTCAACTCCTCCGGTCACCCCCCTCTTCCCTCATCCGCTCCCTTACCCACATCTTCAATCTCTCCCTCTCTACTGGCGTCTTCCCCTCCCCCCTAAAACATGCGCACATCACCCCCATACTCAAAAAGCCCTCCCTGGACCCTACTGACCTCAACAACCTCAGACCAATTTCCCTGCTGCCACTCACTTCCAAGCTCCTTAAGCGCTTGGTCTTCGATCGCCTAAGCGCCCATCTAACTGACAGCAACCTCCTTGACCCACTACAGTCCGGCTTCCATCCCCTACACTCCACCGAAACTGCCCTCCTCAAAATCACCAACGATCTACTAACCGCCAAAGCCAAAGGCGACTACTCTGTCCTCCTCCTCCTAGACCTCTCCGCGGCCTTTGACACAGTCGACCACCCCCTCCTCCTTAATAAACTACTCTCCCTTGGCATCAGAGACACCGCTCTCTCTTGGTTCTCGTCCTATCTATCCCAACGCTCCTTCAGCGTTTCCTACAACGATACCACCTCCTCTTCCCTCCCCCTCTCTGTTGGGGTCTCCCAGGGCTCTGTCCTTGGACCCCTTCTCTTCTCCATCTACACCTCCTCCCTTGGCAAACTCATACACTCCCACGGCTTCATTTACCACCTCTACGCAGATGATACTCAAATCTACCTATCCACCCCTCACCTCACCCCCACATTCTCCGCCTGCATCACTCACCTCCTAAACGACATCTCTGACTGGATGTCGCTCCATTTCCTCAAGCTCAACCTCTCCAAAACCTAGCTTCTCGTCTTCCCCCCAGCCCGCGCCCCCCCCCCATCCTTTCCATCACTACCAACAACACCACCATCAATCCCACCCAGCAAGCCAAGGTCCTTGGCGTCATTCTGGACTCAAACCTTTCCTTTCAACCTCATATCAAATCACTTACAAACACATGCAGGCTCCACCTCCGGAACATCGCCAAGATACGCTCCTTCCTTACCCCAGACACCACTAAACTACTAGTACACTCCCTGATTATCTCACGCCTTGACTACTGCAACTCCCTCCTCACCGGCCTACCCCAGTGCAGGCTCTCCCCGCTTCAGACCATCCTGAACTCAGCGGCCAGACTCATCCACCTCACTAGCCGCTCCACCTCTGCCACCCCCCTCTGCCTCTCCCTCCACTGGCTCTCCATTGCCCAACGCATTAAATTCAAATTGCTCACCCTGACCTATAAGGCCATTCACAACACTGCCCCTAACCTAACCGACCTGATTCCCAGGTACCACCCTACCCGTACCCTTCGCTCTTCACAGGACCTCCTTCTATCTTGCTCCCTGGTCTCCTCCTCCCACGCACGACTGCAAGACTTCTCCAGGTCCTCCCCCATCCTCTGGAACTCACTAACCCAATCCATCAGACTGTCACCTTCCCTCCTCACCTTCAGGCACTCCCTGAAAACCCACCTCTTCAGGGAAGCCTACCCCACCCACACCTAACAGCCGCTGCCCTTCCCTCCTCCTACCACTCCATCCCCCACAGCCGTTTCCTCCTGTGCCTCTACCCCCTCCCTCCTAGATTGTAAGCTCGAAAGAGTAGGGCCCTCTTACCCCTTGTGTACTGTTTGATGTTACTGTTCTGTTTCATGTATTGTCCCCCCTCTATTGTACAGCGCTGAGCAAACCATTTGGCGCTATATAAACTCGATAAATAAATAAATAAAATAAATAAATAAACCAGGTTAAGAACAGTAAAAGAGAGAAAGTTTTATGCAACAGAATTGATCCTAATAGCAGGGTGTTGATTTGGGCACCAAAGGTTAAGTGCTTACAGGCCCCAATGATGGAAATCGAAACATGGCACCTATACTATGTGCAGTTTCAAGCACACAACAGTGACTAGGTAATTGCAGCATGAACACACAGCATTGCTCACCCTTAAAATTGCTATTTTTTACTTTCTTAAGTTAAAAGTATGACCAGCTTTCACTAAACTAATAACAGGTGATTCTGCCATGAAGATCCTTGTTCAGGCATCTTCTTTTTAAAGGGTGACGACTGTTTGTACCTGTCACCCAGTTGTCACCCAGTTGTGCTTTGTCATATTTCAGGCTTGCAATGGAGATTACAAGTGGAAGTTTCAACATACACTATGCAGGTATGGTACACTGTCACTATTAGAAAACCAGTCCGGAGAAATGTCATGAAGCCATCACTGACATACATGCATGCAGCCAAGAGGTGACATTATATAGAATAAAGGAGAGCTTTCAGACCCTAAACCGATCTCCATTCACTTCATTGCAAAAACCTGTCAACAGCTGTCTATGGACTTTCTATTCTAATCTGTGCAAAGGACGAGGGATAAACCACACAATGATGATTTACCTGAATTTTAGGTAAGTATGTTAAAAAATGCTAGGGATGGGGGCCTTGAGAAGGATAAATCCATCTATCATTTATGTTTCTCACATTTTATTTTAAGTCAAGGTGTATACTTAATTGCCTATAATCCTTTTCAGTATAACAAGTGATGCTGTAATAACACATATATTTGCATAGAGTTGACTTTGCCTTGGCTCATAACAATTTTTTGGCACTTTCATTTCCAGAAAACGCTAGGACGTGGGCTGAAGCTTGGAAGGGATTAAATGTTCCTCATGTTTTTGGGGACCTGAAAGCACAAGCAGCACCCCTGTTCATTAGCATAGGCCCAGGGCAAGCAAAGATGAACGTTAGGTCTGAAAAAAAGGCTGACATATTTGCCAAAAACTGTCATTGTGCCCCAAGGGACAAGATGTCAGCAAAGGATTAAGTGAGTGGGACGAGTAATTAACACATAGAGGTGTTCAAAGGATTATAATTTTAATAACTCCACAGGAAACTTGTGTTTATCATGTTCTGCCAAGCATGCAAATTCTTGATACCTAGTTACCAGGTCTCAAACAAGACAGGTAGTTATACAGAAAAGCATTATTCAAATTTAAGAACTCCTTGGTCATCTAGGTACCCCAAAAATAAATGTTGGCCCCCCTTATAAGTTTGGGACTGTTTAAGAAACAAAACAGTGTAGTAAGTTCAGCACAGTGGCTAAATGGTTAGCACTTCTGCCTGGCAGTACTAAGGTCATTGGTTCAAATCCCAACCATGACACCACCTGCCTGAAGTTTGCACGTTCTCCCTGTACCTGTAGGTGAATTGGCTCCTGTTTAATTTGGCCCTAGTATGTGTATATCAGTGTAAGTTAGGGACCTTAGATTGTACACCCCTTGAGGGTTAGTGACTGATGTGAATGCGCAATATATATATAAAGTGCTTCTTAAATTGACGGTGCTATATAAGCACCCGAAATAAAATAAATAATAAATAAATTGGTAGCATCCAGAGAAGCTTTAAAAAAACACTGAACATCTTTAGTATTTTTCAAATGGAAAAGTCAGTTCTCCATATTCTGTCTCAGCAGATTTAAACTTACCGGTAAGCCTTTTTTTCTGACCTGCATCTGAGACTTCATAGAACATGTTAAGTGAAAAGATTTTATTTCTCTGTTGTTAACTGAACTAAGGAACAAGTTGCCATTTTCATTAAAGAAACATTCATGAAATGTGGGCACCAAATAACAGGAGGGATGAAATTGAGCACACCTTCTGACCTTGACTGTTGTACAATGTGTGCCATGGGAATCACTTGGTTAATATCAAACAGCCACATCCAGAAACACTTCCAAGATCTCGGACTGCCATGGCCACCTCGAGTCCCCCCTGTCCCTGATCTGCTTCCCACCCAAGTTACACATCAAACCACAGGCCATGGCATTTACTAGGTGTCTTACGTCTACCTCCCCAGAACAAACAGGCTCTGCAGAGCTGCTGATAGGTCTAACAACTGTCAACAGCTGCCTAATGGATACTCATGTCCAACAGAAGGGAGGGGGGCAGTGCAAGGGGAGCCCTGTTTTAATAAGCTAATAGGCCAGTAAAAGAGAACACACACAGAGGTAGTCTGGGGAGTCAGCTTTATTTTCACAGACAGGTTTTTTATGGGACCCAAGAGGGTTTCATTTGGGGTTAGGAGAGTGTGTGGACATTTGACTCTAGAAAGAAAACAAATTGTCACAAATTGTCAAGGAATTGCAGGGTCCTCTGGTCAAGGGGTAACATGCCAGGAGCAATTCTTTCCTTTATAAGGAGGTCCTTCCATTACTTACTTGGAATCTTTCATTATTGTGTCACATACCATTAAAACTTCAATAACATAATGTTACATCAGATAAAGTGCTTAATGCATTCTTTTGAAAAGTTTAATTTGTGTGGCATCCCCCTTTGTGAGTATAAACTTTTTTTCCTGTCTTTCCAATTATTCTAAATGGACAAATTACCAATGTAATGGGACATAGATGTTTAGGAGTGCTTTCTGACTGTTTCAGCAAAAAGTTATTGGAAGAAGAATACTGCAAATGATTTTATTTAAAAAGACAAAAAAGCAAAATATAATCATTCATGGCAAGTTGCAAACAATCAGAAATAAATGCTTTCTCCTGAGTTCTCTATTCATGAAACAGGAAATCTGATTGGTTGCTAGGAGTTACTGCAGTATGTGAATGCATAGTGATCTGTGTATTGTGTTATTGGATGAGCCTGATAATATCGTATTAATGTCAATTATGTGAAAAAGAGAACCATTCCCCTTTCCTAAGGCAATGTGCAAATGTTCTGTCTCTTAATCTCAGAATGACGGTCCCGATTTAAATGATAAAAAAAAAAGTCTTGCTTAGGTGATGATATCTATATATCATTTACCATAGAGTGCTTCCTGGTGCTGTTTTTACATTAATACAATCAAAAGATTTCTTTCTGTAACTTCAATAGTGCTTCCAAAGAAAGTACAAGATATTCTAGCGAGGTATATTGATTGCACCTTAAACAATATATAAATTGAATATCCCAGTGGGCAAGATTTATGAAAATTGATACACTCAGAAACTGGAGCAGGTGTGCATGGTAGCCAATCAGCTTCTAACTTCAGTAGGTGTGCATGGTAGCCAATCAGCATCAAACTTCAGCTTGTTCAATTAAATTTTGGCAATAAAACCTGGAAGCTGATTGGTTTCTATGCAGAGCTGCACCAGAGTTTGCACTTTTTTAGTAAATGCTCCCCACTGACTAACAATACAATTCATGACTTGGATAGATTTGGTAAGTACAGCTCAAGAAAACTTTTACATACAGAAATATTATCACACCGTACTCCAAGGTGATCCACTGCGTTTACGAATAGTACATGATTCCCCATCGTGCCTTCAGACTGCGCAGTGATAATCCGTGTCTTCACATCACTCACAGAAAGGAGCTGACTGAGCACAGCTGGAAACTAGGACAACAACTAAATGTTCCTTATACACACACACTTCAGGGTATGTGAATCTGTAATAGAAACAAAAGGCTGTCAAAAATCCTAAGCCCAACAGCTGTGGATGTCAGATGAGCATGTAAGGGTTGTGGGTCATACAGTCTTACGCCCCTTACAGTGCCCTCACAACAGCAGATTATCTAGCAGACTACATTGTTTTAGGTTCATTCTGCAAATAACTGGCCACATAGAGGGTTAAATCAACTTCTGCAGGGGTGACAAATGGCTAAGTGGTTAGCACTTCTGCCTGGCAGCACTAGGGTCATTGGTTTGAATCCCAACCAAGACACTACCTGTATGGAGTTTACATGCTTCTCCCCTGCATGGGTTTCCTCCCACACTCCAAAGACATGATGGTAGGGGAACTGGCTCTTGTCTAAATTAGCCCTGGTATGAATGTGAGTTAGAGACCTTAGATTGTAAGCTCCTTGAGAACAGGGCTGATGTGAATGTATAATATATTTGTAAAGCACCATGTGCATTGATGGTGCTGAAATAAATACAAATATTAATAATATCAATCTGGACACTAAAAGAGGAAAAGGTGGACATGCTATGATCACAATAACTAGTGCATGCCAGTAACATGTAGTGGTTTCCATACTCCACATTTTTACATTTGTCTTCCTTCATATAATACACTAATGTTAGGACGCTTTCATGCAATGTAATTTGGATTTATATATGGAAAAGTATCAAATTGTAAACAAAAATTGCAGTGAAATGCTTCTAATGCAACAGGACACCGAAAGAACATGTAATTATTAAGGATAATAGCATGCTGTTTTTTTATAAACTCCTGAGATATGTTATTAAATTTTTATATCCACACACCCTAATACTTCTTACTGCCATTTATAGTTATTGGTATTTAGATGCTATTACAACAGTTCTATGGGATCATGTGATTTAAGCCATTTAACAGTTGACCAATCAATGAGATCACTGAATCTAGGATCAGATTCTGTGTTTTCAATATTTAATAACATTGTAACCTATATACTGCTATCAGGCATTTAATGTTCCTTAATACAAATCAGTTGTAATGGGGCCCCATTGACCCTTCTGTGCTACCTCTGAACGGAGCCATTGAGCTGGGTAAAAACTATGATTGATTTTCCCTGAAGAGGAAAAGGGTAGAGGGCAACATGAGAGAACATACATGATCAGTGTTATAGTGCAATTAATTAGCCAGTTGGCTGGTGCTGCATAGGCAGCTATGTTAGTGGCTATCACATTTGTCACAGCAGAGGTTTACATTTAAATATTAATAAACAATAAAATAAATATTCCTGCTGCAAATGTGTAATCTCTAAGAATATTTTAGGTTTAAACTAGGTAAAAAAAATCTCTAGACTCTATGAAATCTATAGTTTTTATTTTCATTAACAATATATATATATATATATATATATATATACATATACAGTATATATATATTAAGAGCCCTAGTTTCGTAACTGTAACTGAAAGTATGAGGCAGGCTGCCTCCCAGTTCTCATTCTTCAGGTCTGTAGTGTGAGAAGGTACTGTACCTGTTGCAGACTTCCTGGTAATGTCTTTTGGCTGTCGTTAAAGGGTCCGTACAGAACCCCATTCCCTTACAGCACCATCACCAAGACAATTTGAAGGGCAGCAGCATAGAGCACAGTCAGTGATCACTCCATTACCGAAAAAGGTGCCAGTAAGTTAACAGAAGTATTAGAAACCTTTTCAAATAAAAACTACAGAATGACTAGGGGAAGGTTGACTGGGAAAAGTTATACATTTTACACCCAGACTTCAGCTTTAAAAATTAAGTACTATTTTTCCCTATGGGAAACAGTTTGAGGGACACAGAGACAGACACACTTTGATTGGAAAATGCCAACTGATGTGATTTTTTTATACCTTTGTATGTGCTATATTTTAAAAGGTGAAGCAAGTTTATTTAACACAGCTAATTACACTGGACAACAAAGATTTAGCTTTACACCTTTGGGTAAATCATATAGATTTTTTGGCAGTTAATCACAAAAAATAACCTGTAATTATTAATAATATTATACAGGATTTATATAGTGCCAACAGTTTAAGCAGCACTTTACAGCATGAGAACAGACAAGTACAATTTACAATTACAATACAATTCAAAACAGTAGAAATCAAAGGACCTGCTCTTTAGAGCTTACAATCACAGAAGGAAATATAATTTAAAGTGGAACTTCAGTCTCTCAATCAACATTGACTATTTTTAATCCTTATCCTTATTAGTTAGATAGGAAAGTATGTCATATTTACTTGCTTTAAACTCTTCACAATTCTTGAGTTACTTCCTAGTTTCCAGGCCTAGGCAAATGATGTTGTACGTCTCAGAAGCCTTCTTCAGGAAAGTGGGGTTTTCTCAGCTACGCACACCCTCCTGCCTGCATGCCTGAACTAAGGGCAGATGGATTCCAGGACATACATGCTACATGAATCATCTGCCCTTACTCAAGAAGGCCAAATCATCTGTTTTTGCAATTTTTTCTTAAATATATTTTAACTTTACTTTCTGCTTGTTTAGTTCATGCATGTCTAGGCATATTGCATAACTTTTGTGGATCTGGTACAGTTCGGGCATGCTTAGGCTGGATGGATGCTACCTGGAAGGGCTATAAAAGTTGCTTGCATGCACAGATGCTACGGATTTTATTGAGTCAGTTTCCATGTATTTTACTGTGGTTGTTTCAATGCATAGCATTGTCCAAGTACATGTAATTTACATAACAAGTAAGGTATTTGTAGAGTTGTTATAGAGGACTGGTGACAGCAAAGACACACCATGTTTCCTCACATTTGTTGTGCATGATGTGCTGTTGATCTTAGAGCTTGATTTAGAGGGATCTAGAGAACGTCAATGTTGTTTGCTATCCCGCTGATATTGCAAGAACAGAATAATCACATGATTGTTACTTCTAATTAATTTGACTAGTTGCTCTGCTGAAAAAAATAAATCAATCGAATATCCCAATCTGCCTTCAGCCATGAATCCAGTGCCACATTATGACAACCTGCCAGCACTGAAGCCACCAAATAAGTGGAGGTTAGACTCCATTGAACCGCTGGGTTCAAGATTGCAGGGATGGTGTTTGCTATCAGCAGGTATGAAAATGACTTTCTTTCAAACCTGCCAAAATATTTAACAAAATGTCTTTGCACAGGATGACAACCTCTTTTTTGTACTGATATTGTCAATTTGTTCACTGCTTTGGGTTGTAAGCATGAGCCACTAAAATGATGTCTCTTATCTATTTATTCATCAGTGTTAAGCCTCAAGACTGTCTTGTTACACAGTGGAAAAATACATTCTTCAATACCCATTGGCTATGCTGCACTAAACATTTTGTTAAAGCAATGAACAAGGACGGTGAAAGTTTTTATTATTGAGACAGAAGTTTCCAAGCATAAAGCCAACCATGCATGGATAGACAGTAATGTATTAGCCTGGGTTAACAGGTGAATTAGCATGCATGTTACTGCAGGTCAATTAGCATGCACATTACTGCAATATGCAAAAACATACACATTGTGGGTTGTGGTGCTGGGGATGTATTCATTCCTAATGGCATCACAACACACTTTGCTAACACATATACATGCACTACAGTGTGCTGTGGTGTATTGCCTTTAAAAAAAAGTACATGGATCTTTTTTGATGCTCAAAGTAATGCACGTTACCCGCATTGTGTTAACTCGTGGCAAAGGTGTGAACCTAGCCTTAAAGTGGAAGTTCAGTAAAAAGCTAACTAAGGCCTTTTTGACACAGGGTAGAATCCAATTTGTTCAGAACTGATCCCCTACTGAGCAGAGCAGACGGGTGACAGTTTATGGAGAGTGGACATAGACAGAGCTCTGCTCTATGGGTGGCCAGGTGTAAAAGGACACAAGTCTTTGTACACCCACTAGTCCATAGGGATAAATAGATCATCCAGAAGGTCCACCTCAAAAATCGCCCATGGATCGCCCATGTGAAAAGGGTCTAAGGTTAAACCTATGACCACCCCCATTCTAAGCCTATTCTATCTAAAACTGTGAGGAAAAGATCTGTCTACTTACCTATTCTGAAGCCACTCTAGTCACATGATCAGCTGTCAGTGGCAGCTTCAGTGTAGAGGAGGAACAGCCGACAACGGATGCCCCTTTGGTAAGCCTATAGGTGATGTCATCTCCCAGACATTAGCAGCCATTGTTGGAGATCTCTCCTCTACAAAAAAGCTGGAGCTGGAAGATCATGTGACCAGACCAGAGCGACTTCAGAATAGGTAAGTATACAGATCTTTTCTTTACAGGCTTACAGTTGTGTCCAAAATTATTCAACCCCCAATGCTGTAAAGGGGTTTAGGGACTATAGTGTACATTTGGAATTGTATTCAGAATCAAATCCTACAAGGACGTTGTAACTACCCAAATGCAACTAAAATGACATCAATTGTTTATGTAATACAGTAGTAAATGGTTCTTATGTGGTTTCTTCATTGCCACAATTATTCAACCCCTTAAAGACTACCACTCTGAAGAACAGAGGTTCATACAGGTGCTTTCCATCAGGTATTGAAAACACCTGTGGATGTCACCGAGCAGCAATCAAGCATAATAAGCACCAATTAGGCAGCTTTAAAATGACTGTGATACTCAGCTCCTTCTAGACATTTACTGGTGTGGTTACAAACATGGTGAAGGCAAGAGAATGGTCCAGGAAGACAAGAGAAGAGGTGATTTCTCTTCACAGGAAGGGCAATGGCTATAAGAAGATTGCAAAGATGTTAAACATACCAAGAGACACCTTAGGAAGCATCATTCGCAAATTCAAGGCAAAGGGCACTGTTGAAACGCTACCTGGTCGTGGCAGAAAGAAGATGCTGACTTCGACTGCTGTGCGCTACCTGAAGCGTAGAGTGGAGAGAAGTCCCCGTGTGACTGCTGAGGAACTGAGAAAAGATTTGTCAGATGTGGGTACAGAAGTTTCAGCCCAGACAATAAGACGCACACTGCGTAATGAAGGCCTCCGTGCCAGAACTCCCAGGCGTACCCCCTTGCTGTCTCCAAAGAATAAGAAGAGTCGACTGCAGTATGCCAAAAGCCATGTGGACAAACCACAAAAGTTGTGGGATAGTGTTCTGTGGACTGATGAAACAAAATTAGAACTGTTTGGGCCCATGGATCAACGCTATGTTTGGAGGAGGAAGAACAAGGCCTATGATGAAAAGAACACCTTGCCTACTGTGAAGCATGGTGGAGGGTCAATCATGCTTTGGGGCTGTTTTGCTTCTGCAGGTACAGGGAAGCTTCAGCGTGTGCAAGGTACCATGAATTCTCTTCAGTACCAGGAGATATTGGATGGAAACGTGATGCAGTCCGTCACACACCTGAGGCTTGGGAGACGTTGGACCTTTCAACAGGACAATGATCCCAAGCATACCTCCAAGTCCACTAGAGCATGGTTGCAGAGGAAAGGCTGGAACATTTTGGAGTGGCCATCGCAGTCACCAGACTTAAATCCGATTGAGAACCTCTGGTGGGACTTAAAGAAAGCAGTTGCAGTGCGCAAGCCTAAGAATGTGACTGAACTGGAGGCCTTTGCCCATGAAGAATGGGCGAAGATACCCGTAGATCGCTGCAAGACACTTGTGTCAAGCTATGCTTCACGTTTAAAAGCTGTTATAACTGTAAAAGGATGCTGTACTAAGTACTAAGATTGAATGTCACTTGGGGGTTGAATAAAACTGATAATGCTGTGAGCACAGAAAAGACATTTGTGGTTATTTCATTATAACTGTTATGTTATATTTGTCTGACCTACAAGTGCCTCTTTAATGTAAATGTAAGCAAGATGACTGAATGATCAAAAGCAATGTCAAACTGGCCAAAACACTCAATTTCAGTGGGGGTTGAATAATTTTGGACACAACTGTATATAGAATAGGCTTAGAATGGGAGCGGGAGTAGGTTTAGCCTTAGTTAGCTTTTGAGTAAGCTTCCACTTTAAACTTAGACATGGAGAGTTACAATGGGCCTAAAGTATGAATCAAATGTGGAACATTCTAATCATGTAGGTGTCGTTTTGTATAGGGTCTGAAGCATTTTTTGGGCAAAAGTGTGTACTATTTATTCTTAGATTGACTGGAAACCAGGGACAGGACAATACAATACAAGACTAGCTGAGAAGGATAATAGATGTATAATGTACAAGGTATAAGTAATAAGTAAGTCTTGCAAGAGTATCCATAATAGACTGTTGAACTGAAAGCCTAGCTAATGGACAACCAGATAGGTAGATTCTAACTCTGCAGAGGAAAATGTTTACATATATTGTAGATGTTACTCCAATAAAGGTCTGAGGGCCCATTTAGATCTAGATCTGTGTGAAGAGGTGTGTTTTTTGCAGCATTAGAGAGGTGCTTGTCATACATCAATGTGCATTTTCTTTCTGTGTTTACATGCTTTTTTTCAATTGTTATTAATGTTTTTGAAGTTAGAATTTGGAGTAGATAGAGTTGAAAGTCACTAAGCAAGAGTTGTTAATACCTGTTGCAAGTGCATCAAAATGAAAACATAGAAAACATAGAAAAGTGACGGCAGAAAAAAAGAACAAGTGGTCCATCAAGGTTGCCTGTTTTTGGAGGTTTTTTGTGATTTTTTTTAAATCTATAATTTATTTGTACCAAGCATGTTTGAGGCCACATACTCTTAACTGACTCACTATCTCTCCAGAAAGTCTATTCCAAGAATCAACTACCCTTTCAGTAAAATAATACTTTCTAATATTAATTTTGAACTTTCCTCCTGTTAGTTTGAGGTAATTTCCCCATGTTCTTGATCTTGGTTTCATATTGAAAACACTGTCCTCTTGAACCTTATTCACCCCTTGATGTATTTAAAGGTTTCAGTCATGTCTACACCCGCCTAAGCTCTCACCTCAACGACAACCTCCTCGATCCCCTACAGTCCAGCTTCCGTCCCCTACACTCCACCGAAACTGCCTTACTCAAACTCTCCAACAACCTGCTAACTGCCAAAGCTAATGGCCACTATTCAGTGCTCCTACTCCTTGACCTCTCCGTGGCCTTCGACACAGTCGACCGCCCCCTCCTCCTCAAAAAACTACACTCCCTCGGCCTCAGAGATTCTGCTCTCTCCTGGCTCTCATCCTACCTGTCACCACGCTCTTTCAGCGTTACCTATAATGCTACTACCTCCCGCTCACTCCCCCTCTCTGTTGGGGTCCCTCAAGGCTCCGTCCTCGGGCCCCTTCTCTTCTCCATCTACACCTCCTCCCTTGGCCAACTCATACACTCTCACAGCTTCAACTACCACCTATATGCTGACGACACACAAATCTATCTCTCAACCCCCTACCTCACCCCCTCAGTCTCCGCCCGAATCACACACCTACTGAGCGACATATCAGACTGGATGTCGCTCTACTTCCTTAAACTGAACCTCTCCAAAACCGAGTTTCTTGTCTTCCCCCCAGCCCGGACCCCACCCCCCATTGACTTCTGCATCATGTCCAACAACACCACCATCACACCCGCCCCGCAGGCCAGAGTACTTGGTGTCATTCTGGACTCCAACCTATCCTTCCAGCCCCAAGTCCAATCTTTAACAAACTCATGCAGACTCCACCTCCGCAACATCGCCAAAATGCGCACGTTCCTAACTAGAGATGAGCGAATCGAACATGACGAAGTGGAATTCGTTTCGAATATTAGGAAAAATTCGATTCGCGCCGAATCCGAAAATTAGCAAACTTCGGATGCATGAATCGAATTTTCCCCGATCGGCCGATTTTCATCCCTTCTACAGCCGGCAAAAAGTGTCCCTGCAGAGAGCTCCGCTATTTCTGACAGTTCTCTGACAGTTCCTTCACATTTACAGCGGTTGAAACATTGTATCTATTTGTTTCCATTTAGGATACAGATGTTTTTATTCGGAAACAAATAGATACAATGTTTCAACCGCTGTAAATGTGAAGGAACTGTCAGAGAACTGTCAGAAATAGCGGAGCTCTCTGCAGATACACTTTTTGCTGGACTGGAATTCTTCTTATTTTCATCCTACTTCTTCTTCTTCTTCTTCATCATCCTCATCCTCATCCTCTTCTTCTTCTTCTTCGTCCTCATCCTCTTCTTCTTCTTCTTCATCATCCTCATCCTCTTCCTCTTCTTCTTATTCTTCTTCATCCTCATCCTCTTCCTCATCCTCATTCTCTTCTTCTTCATCCTCATCCTCTTCTTCTTCATCCTCATCCTCTTCTTCTTCTTCATCCTCATCCTCTTCTTCTTCTTCTTCTTCTTCTTCTTCTTCATCCTCATCCTCCTCTTCTTCTTCTTCTTCTTCTTCATCATCCTCATCCTCTTCTTCTTCTTCTTCTTCTTCTTCTTCTTCCTCACCATCATCCTCTTCTTCTTCTTCTTCTTCTTCTTCATCCTCATCCTCTTCTTCATCCTCATCCTCTTCTCCTTCTTCATCCTCATCCTCTTCTTCTTCATCATCCTCATCCTCTTCTTATTATTCTTCTTCTTCTTCCTCATCCTCTTCTTCTTCTTCTTCTTCTTCCTCATCCTCTTCTTCTTCTTCTTCTTCTTCATCCTCATCTTCTTCTTCTTCTTCTTCTTCTTCTTCATCCTCATCCTCTTCTTCTTCTTCATCCTCATCCTCTTCTTCTTCTTCTTCTTCTTCTTCATCCTCATCCTCTTCTTCTTCTTCTTCTTCCTCATCCTCATCCTCTTCTTCTTCTTCTTCATCCTCATCCTCTTCTTCTTCTTCTTCTTCTTCTTCTTCTTCATCCTCATCTTCTTCTTCTTCATCATCCTCATCCTCTTCTTCTTCTTCTTCTTCATCATCCTCATCTTCTTCTTCATCCTCATCCTCTTCTTCTTCTTCCTCATCCTCTTCTTCTTCTTCTTCTTCATCCTCATCCTCTTCTTCTTCATCCTCATCCTCTTCTTCTTCATCATCATCATCTTCTTCTTCATCATCATCATCCTCTTCTTCTTCTTCATCATCCTCCTCTTCTTCTTCTTCTTCTTCTTCTTCTTCTTCCTCATCTTCTTCTTCTTCATCATCATCATCCTCATCCTCACCATCATCCTCTTCTTCTTCATCCTCATCCTCTTCTTCATCCTCATCCTCTTCTTCTTCTTCTTCTTCTCCATCCTCATCCTCTTCTTCTTCTTCTTCTTCTTCTTCTTCTTCTTTTTCCTCATCCTCTTCTTCTTCATCCTCATCCTCTTATTCTTATTCTTCTTATTCTTCTTCATCATCCTCATCCTCTTATTCTTCTTCTTCATCCTCATCCTCTTCTTCTTCTTCTTCTTCATTATCCTCATCCTCACCATCATCCTCTTCTTCTTCTTCTTCATCCTCATCCTCTTCTTCATCCTCATCCTCTTCTTCTTCTTCTTCTTCTTCTTCATCCTCATCCTCTTCTTCTTCTTCCTCATCCTCTTCTTCTTCTTCTTCTTCATCCTCTTCATCCTCATCCTCTTCTTCTTCTTCATCCTCATCCTCTTCTTCTTCTTCTTCTTCTTCTTCTTCTTCTTCTTCTTCTTCTTCTCCTTCTTCTTCATCCTCATCCTCTTCTTCTTCATCCTCATCCTCTTCTTCTTCATCATCCTCATCCTTTTCTTCTTCTTCTATTTCATCCTCATCCTCCTCTTCTTCTTCTTCTTCTTCTTCATCATCCTCATCCTCTTCTTCTTCCTCACCATCATCCTCTTCTTCTTCTTCATCCTCATCCTCTTCTTCATCCTCATCCTCTTCTTCTTCTTCTTCTTCATCATCCTCATCCTCATCCTCTTCTTCTTCTTCTTCTTCCTCATCCTCATCCTCTTCTTCTTCTTCATCCTCATCCTCCTCTTCTTCTTCTTCTTCTTCTTCTTCTTCATCCTCATCCTCTTCTTCTTCTTCTTCTTCTTCTTCTTCCTCTTCCTCATCCTCTTCTTTTTCATCCTCTTCTTCTTCTTCATCCTCTTCTTCATCCTCTTCCTCTTCTTCTTTTTCTTCTTTTTGTCTTCCTCTTGCAGGTCACTGCTCATGCGCAGATTTTTTATCGGCAAAAAATCGTCCGATTTGCCCACTATTGCCGCGAAAATCGGCCGATCGGCAAAATCGGCCGATTTTTTTTTCAACTTTACAGAAAAAAAAAACCGGCCAAAATACCGAAAAACGGCCGACCAAATAGCCCACTAACGATCCGAAAATCGGCCGATTTTATTTTCGGCCAAAAAAACGGCCGATTTTTGACCCATCTATGGCCTGCATTAGGGCCACAGAGACTTTAGGGCCACAGAATCGTTACTCAGGGACACAGAATCGTTACTCAGGGACACAGAATTGTTACTCAGGGACACAGAATCGTTACTCAGGGACACAGAATCGTTACTTAGGGCCACAGCTATCAAAGAATCGAAAATTTAAAGTGACATACACCCTTTTTTTTTTTGGTGGCTGTCGTGCACAGTTGGTGCTGCAGTTTGCCGATTGTGCAAAATAAACTGACTTTCTGCTTCACAGCCACTATTGTACGTTCAAAGAGTTAAATCCATTTACACGCCGGGTGGCGGTAATATTTTTTGGGTGATTAGTGCATTCCAGTGACAGAAACGTACAGTTTCCAGCCAACGGCAAGCTGCAATTGACCGATTGTGTACAATAAACTGACTTTCTGCTTCACAACCACTATTGTACATTCAAAGAGTTAGATCCATTTACATGCCGGGTGGCGGTAATATTTTTTGGGTGATTAGTGCATTCCAGTGACACAAACGTACAGTTTCCAGCCAACGGCAAGCTGCAATTGACCGATTGTGTACAATAAACTGACTTTCTGCTTCACAACCACTATTGGCCTTCAATTGAAGCTGCTTCCGCTCCGCCACTCTGCCATTGGACTCTTGATAGTCGTCTCCCCACGCTGCTGCTGGGGGGACGTTTTAACCTAGGCCTGTGTATGGCCTTCAATTGAAGCTGCTTCTGCTCCGCCACTCTGCCATTGGACTCTTGATAGTCGTCTCCCCACACTGCTGCTGGGGGGACTTTTTAACATAGGCCTCTGTATGGCCTTCAATTTAAGCTGCTTACGCTTCGCCACTCTGCCATGGGCCCCTGTACCGCCTCCTCATGCTGCTGCCAGGTCCAGAGTGTGTCATGGGTCCCTGTACGGCCTCCCATTGCTGCTGTCTCCATCGCCACACTCTGCCATGTGCCACTTTCAGGTCTCCTCACACTGCTGGTGGGTTCCATTTTGTCATAGGGTGCTGTATGGCCTCCCATTGCTGCTGCCTCCACCGCCACACTGTGGCTCCACACTCTGGTTTTGGCCCCGTGACTGCCCAAATGAGTGAAGTGTGCGGTGATTCTAAGATCGACGGCACTCATCTGCATGTCATACTGACTGACAGTATTATTTCTCTTCCCCAGCAGACTCCAAGGGCATTTAAATTAAAGGTACAGTGTTCTGCACTAATATAAAGGCTCTCTGAAGCCTAGAAACCCTTTTAATAAGTTAAATTCGCAGCGAATAAATTTGCATCGAATCGAATTTATTCCGCAAATTCGGCGAATCAGCTGAATCGAATTTTTGAATAATTCACTCATCTCTATTCCTAACCCCAGAAACCACTAAACAGCTCATCCACTCCCTCATCATATCACGACTCGATTACTGAAACTCCCTCCCTACTGGCCTGCCTCGCCGCTGGCTATCCCCGCTTCAGTCGATCCTGAATAGGGCCGCCAGACTCATTCACCTTTCCAGCCACTCCGTTTACACCACCCCCCTCTGCCAATCCCTCCATTGGCTTCCGATTGCGCAACGGATCAAATTCAAAATCCTAACACTGACATACAAAGCTGTCCACCATACTGCCCCGAACTACATCACCGACCTAATATCCAAGTACCGCCCAGCACGCACACTCCGCTCCTCACAAGACCTCCTTCTCTCTAGTTCCCTGGTCTCCTCCTCCCATGCCTGCCTCCAGGACTTCTCCAGGGTGTCACCCATCCTCTGGAACTCCCTGCCCCAACCCATCAGATTATCACCTACTCTCCTCTCCTTTAGGCGCACCCTGAAAACCCACCTCTTCAGGGAAGCCTACCCCACCCCCTGCTAACTTGCCGACCTCCTCCACTCTTCCTACCACGCCATCCCCCACAGCTTTCTCCTCCTGTGCCACCATCCCCTCCCTCCTAGATTGCAAGCTCGAAAGAGCAGGGCCCTTGATCCCCTCATGTTTTGCATTGTATTGTTATTGTTCTGTCACATGTTCTGTCCCCCTTTGTAATGTACAGCGCTGAGCAAACTATTGGCGCTTTATAAATACTGTATAATAATAATAATAATGTCTCCCCTTTCCCTTGTTTCTTCCAGACTGTACATACTAAGTTCCTGAAATCTTTCATGATATGTTTTATCCCTCAGACCTGTCACTATTTTTGTTACCCGTCTCTGGACTCATTCTATCTTATCAATATATTTTTGTAAGTGAGGTCTCCAGAATTAGACAAAGTATTCTAAATGAGTTCTAACTAAAGATCTACATAGGGAAATCAGGACCTCCAATCTCCTGCTGGTGACCCCTCTAGTAATGCATCCTAGAATTCTATTCACTTTTTCCACTGCCTGGCCACACTACTTGCTCATTTTTCAGTCATCTGAGATAAGTACTCCCAAATTATTTTCCTCTGTAGTGCTAGCCAACACTGTACCCCCAATGTTCTATGCTTGCAACGTGAGTTTTAATACACTGCAATGTGGTACTATGATGGGAACAGATGCTATTTATATTATGGGGAAGTTGAACACATTGGTTTAGCATTTTGCAATGTGTGTATTAAAATGCAACAGTATAAACGATCCCTTAGTGATTGTTTGAGATGTGAGGAATGAACAAGTGGGTTGAGCCAAGTGTTATGCCAAGTCAGCTGGCTTGTATAGCAAGAAGAATGAAGCATTTAACATTGGACAGATTAGGGGGTGTTTCAGAAAGTAAATAATGGGAAATCAATTAGCCCAGTTTAGCTATAGGTATAGTATATCCCAGATATTCATCGCTGACAGGTAATTTTGAACTGTTAAGACAGAGGGTGATAGATAAGAAGTTTTTTTTTTTTTTTCATTTTGGATAAAGTAAAGGAGGGTTATAACCCTTGTCCATATTTTTTTTTTGCCATCCATGACCCATCAAGGAGATTTCCCTTTACTTCCTGTCTCATAGTGAAGACAAAAATGTGAGAACTATTGTTCCAATTGGAGGTTTTTGGATAGCTGGCCCTGTAGCTTTGATTTTTTTTTCCATACGAGAGGAAAGTTGGGAGCTCAGGGCATAGATAAATACAATAAATCCAAATGAAGCTCAGTGGAATGAGATATCTGATTGCAGTTTGATCCTTATGATACATGAGATGATAAACCACTGGTAGGTTAACTAACCTGTGAGAGTATGGTGAAGGTATATAATAAGCAATTTAAAAGAAGAATGAGTAGATAGAAGAGCTAATAAGTAGTAAGTTAGATTTAAGGAACAGAGCTACTTTGCTATAGACAAGGCATTTGTGAAAGTTAATACATATAGGAAAAGAAGAAGGGTTTAGAAAGGATATGTTTAGGTAGTATGGCTTCATGTTTGATGTTAGATACACACCAGAAATGCATGTTTTAATGTGTGTTGCATTATGTATTTCATTAAAATATAGTTGATAGTCAATATACAGGTCCACATCCCTAAGGTGCTGCAAATGTATTGCTTTATCTTATGCATTTTCCTATACAAAACAAAGTATTTTCATGTGTGTGTTTATTTCATTTTTCAGAAAATGCAGCAAAATGCAAAAAAAATTTGTTTGGCTTGAACACTGCCTCAAGATTGAGGGGAAAGAAAGAGGATGAACAGTTCCATCAATGTACTGCTTATCATGCAGCTGGGAAGAATTGGGAGCCAAATGAGATCTGAGAGAATGCAGATGTCAGAGGTAAGTTAATTAGATACCAATAAAACTAGATGTAGGTGTACTGACAAATGTGGAAAGACAGAAAATAAACATACTACAAAGAACCTATGCAAGCTAAAGAGGATGAAGTCAAGTCATTTCTTCTATGAACAGACAAAAAAGCATTGGTTCTCTCTTTCCTGGGTTTTTAACTATTCTAATTTTTTAACAAATCCAACTTTTACCTTTTTTCACTTCCTTCTTTCCATGTGGATCTCATTCATGAGAAAATATTCTGTTCACTGGAAACAGGAGGAGAAGCCTCAGAGCCAGGAGTGGCAATCTCCATTCGCACCCATGGACACCACCAAAGTTAAAGCCGAAACAGCTAGTGAACCCATCAGACGGGACGTCAAGATTCAGGCTGACACTAGTGATGAAGGCCTGATGAAAAGGCCCGAAGCTGATAATGATTTTCAGTTTGAACCCCATTTGGTTGTTGATGATCCAGATTGTGGAATGGAGACATGGAAGGCTGAGTCCTGTCAAAGCATCTTTGAAGGAGTCCTCGAGCCTGCAACTTTGGAGTTGGAGCCTGGCCTACGTGCTACGGATCCCCCTTATCCGTTAAACACAAGTGCCTTTGATTCAGCTCCTGAGCTGTTGCCTGAAGACTCGATGCATTCCGGACTAAGGCAGAACATTAACCCACCCAAAAGACTGACATACGATACACTGGAAAAACCCTGTCAAACATATACCCACTACTCAGCATCCAAGTAAAATGCCAGATCCTACTACCTTGCCTTGCCCCCTAACACTACTAGGTGGACCACTGCAATCTCACTGTCCTGTCAACAAATTAATCTCACTCTAACTGATGAGTTATGCATATGGTTACAGATGAACACTGATGTTTGTAAATTACCTGTTAATATGAGTTATGGTTGATTTCTCATTTACAGTTAATGTTCAAATTTAACCTGGTATATTACGTTAACATTACAGTCGGCTCCACTACCTCTATGGGGACCAAAGATTTCAAGTGGGTGGAGGATGTAGCTAGGTGTCGGCTATATCATTATGCCTTTCAGGAACATTTACAGATGAAAATATGATTCATCCTTTTCCCTCCAGCGCCCAGTACTGGGCCTGCTATATCAATTTAGCAGAGTGGATCCAGTTCTTCAGAACACAGAGGATCTTGGGACCTGTAGTCCTATAGAGAATACATACTGTATTTCTGAGTGCTGATTTAACTAAAACTACCAGAGAGCTGGTGAACTAGAAGGGTGCTAGCAGAGCAGATATATTCTAAAGCAGGGGTCTCCAGACTGCGGCCCGGGGGCTGGATGTGGCCCTTTGCTAGCCTTTAACTGGCCCTGGGGCTCTATTGCTCCCAATGATATGAGGCACTATTCTTCCCACTGACACCAACAATGGGGCACTATTCCTCCCACTGAGACCAATGATAATGTGTTATACCCATACCCCCCACTGATACCGATGATGGGGCCCTATTCCTCCTACTGATACTAATGATGGGGCATTACTCTTCCTTCTATTGACCACCAACCCTGAGGCTATTTGTATTCTCACTGATGCTGGGCCCGGGACATTATCTTCCCCAGCGGGCCACAATCCGGCCCCCCTAAAGTCTGAAGGACAATAAACTGGCCCATTGTTTGAAATGCAAAGTTAGGAGACCCCTGTTCTACAGGACTGGCTTGCTCTCTTAGCAGGGGATTCAGAGCTGAACACAGGGGGACTGCTGTTCTCCTCCAGAGACAGATTGTTAGCCTACTGCTGAGGGACTCATTCACATCAGTTCAGCACAGCAGTAACACTGATCGCCACACCGGAATCGCATCAGCTTTTCTGCATCTGGACTGTCACTGTCCGATCTTCACACAGACATCTCTGCTTACCATACTGACAGGCCATCTGGCAGTAACTCTGCACTTCCCTGCAAACAGCCAGGAGCTTGGGCAAGAAAACTCCTCCCTAGGAGGCCATGCAATCCATATAAATGGTGAGAGGGCAGATACCCACCCTCTTTCTGTCATCACTCTAGAGACACTGCATGCTGACACCTTTAAACCTCAGAATCAAGAGATCTTTGCTTTGAGAGCAGTACCACAGCCTGTCTGTTTTGCTTCCTTGAATTACCAGTATTCACTACTGTTTATGGGCCCCACCATAACAACAAACACCACTATGTGAAGAACTTTAAACATCATGGGTCTCATGTTGCAATCTCTAGCTAAAGGGACCTTTTCACTTCTAAAGCCATTATTATTCATAATAGGATACTTTTATTTATTTATATTGGCATACAGTCAGGTTCATAAATATTGGGACATCAACATAATTCTAACATTTTTGGCTCTATAAACCACCACAATGGATTTGAAATGAAATGAACAAGATGTGCTTTAACTGCAGACTGTCAGCTTTAATTTGAGGGTGTTTACATCCAAATCAGGTGAATGGTGTAGGAATTACAACAGTTTTCATATGTGCCTCACACTTGTTAAGGGACCAAAAGTAATGGGACAATTGGCTTCTCAGCTGTTCCATGGCCAGGTGTGCGTTATTCCCTCATTATCCCAATTACAATGAGCAGATAAAAGGTCCAGAGTTCATTTCAAGTGTGCTATTTGCATTTGGAATCTGTTGCTGTCAACTCTCAAGATGAGATCCAAAGAGCTGTTACTATCAGTGAAGCAAGCCATCATTAGGCTGAAAAAACAAAACAAACCCATCAGAGAGATAGCAAAAACATTAGGCGTGGCCAAAACAACTGTTTGGAACATTCTTAAAAAGAAGGAACGCACCGGTGAGCTCAGCAACACCAAAAAACCCAGAAGATCACGGAAAACAACTGTGGTGGATGACCGAAGAATTCTTTCCCTGGTGAAGAAAACACCCTTCACAACAGTTGGCCAGATCAAGAACACTCTCCAGGAGGTAGGTGTATGTGTGTCAAAGTCAACAATCAAGAGGAGACTTCACCAGAGTGAATACAGAGGGTTCACTACAAGATGTAAACCATTGGTGAGCCTCAAAAACAGGAAGGCCAGATTAGAGTTTGCCAAACGACATCTAAAAAAGCCTTCACAGTTCTGGAACAACATCCTATGGACAGATGAAACCAAGATCAACTTGTACCAGAGTGATGGGAAGAGAAGAGTATGGAGAAGGAAAGGAACTGCTCATGATCCTAAGCATACCACCTCATCAGTGAAGCATGGTGGTGGTAGTGTCATGGTGTGGGCATGTATGGCTGCCGATGGAACTGGTTCTCTTGTATTTATTGATGATGTGACTGCGGACAAAAAAGCAGCAGGATGAATTCTGAAGTGTTTCGGGCAATATTATCTGCTCATATTCAGCCAAATGCTTCAGAACTCATTGGACGCCGCTTCACAGTGCAGATGGACAATGACCCAAAGCATACTGCAAAAGCAACCAAAGAGTTTTTAAGGGAAAGAGTTGGAATGTTATGCAATGGCCAAGTCAATCACCTGTCCTGAATCTGATTGAGCATGCATTTCACTTGCTGAAGACAAAACTGAAGGGAAAATGCCCTAAGAACAAGCAGGAACTGAAGACAGTTGCAGTAGAGGCCTGACAGAGCATCACCAGGGATGAAACCTAGCGTCTGGTGATGTCTATGCGTTCCAGACTTCAGGCTGTAATTGACTGCAAAGGATTTGCAACCAAGTATTAAAAAGTGAAAGTTTGATTTATGATTATTATTCTGTCCCATTACTTTTGGTCCCTTAACAAGTGGAAGGCACATATGCAAACTGTTGTAATTCCTACACCGTTCACCTGATTTGGATGTAAATACCCTCAAATTAAAGCTGACAGTCTGCAGTTAAAGCACATCTTGTTCATTTCATTTCAAATCCATTGTGGTGGTGTATAGAGCCAAAAATGTTAGAATTGTGTCGATGTCCCAATATTTATGGACCTGACTGTATATATTTACATACTGGAATTCTCTGCATCCACCATTGTGGCTCCGGTGGCCTAGAGGGAGCTGATAAGTCAACAAGCCTTTTCTTCCTCCTCTTACTGCTTGTGTTGCAGTCTAATAGTTGAAGCTTACTATTCATGACTGTATAATTTTCAGACATTGCTAATTGATATTTCCTAGTTTTACTGGTCTTCTATTTTATTGCATTAATTAGGGTTGTATATAATTACATAGTTAATCTGGTTGAAAAAAAGACACAAGTCCATCCAGTTCAACCAACAGAGAAAAAGAAAAAAAAAAGACACACACAAATAGAAGACCTTCATGTACACTATCCTATACCCACAGTATATCCTAAACGCCTTATTCTTGTGGTCTACTCTTTTGAACAAAACTAATATAGAGGCATTACTTAAGAATTGTGTATATTACATTATTGAAATATGCCTGAAACCAGAGTGTTAGAAGGTTTGCAAGGTCAGGGCAACCACTGGGGACAAGCATTATCAAGCAACCCCTGCAGGGGTAGTGCTATATTTATTTATTACAGGTACTTATATAGTGCTGTCAATTTATGCAGCACTTTACACATATATATTGTGCTTTCACATCAGTCCCTAACCCTCAAGGGGCGTACAATCTAAGGTCCCTAACACATATTCATACATACTAGAGACAATTTAGACAGGAGCCAGTTAACCTACCAACATGTCTTTGGAGTGTGGGAGGAAACTGGAGAACCCAGAGGAAACCCACACAGGCACAGGGAGAACATGCAAACTCCAGGCAGGTGGTACCGTGGCTGGGATTCAAACCAACAACCCGAGTACTGCCAGGCGGACATGCTATCCATTTAGCCACTGTACTGCTATATGTGAATCAAGCATAGGAAAGCAAAACTACTATTTTCTTTAATATTTGCAGGTTATGACTAATAACTAAGTAACCCTAGATACAAGAGATGACAGGTTATCCCTTGCTCTGTTAATAGACCACCTGACTAGATCTAATAACCACATATCAAACTGCTGAAATTGTTTTTGGCATCCATACACCATTTTCAAGTGAATGGATACCCTCAGAGGTTACACTAAGACCAAGGCACCTAATGCAGGAGCTTTATAAACTATATGAGAAATTCATGTCAGAGAGCACCACAACAAAGTGTTGATTTAGCTTTCAAACAGCCTGGTTTAAAAAATGAAAGGCCAAGGTACAGCCTAAGGACTGGTTTGGTGTATAAATGCACTATTCGTGAAACTTTATGGGCAAATAGACAGCATTTATTTAAGGTTCTTTTTTCTGACTCAGAAGGACCCAGGAATATCAGAGATTGATCAGAGAGATCTGAGTCTTGCTAGGATGGCAAGGAATGAGTGAAATGTGCTCTGAAGATGTACCCACTGTATTTTATCCAGTGGTTTCATAGTGGTCCAAATAAATGGGGAAGATTCATCACTTCAAGTCCGGACACTTTCACCCCCTTCCTGTCCAGGCCAATTTGCAGCTTTCAGCGCTATCACACTTTGAATGACAATTGTGTGGTCATGCAACACTGTACCCATATGAAATTTTTAGCAATTTTTGAGACAGATAAAACTTTATTTTGGTGGTTTTTATTCACCACTGGGATTTTTATTTGTTGCTATATAAATGAAAAAGACCAAAAATTTAAAAAAAAAGTGTTCTTCTTATAACATTTTGCAAATAAATCTTGGCCAAAATGTATTCATCTATCTTTTTAGTAAAAAAAAAAAAAAAAATTAGTGTATAACCAAAAATTATAACTTTAAAAATTATTTTTTTCAATTTTTATTTTATTTTTTTAATATTACTATTTATGTATATTTTTTTTTACATACTGTCACCCTAGCAGTACAGTGTCACCATAGTGACAGCGTACAACTTGTGGGGGGGGGGGTGACAAAGATTTTTTTTAACTTTTTTTACACTGATTGCTATTACACCCATAAAGGCTGTAAAAGCAATCATTTCTCTTTCTCTCTGGCTGCATTCCTGCCATTGAGAAATACTGTGCGAGCTATGATTGGTCACAGCTTGTCACATGGTACAAGTCTGTTGTGTATAGCCTTGTGCCATGTGATCTCTGTGATCATTCACAGAATTTACAAGTAGTAAGAAATGATGTCAGGGAGGAACATCTTGTTTACTACTATTCATGTGATCACTGATTGGCCAATCAGTGATCACATGAATCGGGACCTCACACAGAGGTCCCGTACAGTGATCTCCGGACACAGCGGGCACCGATCATGGTGCTGCGTGCTCCCAGGGAGCACGCACAGGCAATGGATGTGGGGGGACGTTTAGAAACATCCACCCACATCGGAAGCGCTCCAATCCGGCCGTTTAGCGACAATGGGCCGAGCTGGAAGAGGTTAATTACTTGCCTACCCCCCGCCTGCACTGTACTGCGGGTGAGCAGCAGATGTAGGCAAAGTGACGTACTGGTTTAGGGTCTGTGCATGCGCACCTTCCGCTAGGCACCTGCTGTTATTGCATACAGTTTGAGTCTGTTAGCAAGATGATTCATGATTCATGGCCAGGACCTTCTGATCATCTGTGCAAATGACACAGAGCTCTGAAACAAGGGACCAATCTGTCAGGTTTGCTTTGCAGGCATGAGAAACTGAGTGATCAGTTAGTAAAAGCAGCACACTGTACACACATTACACATAGTCAGGCACATATTTAACCCCTTAATTGCCCTAAATGTTAACCCCTTCCCAGCCAGTGTCATTAGTACAGGAACACTGATCACTGTAATAATGTCACTGGTGATGTCATTATCATTTAGTCAGTTCCCCCCAGTGTCAGCTACTGTCAGATTGCCCGACGCAGTATCGCAATCCCGTTTTAAGTCGTTGATCGCTGCCATTAATAGTAAAAAAAAAAAATTCCAGTATATATACCATAGTTTATAGGCACTATAAGTTTCATGCAAGTAATCAATATACACTTATTGGAATATTCTTTTATCAAAAACATTTAGCAGAATACATTTCGGACAAAATGTACGATGAAATTTGATTTTTTTTTCATTGGATATGTTTTATATAACAGGTTTTTTTTTTCAAAATTTTCAGATTTATTTTTGTTTATAGCACTAAAAAAACCCAGTGGTGATCAAACATCACTAAAAAAAAGCTCTATTTGTGTGAAAAAAATTATATAAATTTTGTTTGGGTAGAGCATTGCATGAACGCGAACAGAAAAAATGGTCATGAATGGGGTAAAATTTTCCGAAGCTCAAGTGGTTAAAGAACTCAACACCATGGTAATTATAAAAACACCTTATGGACAAAAGACATGAGATTCAACCAAAAAAACTAAGGGTCCACCTTAAGACTTCACTTGAACGTAATGAAATGTACTGTATATCATTAAAGCCACATTCCCTTGTTGACCGTAAAAAGACTGAAACCCCCATAGAGTGGTTTGATGCACGACAGCTTGAGTAGGATAGAAAATGTAATAAAAATGTGTGAATTATCACTAATAGAAAAGCAGCTGTTTAGTTAATTAAAATAACACACGGTGTGATATGTCTGCATGCTCTATTCAATATGCTTTATTGCATCCTACCTGAAGAAGAAAGCGGTAAGTAGAATTTGGATGGCAGGCGATGCAAAAATGTATGATAATGCAAGCAATTAACAGTAATGTACTGACCCTATAAAATAAACAATATGGTCAGAAATACATTGCTCGCAACAGCACAGAGAAGGTAAAAGCTGAAACAGCCCCCTGCATGATGTGTGAATCTTGAGGACATGTATGAAAAATGCCAGGTCTAAAACATCCAATGACTATCCTTCCAAAGGCCTGATCGTTTTCCAACTGCATCCATTGTTTTTAATGTTTCTAACCCCCACATCTTTGTTGCTGATTCATTCTTCATAAGTTCACTTCTGATTCTGCAGGCCTTTTATGACCTGATAATGAGCGCTTCCAATGTCAGAAGTGCTTAGCACACAGACATTTTCCAACAAATTTTTATTGAGAAGAGGGAATTTAGGCTGTACCACTTAGGTCAGAAAATGACTGCCTGCCTGCCTGCCCAATCTGTCTTACAGATTGCAACTCAAAGCAAAACTCTCCCCTTTTAAGGAAACAATAGTTGTCTACTAGCCAGTTATATGTATTGGAATGATTTTTTGCAATTTTTTTGTTGATTGGTATACTTAGACCTGTTGCTGTGTGTCGTATTATGTTGACTTCCATACCTATTAAATTACTGTGAATGAAGAACACATGCATTTCCTTTATTCCCTCTTTTTTCTTTGCTAAATAGTCACATGATCCAACCCAGTTTGGTAATAAGAGAAAAACAGGTAGCCAATCACAAATGACATTTCTAGGGACATTCACTGCACATGCAATTCCCGGGTCAAACAAGAATGCAACATTTGAATTTTGGTATTCTTCGGAATCATAACTGGCAGCAGGTTATCATGCAAAGGTTTTAATTTATTGCTTTGGGTTCCCATTTCCTTCTTCCTGGAAATTAACACATGCATATGTTTCATACAGGGATGTAGGTGTAGGTATAATCAGTTCATAAAGGGGATTTTTTTTTATATTGTTTTTTTTTATTTATTTATTTATTTTTTGTTCCAAAAATACTTTATTAATATAAGAAGAAACAAAATAGCATATAGAGCATATACAGGTATAGATCACAGTCAGAACATAAACATGACATGTTGCCTCCCGTTTCGCAGACGGGACATAATGTAAACTGTAATACAAGTCAAAATGGGGTAGAACATTACGTCAGGCATACAATGTCAACCAGTGGATACGCAGAGGAAAGAGGATCGATGTATGTATATGTTGGCACTTCTTGAATATCAGCAATTTTTAATGATGAGGTGATATGAAGATTAGGGTAGGGAAAGCATTGGATGCTGTGAAAGTCATGGTTTATGTATGTATAACTTGAGTGAATGGTATAGTTGCAGTTAGTCATATCTGTGTGTAAGTAAATGCTCTATTTGGTTGGTGAAGAATGAATGATAAGGTGGTATAACAGGTGTGAAAAAAAAAGGAGGACGGAAAGAAGAACAGTAAGAAAAAGAAATGTAGGATGAGATGGTGGGGGGAATATGGGAAAAAAAAAATAATAATAATAATTTGGGGAGGGGGAGGGAGGGGGGGAGTAAAGGGTTAAGTGACAGTAGAATGTATAGGTAATAAAAAGTTAAATTGGATCACTTCCCTAAGTATTAGCCAAACCAGAAAGGTAGTAATAAGGCTTAGAATATGGTACGTGCAAGATCAGTCAGTGGGGTAACCCGTGGATCAAAAACCCCCTAAGGCATGTCATGATATAGGCCTACAGCCCATCCTTACACATGGTAAAAGTGTCCCCGGTGCTCTGGGTATTGCCCAATACCGCATTGTATTAGGACATTCAGTCAGGGGATACAGATTGATCCTTTACTATTAGATGATAGGTAGAAGTGGATTTGAAATGACTCCAGCATGCCCATGTTTTCCTAAATCTCTCGGGATGTTCCTTAGCTATAGAAATCAGTTCCTCCATTTCCTCAGTTTTGTCGATCCTAGCAAACCATTCTCGTATAGTGGGAACATGTGTTGAGCGCCAGTGGACTGGAATACATTGCTTTGCAGCATTTACCATGTGCATGGCGAGTGATTTGCGATATGTACGATATGGAAGAGCGGTATGGTGAAGCAAAAATTGTGCGGGGGAAAGGTCTAGGGCATACGTAGTAACTTGTGCGATTGTAGATTGAACTTTCCCCCAGAAGGGTTGCAACAATGGGCATTCCCACCAAATGTGCAGGAGTGTAGCCGTCGTTTGATGGCATCTCCTTTATTTATTTTAATAATAGCCTAAAATAGTTTGTTTGGCAATTATATATTTCTTCAATTTTCCAACAAAAGTGGAGTTACCTTTTAAGTTTATAACTGTTACGTTGAACCACTTAATAAAGTAAAAGCCTCTTCTCTAAGAAAACACTTAGGTTTCTACTGTTATCAATAGTATCACTGGCTCAATTCCTATATTTGTATTCTGTGTTGTTTTTATGTTAATTATCTAAATTTTACATATAATAAAGAGAAGGATAATGGCATTGCTAGTTCTGTTCTGATGTTAATATGATCTAGCTGCTCACTTGTAATGTTTAATAACTATTTTTGGCAGTCTAGTGAAGAGGTTAAAGGGATAGCAATAAATCTTCAACATTATTGCGTTAAATATAATGCTGTGAAAACGTTTCGCTTGTTTCTCCTTGAAGGCATCTCCACTTTTAATCACTGTGTAGTAAATCAAAGTTGAAGTAAAGCAAGATTAAACAGTCTCTTTAAAACAGAAAGAAAAGAAAGTTTGCTATTGACTAAAATGAAGACGATAATAGAGCAAATAATTTTTAAAGATGCAGAAAGAGATAGGCTTAGCTGGTACAAACAGTTATGGAACTCAATAAAATCAGTTACTTGTGAACACAGTCCTTTGCTTTTCTTCCATGTAATGTGTGTGATATACATAAAGATTTCTTTTCATGATCTAAAATTTATTAGACAATAATATATATTACCAGGTCCAAGGCCCCTTTTACAGATATATAAATTTCTCCTTTAAAGCCAAAAGCAAAAACGTAATATACTGCAGTTTACCAATCCTTAAAGGTTAATGTAGAACTTTAGGCAAAACTTTTTTTTCCAATTTTGAATGAAGCAAAGCAGTGTTATAACCCCTATCAGATATTTTTGCACCATCTGTGTCCCATTGCGAAGATTTCCCTTCACTTCCTGTCCCATAGCCAAAACAGGAGGTAAGAGGAAATCCCTGCAAATTAAGGGAATTCCTGGGAGACCCCCAGTTCACCAGAACTATTGTACCCATTGGAAGATTAGCCCTCTATTACATTTCTGGGGACAGCCCAAAATTTAGGATTTTGTTTTACTTTTACTTTCAACGATAATGTTAAACAGGACAGATAGAGAGGGTAAATCTCCCTAACCGGGATACTGACAGCAATAGAAACTGACAAGTGTTCTAATCCATCTCCACTCTATCCAAAACAAAACAAAAAGTTTTGCCTTTAGTTATACTTTCACGGCTAGAAAGTGTTACCCTCTTCACGACCGGGCCATTTTTTGCTATTCAGTACTGTGCTACTTTAACTAGCAATTGCTTGGTCATGAAATGCTGTACCCAGATGACATTTATATTGTTTTTATAGAGCTTTCTTTTGGTAGTATTTGATCACTACTGGGTTTTTATTTCTTGCTATACAAATGAAAAAAGACTGAACATTTTGAAAAAAAAACCAACAATATTTTCTACTTTGTTATAAAACATATTCAATAAAATCAAATTTCTTCATACATTTAGGCCAAAATATATTCTGCTATATGTTTGTGGTAAAATAAAATCCCAATAAGTGTATATTAATTGATCTGTGTAAAGTTATTGTGTCTACAAATATACAATATATTGCCAATAGTATTGGGACACCCCTCCAAATCATTGGATTCAGGTGTTCCAATCACCTCCATAGCCAAAGGTGTATACAGTTGCAAGAAAAAGTATGTGAACCCCTTGGGATTACGTGGAGTTTTGCATGAATTGGGCATAAAATGTGCTCTGAATGTCATCTAAGTCACAACAATAGAAGAACACGGTCTGCTGAACATAATACTACACAAACATTAGATGTTGCCATGGTTTAATTGCACATAACATCTAAACATTCACAGTGCAGGGAGGAAAAAGTATGTGAACCTTTGGACTTAATAACTGGTTGACCCTCCTTTGGCAGCAATAACCTCAACCAAACGTTTCCTGTAGTTGCAGATCAGACCTGCACAACGATCTGGAGTAATTTTGGACCAATCCTCTTCACAAAACTGTTTCAGTGTAGCAATATTCTTGGGATGTCTGGTGTGAATCGCTCTCTTAAGGTCATGCCACAGCATTTCAATCGGGTTGAGGTCAGGACTCTGACTGGGCCACTCCAGAAGGCGTATTCTGTGCTGTTGCAGCCATTGTTTTGTTGAATTACTTGTATGCTTTGGGTCATTGTCCTGTTGCATCACCCATCCTCTGCGGAGCTTCAGTTGGCGGACAGATGGTCGTACGTTTTCCTGCAAAATGTCTTGATAAACTCTGGAATTCATTTTCCCATCAATGACAACAATCCGTCCAGGCCCTGAGGTAGCAAAGCAGCCCAAAACCATGATGCTCCCTCCGCCATGTTTTACAGTGGGGATGAGGTTTTGATGTTGGTGTGCTGTGCCTTTTTTTCTCCACACATAGTGTTGTGTGTTCTTCCCAAACAACTCAATCTTGGTTTCATCTGTCCACAGTATATTTTGCCAGTAGTGCTGTGGAACATCCAGGTGCTCTTTTGCAAACTTCAAACGTGCTGCAATATTCTTTTTGGGCAGCAATGGCTTCCTCCGTGGTGTCCTCCCATGTACTCCATTCTTGTTTAATGTTTTCCTTATTGTAGATGTGTCAACAAAAATGTTAGCATGTGCCAGAGATTTCTGTAGGTCTTTAGCTGACACTCTGGGATTCTTTTTTACCTCATGCAGCATTCTGCGCTGTGCTCTTGCAGTCATTTTTACAGGATGACCACGCCTAGGGAGAGTAGCAACAGTGCTAAACTTTCTCCATTTGTAGACAGTCTGTCTTATCATGGACACATGAACATCAAGGCTTTTGGAGATACTTTTGTAACCCTTTCCTGCTTCATGCAAGTCAACAATTCTTGATCGTAGGTCTTCTGAGAGCTCTTTTCTCTGAGGCATGGTTCACATCAGACAGTGCTTCTTGAAACCAGTAAACCCAAAACAGGTGTGTGTTTTTTAAGGGCAGGACAGCTGTCAGCAACACATCCAATATCATCACACTGATTGGAGTCAAGGTTGGCTCACTCCTGGCTCCAATTAGCTCTGGGAGAAGTCATTAAGCTAGGGCCTCACATACTTTTTCCTCCCTGCACTGTGAATGTGTACATGTTATGTGCAATTAAACCATGGCAACATCTAATGTTTGTGTAGTATTATGTTGAGCAGACTGTGTTCTTCTATTGTTGTGACTTAGATGACGTTCAGAGCACATTTTATGCCCAATTCATGCAAAACTCCACGTAATCCCAAGGGGTTCACATACTTTTTCTTGCAACTGTACAATCAAGCACCTAGGCATGCAGACTGCTTCTACAAACATTTTTGAAAGAATGGGTCGCTCTCAGGAGCTCAGTGAATTCAAGCATGGTACTGTGACAGGTTGTCACCTGTGCAATAAATCCATCCATGAAATTTCCTTGCTACTAAATATTCCACGGTCAACTGTTAGTGGTATTATAACAAAGTGGAAGCAAGTGGGAAGAGCAGCAACTAAGCCATGAAGTGGTAGGCCACATAAAATGACAGAGCAGGGTGAACGCATGCTGAAGCTCACAGTGCACAGAAGTCGCCAACGGTCTGCAGAGCCAATAGCTAAAGACCTCCACACTTAGTGTGGCCTTCAGATTAGCACAACAACAATGCATAGAGAGCTTCATGGAATGGGATTCCATGGCTTAGCAGCTGCATCCAAGCCTTACATCACCAAGTGCAATGCAAAGCATCAGATGCAGTGGTGTAAAGCTTGCCGCCACTGGACTCAGTTGAGACGTGTTCTCTGGAGTGACGAATCATGTTTCTCTGGCAATCCGATGGACATATCTGGGTTTGGCAGTTGCCAAGAGAACGGTACTTGCTTGACTGCATTGTGCCAAGTGTAGAGTTTGGTGGAGGGGGGATTATGGTGTGGAGTTTTTTTTCAGGGGTTGGGCTTGGCCCCTTAGTTCCAGTGGAGGGAACTCTTCAGGTGTCAGCGTACCAAGACATTTTGGACAATTTCATGCTCCCAACTTTGTGGGAACAGTTTGGGCATGGCCCCTTCCTGTTCCGACATGATTGCGCATGCACAAAGCAAGGTCCATAAAGACACGGATAAGCAAGTTTTGGGTGGAGGAACTTGACTGGCCTGCACAGAGTCCTGACCTCAACCCGATAGAACACCTTTGGGATAAATTAGAGAGGAGACTGTGAGCTAGGCCTTCTCATCCGACATCAGTGCCTGACTTCACAATTGCGCTTGTAGAAGAATGGTCAAACATTCCCATAGACACACTCCTAAATCCTGTGGACAGCCTTCCCAGAAGAGCTGAAACTGTTATAGCTGCAATGGGTGAGCCACCTCAATATTGAACCCGCCTCCTGGAGACTAAGACTGGGATGTCTTTAAAGTTCATGTGAGTGTAAAGGCAGGTGTCCCAATACTTTTGGCAATTTAGTGTATATTTGAAAATGGATCAAACCTGATGTACTGACAACCTAACATCTCATTTATTGAGGCCCTTAAAATGTCAGGATAGTACTAATGCCCCACAAATGACACCTTCTTGAACAGACAGTCTGGGGTATTTAATAGGAGGCATGGTGAGTTTTTTGTCACAATTTTTAATATTCTTTTAAAACTTTTTTTTCTTACTATTTTTTACACACTGTCATCAGAGAAGTTTAGTGTCACCATAGTGACACTGTATTACTCTGGGGGAGGGGAGAGTGATCAAGGATTTTTTATTTACACTGTGATTGCTGTTACAGTGATGATCACTGTGACAACAATTGTTTGAACGGTCATGAATGAATTTCATTCATAACAGCTGTACTTAATGTAGTGATCATGTGATTGGCCCACAGCTATCACATGGTACAGGGTGCTGTGATTTGCCCCCAGTACCATATGATATCTTTGGGCTTATCTCAGCTTCATTAGAGTAAGCACAGCTGGTATGAATTCAATTAATTCATAGCAGTTTTGTTTACATGTGATCACATACTGATCATATCATCTAGCCGGGTACTGGTATACAAAATCTGCTGTGTCCAGTGCACAGCAGAGATCACAGGAGCAGCACACTGCAGACACAGAATGGCACACATGGCACACATTATCCTTTAAAATATTTAATGTATAAAAGGTAAGTATTTTACTTTCAAAGTCTTAAAAAGTACAAATGCATCTCATCAGTACAGCACAAGTAGTCCGTAAACATCAAGATGTAAGACAACGATGGAACAACCAACGGCTAACGTGTTTCGAGGGCTAATCCTCTTCCTCAGAGCCTACTCTGCTGCAGCCTCTCCCCACTCCACTGCCGCTAGTGACAGTGAGTCGGGGATCTTTTTTTTCTTAAATGGCCATGCGGGGCTCTGCATGCTCTGCTACAGTGGTGTATTTAGGTTTCATGCTGCCCTAGGCAACACAAAAATTGGCTTCCCCCCCATGGAGAGACCCTGACACCGACCAACACGTCCCTCCCCCACAAAGAGAGCCTGACATTGACCAACAACACCTCAGCCCCCCATACACTGGCAACCCCACCCCGGCAACAGATAAGACATTCACCTTCACAGCTTCGGACATCCCTGGAACAAGAGTCAGGCTCTGCATACACCATCAAGCAGCCTGTAACCTCTCCCAGATCCCACCTGGTCCCCGTGCTGTGTGTGTCCCTTCTTCCATCCCTTCTTTTGGGGGGAAGCGCTACCCACCTGAAAAATTCTGCTGCCCCCCTGAAAAATGCCACCCTAGGCAAACGCCTTGTTTTCCTTGTGGTAAATACACCCCTGCTCTGCTACTAAAATGCACAGTTATTGATACATTTTTAGTCATAGATGGTGATCTCCAATTGTAAGTTAGCATCACCGAGCACCTGGAAGGAGAGGAAGTGATAATGCTCCCCTTAAAGTTGAGTACTTCTGTATGCACCCGCCAAATGGGGTGCCAGAACAATGCAGGGATGATAGGTTTAAGCTACTGCAGAGGACTGTACCCTTAAAATCCAGAAGGTAACACACATATTTTTCTTATATTCGAAATCACATTTTAAAATTGAAAGTACCTAATTATGAGAGCTGACAGACTGTTTTAGATCTTACATATACAGTACCGCCTACACTCATAAATGGTGATGCTAGATCACCTAATAAATGCATGATCTTTTATTTTGTTTGTTCACACTTCAATGTGGTAGTCTTACAAATAAATTTCTGATTTCATTCCATTTTGAACAGCCAATATAACTGAATAGGATATACATGCCCATTATCACGATCCATTGCTTGATCTTGAGGCAAAATATTCTTATTGGTATCTTACTGAAATGTATGATGGGTCATCCTCCTGTGCATTAGAACCTACATGTACAGAGATGTCTTGGAGAATAAATTCATAACATATTGTTTTTTTTGTTGACTAGACATAAAATTAAATTACCTGGTGTCCTATGCTGTTCATTAAAACAAATACATATGAACATAGCGACAAGCTGCACAGGTTAATGGATATCCAAAGTGTGGAGCGATAACATGTGATTGTATCATTCGCCTTCTTGTGACAAAGGTGCCATCTCCTGTCACTACAGTAACTAACAGACACACTGGCGCCCAGTCATCTACACTTCATTTTTCTATGGAAACTGCAATCCCTAGTAAAAGCCTATCTCCTTTCCACACTGCTGTGAATTACTGGCTTGATAAGGGAAATATGGGAGGGGGATCCCTTTATGACTTTGGCTGCAAGCAGGGTTCAGAGCAATAGATAAGTTAGCTATATAATGGGGGGTCATATCCTCTTATCTGCTCTCTCTTCCCTGTTTCATTCCACCTACATCCCATAACCACAGCCTACATAAACACATAAAAGTAAGAGTTTACTCAGAGTTTTATGGTGCTAAACAGACAATTACTTTGGTGCTGGGACGGATAGGTGCGAAGGGACACAGGTCAGGGAGGGAAGGTGTGTGTTTAGTGTTTTATTGTCCTGTTTTTGTAACACCTGGGGAGCGGGTGTGGGTGAGTCCCTGAGGATAAAGGGCTTTCTCCTCCATGCACTCCTGATAATGTACAAGGGAAGCTAGATTAACTTAACCCCTTACTATACTATTTTATGTTCTGTCTATGATATAAAATTTTATATCCTAATTTCCATGATAAATATGGCAAAGCTGCATTGTATTGTTATTAAATCAAACAGCAATACTTGATGTGTAGAACATTCCCCCTAGCAGAAGCATTATATAAATTTCAGGAAATTATCAGATTCCAATGTGTTTCATACTATTGTAGACAAAGGGCACACATATTTTACAGTATACGCCAAATATGTGTCTTATCAAACTTGGACAACTCCAGTAAAGGATTACATCTGTATGAGACTTTTCTAACGCAGGCCATGCATAGACAATGCGATTTTCTTTCCTGCAACCATGGGTCAGTGTTGATGGGGAATCCCTCCCGTGGAGCTATCGTTTTCTCCCGGGGGGGGAGCTGCTGGCAATAATTGCATGTAAAAATTCAACATGCTAGTTGTACCCAAGTCCTACAACAATTGAACTGGGTACAATTTGCCTGCCCATAGCTGGTTCGAATATTGGCCGGTCCCTGATGAACTGGCCTAGATTCGAACCATCTGTGGCCGGCTTGTGGGGAGGTGCAGTAATAAATACACAGAGTCTGATTGCAGAAAAAACCTGGAATCTGCATTTAACAGAATGCCAACATTACAGATAACCTGGCAGCTGAGCATCGCTAGGAAAACAACTCGCACTTCAATGTAGTCAGAGGTAGAGCAGAAGAGGTGCCGACAGCGTCTGTTTCAGAAGGTTAAATGTGACCTGGCTAGTCCAGTCCCAAGAGTGAAGATCCTTTCCAGGATAGCAAGTCCCTAATATTTCCCTCCTCATCAAGAACCTTTCCCTAGCACTAGTTATTTTCCATAACAATTGGGGTCTCTTTCTCTACACTGGCCACATGTCAGAAGAGCGCCAAAACTTGGAGGCAAGGACTTAAATAGACCTTGCTGACCCAAGATGGCAACTGAGCGCCACATGGGTGCAGGGTAGCCAGAAAACCATAAGGAAACATTTTTTGTCGGGCTGAGGTGCCACTCAGTTTGCGCTCACCTGCAGTGGAGAAAGCAAACCACACCTGCCTACAAGCTCAATAGAATCCTCCATCTATTCTAAACAGCATAGATGGAGGAATCTCCACTGCTGACTACTGTATTCAGCACCTGGAACCAATGGCTGCATGTATAAACATACAGTGACTGAAGTAGTTACATAGCTAGTCTGGCTGAGAAAAGTTAAAAGTCCATCCAGTTCAACCATAAAAAAAAAAAATAATAATCCTACGCTCACAGTTGATCCAGAGGAAGGCAAAAAAACAGCAAAGCATGATCCAATTTGCTCTTGCAGGGGAAAAAATTCCTTCCTGATCCCCCGAGAGGAAATCGGATATTCCCTGGATCATTTATTATTATTATTATTATTATTATTATTATACAGGATTTATATAGCGCCAACAGTTTGCTCAGCGCTTTACAATATAAAGGGAGACAATACAGCAATGATACAGTTTAATACAAGAGGGTTAGGAGGGCCCTGCTCCTTGGAGCTTACAATCTAAGAGATATAGTTGTTATATTTACTCTCTTTGTCAATGATTTTGCAAAAAGTGGAAGAAACATTCAAGCTGGAAAAAAAAGATAGTCCCTCTCCCCTCACACTTAAAAAATAATAATATATATATATATACACACACACACACACACATACATATATGTATGCATAAATTTACAAGCGCGCTCAAGTCAAACTGGGACTTTTAAGTTTATATATTAAAAGAGCAAATTCCAAGGAGTGGAAACTGCCTTTATTTTTCAACATACTTCTCTGCTACATTTATACACTTTTCCCAGCATTCCCCGATAAATCGGCATAGAAAGATTTATCAGTACACCCGAACCATCCTAGGATAGCCTGCTTCACATTGTCATCATTGTGTTCACCTTTCCCCAGAAAGATCCGTCTCTTGTGTAATTTCACGACAGGTTATGCGTCGATTATCCAGGATCAGACGTTCCACACACTGAATGTTCACAGGAATGACTATATGATAAAGGAGTGCAGCGCTATAAATTCAACCATATAATGCAAATAATAAAATACATAAAGTGCCGAGTGCATGTGAATCCAAAAATTATATAAGATAAAATTATGAATACGATAATAAGCATAAAATGAACTTATGTGCGATCAAAAATAAATAAATAAACGGATAAATATCAATAAATAAAATGTCCAATTTAAGTGCGAATTGTCTTTAAGTGTGGAATAAATCTTGTGCTTATAATGAGGAATTCTGTATTCCAATAAAGGTATATCTCATGTGAGCAATAATTTGGTGAAGTGTGGAAGGTGGTAAAAATTCACACTCACCAGATGCACATTTAAAATACGCAGTGTATAATGTATGATGAAATCTTCCAGAGGTCCCCTTTAAGGTGGAATGGATGTACAGCCTGGTAAGGATATCTCTCCACTGGATACTGGGGCTGCTTATAGTTTGATGTCACCAGGGATTCTTCGGATTTAATTGCTGCACTCTCCCGATTAAATCCGCAGAATCCTAAGGTGACATCAAGCTATAAGCAGCCCCAGTATCCAGAGGAGAGATATCTCCTCTGGACTGTTGTCACCTGCTCACCAAGCTGCTTGGCAATAGTTTAGTAGCCCAGTCCAGCCTTGTGTAGATCTACAATCTTGTCCCTGACATCCTTGGATAGCTCTTTGGTCTTTGCTATGGTGGAGAGTTTGGAATCTGATTGTTTGATTGCTCCTGTGGACAGGTGTCTTTTATACATGTAGTCAGTGGCTACATTTCCAACAAGGCAAACAGTTCTACATGGTATAGACTTTCCAGGCTAAATGTTCTATGTGCAGAGAGATTTGTATGAAGTGGGATTTTACTTTGAATATTCTTAGAAGGGCATAAGATGAAAGGACCTACTAGGAATGTCTCTCCTTGATCCCATTTAGAAATTATACATTTCGCAGGGATTAAACAACTAACTTCACAGCAGTCCTTCTAGTGCTACTGCCCTGATACATAAGGAGTCTATCTACCCAAGGCAGACATATATAAGAAAATAACTATTGCACTAGTAGGTCATACAGTTGTTTTGGGATCCAGTTGCATAGAAGGTCCAGTGTAGTCTAGTTGCATAGTGATTTATGAAAGTAGCATCAGTGGCTGTCATTTCATTTTATTATAATTAAAATGTATATGTTGTTTGGGTCTTCTTTCAAAATTATATGGAGGGCAACACATTGGCTTAGTGGTTAGCACTCCTGCATTGCAGTACTAGGGTCCACAGTTTGGGTTCCAATCTGCATGGAGTTTGTAGTTCTCCCAGTGTCTGCATGGATTTTCTCCCATGCTTCGAAGACATGCTACTAAGATAATTGTCTGCTGTCTAAATTGGCCCTAGTATCTGTATGTATCATAGGTAGGAACCTTTGATTGTAAGCTATGTAGGACAGGGACTGATGTGAACTGCTAATACTTGTAGTGCTGTTCTAAGCAAAGAAGGAGAGGGTATATAGTCCTGCTGAGGCTCAGGAATGGGATGCTGGCTGAAAATATCAGCATCCATTAGTGTGTAGCACACTTAGAAAAATCGACCCACAAACCAATCCAGTCTATGTTGTTTACATGTGTATGATGGCCTCAGCCTTGCACAACTCCACAAGTCATGTCCCCTGACATGCTTCACCCCATCCATAGACTAATCCTTGGTGGGTGGGGCAAAACATGTCAGAGGGTGTGGCTTGTGGAGCAGCAATTTTTTAAGGGACTGATGTGATTGTACATGCAATATGTAAAACGCTGCTTAAAATTATTGGCACCATAGTGCATTTTAAAAGAATAAATAAGTAAATTGCAGAAGGAAAAATGTCGCAAGAATGCAATTTTTCGCAGAAAGTCAGTAAACTACATAAGCAATCTAGTTGTCAAAAAGTCCATAAAATGCAATTGTTAAATAGCTAGATTTCCTTTCACTTCTTGTCCTATACAGAATATGAAGTGAGAAGGAATCTCTACAAAGTGAGAAGATGGAACAAGTGTTACCTTTGGACAATTAAAAGGTAGTTTTATCAGTAGAGACCTGACTTCAATAATTTTGTATCTATGTTCAGCTGAAACAGCTGCAAAATAAACTGTAGACAGTCCCCCTAAAAGCACTTGTCAGGTTTGGTGAAAATTATTTTACTTGAAAAAAATTGTCTGCGTATCTAAATGGCTGAAATAACAGTCATATAAAATATAGCATATTTTCAAGCAGATGGACAAAAAGTGCCTGAAGGTGCTTGCACAGTCTAGTAATATCAAATAAAGTGGAGGCTCTTCATGCTTGGTTTATGTTTTTAGTCTTCAGAGGGAATTTCCCTACCTCGAAGGCAGCTGTTGTTCCTTGTTATTATGTACTGATGTCTTTCTAGGTTTGAGAAAACATTGGAATAGTCTTTGTTCTTCACATCACTTTTGTAGCTCACTTTCAGTGTTAAGTACAACATAAAGAAACAATCCAGATTTATATCAGACAGCTGCTGTCTTAATCGGAATAGACAAATATCCCTGCATATGGGCAAAACAGTGTGGATTGATATGTATGATTTACATACACACATGTTCATTAGAGCATGTTTATTGTTCAGGCTTAGAATACCGGAATAAGAGCCTGTTGAGATTACAAGTAGACGGAATCAACACTTTGTACCATTTAGACAAACGCAAAAAAGGACAACAGACATCTGGCTATTATTTGATATCAATAAGCTTTACAAAATATGCTCAGTCCAACAAGAACTGTTTTTTCTTTTTTATCAGATGCATGGGTAAAATTTCCTCCTTTATTCTTTCCTTAGCCTCTGTGTTGTTAAATGAGAAATAGGGGTTTAGATGCTAAGAAAGGGCCTGTACTTGGGTTTGTGGCAATGGCATCAATTTGAGACACATCTGAGATATTCAGAATTCATTGTCAGGTGCATTTGACCTATTTTAGACCTACATTTGGATGCTTCAAGCATATTTACTGGTTTTATAGACTTGCATGGGCATGTAAAACCTGCTGGAAGAAAAAAAAAGCCTGTCCACCTAAACTATAAAATTGCAGTAGTAAAGCCCAGAGAAGTAGCAACAGTCCAGGGTAAAATAACTATCATGTGCGCAAACTTCCACACTTCTGCACACTCCTTCCAACAAAATCTCCTGCAAATGCTGGGTTGCCCAAACCATATGAGATGATGCTCCAACACAGTGCCAAAAGTGTCTTCTTGCTGAATTTGGGCTACTCAGCATTCCTGAGAAACTTACCAGAAGGATGGTGACCTCACCTTCGTCTAGGAACTGTAGATGGAAGACAGTAGTAAGCTAAGTTTATTTAAATGCCCTTTTCCCTTCAGTTTTTATTTCATTCATTAACTGCAGTGTTTATGGCCTTGCCAATCCCCGAACTTCCAGGTGGATGAGGGTACTGAGGACAGAATAATGACAGGCTTCTACTGCCAACAGTCAAATTGCTGGAAGGAGGGGGCATGGCTTGCTGGGTGTGTGTTTTTGTGTCTATGGACTTACAGTGCAGCTCAGGTTCTGGATGGGGTGTCTCTGGTTAGGAAGAGGGGGGGAAGAAGATGACAAATCATCTTGCAGAGGGGGGGTACCCCCTCTTTTGCAATAGAAAAGAGCTCAAAGTCTGAACTGCCGGTGTCTGCCCATGACTTGAAGGTTGATTGTGGATAGGCATGCATTACATTATTTATTACAGGTACTTAAATAGCACCATCAATTTTACATACATATATACTGTATTTTCCAGCATATAAGACGACTTTTTAACCCATGAAAATCTTCTCAAAAGTCGGGAGTCGTCTTATACGCAGGGTGTCGTCTTATAAGCCGGTACCGGAGGAGGAAGACGAGGACGCTGAACTAGAAGAGACGGACGATGCCGAGCTGGAAGATGAGATGACCGATGTCTGATCAGCTGTACCGTCAGGACCTTCCATCTGCCCCTCTACAGCACGAGGATCTGGAGATGCCGACCATACCCCCACGACCAACCCTGAGCGCCCCCTTAACAGAGCACTTTGATTGGCTAAACTTACCGGTACTTCCGAGCCGGTGTAGCGGAAAGATCTGTCTCCCGTGAAGATCTGTCCCCCTTGAAGCAACTGCGCATGTCACAGTTTTAGGCATAAGAAGCCAATCGCCGATCAACAACATTAGCATCGAGCTGACACAGTTGACCCCTTTTCTGCTGCGCCGCTGATCACACTTAAACACACCGCTGATCCCGCGGATCACTGCCGCCGATGCTCCAGCAAGATGGATCAAAGATGCGTATTGGGGAGCATCATCGATCGGAGAGAGGACAGTTACATGGGGGGGATTGTGACATGGGGAGGACAGTGACATGGGGAGTACAGTGACATGGGGGGGCCGTGACATGGGGAGGACACTAACATGTGGGGGGGTCAGTGACATGGGTGGCCATAACATGTGGGGGGGGGCAGTGACATATGGGGGGGCATGACATGCGGAGGACAGTGACATGTGAGGAGCCAGTGACATGAGGGGGGTCTGACATGGGAGGACAGTGACGTGGGGGGGCCTGTCATGGGGAGGACAGTGACATGTGGGGGGGTCAGTGACATGGTGGGGCCTGACATGGGGAGGACAGTGACATTGGGGGGTGCAGTGACATGGGGAGGACAGTGACATGTGGGGGGGTCAGTGACATGGTGGGGCCTGACATGGGGAGGACAGTGACATGGGGGAGGACGACATGAGGGGGGGGCCACTGACATGGAGAGGACAGTGACATGAGGGGGGGCAGTGACATGGGGGGGCCTGACATGGGAGGACAGTGACATTTGGGGGGGCAGTGACATGGGGTAGTCTTATACGGTGAGTATAGCCCAAACCCTATATTTTAACAGGAAAAGTAGGGGGTCGTCTTATACGCCCAGTTGTCTTATACGCTGGAAAATACGGTATATATATATATATATATATATATATATACATCAGTCCCTGCTTTCAAGGAGCTAACAATCTAAGGTCCTAACTCACATACATACTTTGGACAAGAGCCAGTTAACCTACCAGCATGTCTTTGGCGTGTGGGATGAAACCAGGGGCGGACTGACCATTTGGAAACTCGGGCACTGCCCGAGGGCCCAGGGTCAGTAGGGGGCCCCATGAGATGCCCCTGGTACCTTTTTCATAGGCTTTTTTGAGTTCGGGCAAGGACACAGGGGCCCCATGATCCCCTATTGCCCGGAGGCCCCATGAGTTGTCAGTCCGCCCCTGGATGAAACCCACACAGGCAGAACATGCAAACTCCAGGTAGGTTGTGCCATGGTTGGGATTTGAACCGACAACCCTATTGTTTATTTATCATTACAGGTACTTATATAGCGCTGTCAATTTATGTAGCGCTTCACATATATATTGTACATTCACATCAGGATCACTAGTTGAAAATAAAACAAAAGCCAGAAAAACAAAAATAATGTAGACACCACATCTAAGGATTAGAAAGCTGCAATATATTTTATTCTTGTTTTATGGTTTAGATACGTTTTGAGTTCCTCAGAAATACCAAATAGCTGTGCTATTGGGTTGTTGCATGTCCTGTATAAATATAGGTATGTCATTGCCTGATTTAGTATTTGTATTGCTGTCACTGCTTCTTAGCATTTAGTCTAGTCCTTCATATAGACAGATGAAAAAGCACACCTGCGTGTGAAGAAACAGTATTCTAGCATTGTAACCAAGGACTTCATGCTGACCTTTTTTATCTTTATGAGCTGTGAATTTATCTTCCTTCTCTTCTTTACAATGTGTGGGAGTAGGGATATCAGTGAAGAACTGAGAAGGCAAAAGACAAGATGAATAAAATAATGAACTTGCACACCTTACACATTGATAAGCATTCTCATCTTCCCACCCATCCCAAGAGCTGGAGCCTTTATGAGTAAAATATAGGCGAGCAAACAAGGCAATATTCCCCTCTGACTTCATGGTGGAGCCCAGGAAGGTTACACAGTGGATTTTCACAAGATCATAAATTAATTCTTTGGCCTAACATTTGCCTGCCAGGGATGGGAGCTAATAAATCTTTAACAGCAAAGGTGTTGTAAAGCCTCCTGCTACAAGTAGCTGACATTAGAGGGAGGGATTGGTGGAATCATTGATTTAAGTCATGGAGAACAGAGACTAGAGAATGTTATTTACAGTACTGCAGCACTCATATGTGCTGTGAATATCACTAATTCATTTAAATTATGATTGTCTTTATACATTGTCAACATTTAGTTGACATATCCAAAAACATATTTTTATAAGATTATTTCTGTAGTAAGTATGCAGCATTTCCCACATGGAAGAAAAATATATTTGAAATATATTTTTAAAATATCCTCCCCAAATATATTGACATACATTTGAAATGCTACAATTTTGGCCATTTTCGATATACAGGTGAAACTCAAAAAATTAGATTTTCCTGACAATCCTCTCCAGGCTGCGGTCATCCCTGCTGCTTGTGCACCTTTTTCTTCCACACTTTTCCCTTCCATATAACTTTCTATTAATGTGCTTTGATACAGTACTTTGGGAACATCTAACTTCTTGCAGCTCCAATTTCCTGTTGGGCGGAGTTACAGCAAGTTACAAGCCTGGCCGTGATCCGGGTGGTGGACCCCTGCGTAGGGCGCCTAGTACCGGTCCTAGGACATCCGTGGAGGACCTGGGAAAGGGCCCTAAGGTTGGAGAGACCTATGCCGATTACCGGGGGAGAGTGGTGACCCACGTGAAGAAAATTGAGAGAGAGGAGGAAAAGCTAGTCCAGATGAGGATGGTCTTAAAGCGTTTCAAAGCGACTTAAGACCGAGTCTGGAGTACCAAACGGCAGGCCATGCGGCCAGAGTTGGAAGGTATGGAGAAAGCTGTTCGCTTGCAAGTGGACCTTGTGGCTACACTGAAGGCTGCGAGTGGTGCATTGAAAGAGAAATACACAAATGAGGAGTGATTCAAGCAAGCAAGAGATAAGTCAGTAGCAGTGATAAGGGGCCATGATGGTGGTGTTATTTCTTCAGAAGATTCATCTGATCCTGCTGGAGGGGGGCTCTGCAGCAGGGAGCAAGCAAGATGGAGGAGCTATGGCCACTGGAAATGTGGTAGGAGAGTCTGCTCCCATCCCTCCCAGGCAGCCTGAGCAGGACTGGGCAGCTTAGGTGGTGCAAGGTGAGGAGGAGGGGGCTATGGAGTTCATTACTGAACTGGAGTCTCCACTACAGGGAAGGAAGTTTGCATTTTCCTCAGATGACACTGACCCAGAAATGGATGTCTGTCCCAAACCCATGAGGCCAAAAAAGAGGGAGAAAGCGGTGTATGTCCAGCTGGAAAGGATGTCCAGTGAAATAGAAAGGGCTGCTGGCTTGGGGACTGTGAGAGGAGTTGTGGTAAAGCCGCAGGACTTACACAAACCTGGGACTGTGAGTAACATGGACGGTTCTGAGGGTATGATTGTCAGTATGTCTGATAGTGCAGCTGCTGTCAGGGCGGTGTCTGCAGTCTCTGACCCTGTGTGTGTCTCCAGTTTGGCTGAAGCTGAGCTCATGGCTGCCTCTGTGTCCATCCCTGCTCCTTCCATCCCAGGTCACGTCTCTATTCCAATCAGTGGTCCCGCCTCTATACCTGTCTCTTCACCCTTCCCTGTTTCCACCTCTACTCTCGTTTCAGCTCCTGGTTCAGTGCCCGCCCATGGCCCTGCCCCGTCCCCTGGCTCGGTAATTGGTCCAGGTGTAGGCTTTACTCCCGTGTCGGGTGCTGTCTCTGCGCCTGCTCACGATCACGTCACTATCTCTGTCCTGCCCCTTGGTGCAGTGTCCGTGCTTAGTGCGGTCTCTACTCCTGTTCTGGGTGCCGTTTCTGCACCCGCCCAAGGCCGCGTCATTGCCCTGCCTCCTAGCTCTGTGTCTGGTTCCAAGACAGTCTCAGATCCCGTCTCGGGTACCGCCCATGCACTTGCCCACGGTCACGTCATGGTCCTGCCCCTTGGCTCTGTGTCTGACTCCAAAGCAGTTTCGGATCTTGTTTCGGATGCCGCCCCTGCACCCGCCCACGGTCATGTCATTGCCCCGCCTCCTGACCCTGTGTCTGGCCTGAATACAATGTCTGCTCCTGTGGGGGGTACCTCCCAAGCAACCACCCATAGTAATGCTCATACTTCTGCCCCGCCTCCTGTTTCAGCGTCTGTCCTTAATGTAATCTCTGCTTCTGCCTTGGGTGCCGCCCCTACACCTGCCATTGGTCCAGGCTCTGAGACTGCTTAGGGTCCCGCCTCCACTCCAGTCCCAGCTCAGAAGCCAGTGCTCTGCTATTCAGCTGCCCTGAGGGGCGGTCAGAGTATGACAAGACCATCTGAAGTCCTGGCTGGAGGGTTAGGGACCGTGGTAAAACGTAGGAACGTGGTTCAAATCAGGTGGAGAGGGGGAAGCTCGCCCCCCAGTAGGCGTGAAGTTATTGATAGGTTACTAGAGATGGGCTTTAAAGCCCAAGACATATTCACCTTCATAGCGCCTGTTGGTGCAGGGGAATTCGATGTTTCTTTTGTGAAGCAAGAGAGCCTGGATCTCTTCTGGCAGAGATACGAGGAGGGGTGGAAGGATACTCCCAGGTGGGAGGGGTTGGAGCGCAAGGTGGTCTCCAGGCAGTCCCTGATTAAAAATATAACTATCCTTGTCAGGAATGAATCTATACCTGCTGCTGACCTGATGATTTGGCTGAGCCTGTTTGGGGATGTGATGGGTCCCATGAGGAAGCAGCTAGATGACAGGGGAATATGGACGGGTGGGTGGTCCACAACAGTGAGGCTGAAAGTAGTGGGGAATGTCATCAGCCATATCCCATCATCAGCCTTCTTAGGTAAGGATAGGCTGGTGATATTTTATGCTGGCCAGCCTAAGCTGTGTCACAAGTGTGGCAGCAAAGGGCATTTTGCATCAGGTTGTAGTGTTTTAAAGTGCTCATTGTGTCAGGAGATTGGTCATGTGGCCAGAGACTGCAACCAAATCAGATGCAATCTCTGCCAGGAGCTTGGCCATTCTTACACTAGTTGTCCAGAGGCCCTGCACAACATGCCTGGGATAGTGGAGGAATTGGCCAGAGTGGAGGCTGAGGATGCCAGTGAGGCAATTGCAAGGCAGGTTTCTGTTGAGTCGGTGGCTGCTCTAGTTTCAGCGGCACCTAGTGCGTCCCCTGATGTGTCTGTCTCTCCTCCTGTTGTAGTGTCTCACCCTGTTTCTGTACCTTCCCAGTTGTTTTCTGCCCTCCCTCGCGTATCCCCCCTCTTCATGTCAGTCAAAAATCCGGGAGGCAGCTAAGGGTGCTGGTGTTGGAGGGCCCTTGGTGCCTGCTCCCCCGGTGTTGCTCTCCCGTCGCCGTTTGAGTCGGGAGAGGGACTCTGTGACTTCGGGTGGTAATCAGGAGGATTTGGGTTCAGGCCCAGGGGTTGAGGGGGTAGGGGGGGAGGACAAGGGAGATGGGTGGTCTGTGGTGGGGAAGGGGGGTAGGAACAAGCCTGTGCTCTCCCCCGCCTCATCTTCCTCCTCATTGGAAGTGGAGGAGGTTCCTTTGTCTAACAAGTTTGGGACCTTGTCGGGGGAAGATGGGGACATAGGTGAGTCCCTTTCCCCAATGGAGGATGAGGAACAAGGGGGCTCTCTCAAGAGGGTGAGGCCCCCTTCTAAGGTTGGGAAAGCAAAGGTTAAGAAACGACCATCTCAAGCATCTTAATGGCAGTTCCCGCTCCGGTAAAGGTGGCAACCATTAATGTTGCCAGCATCAAATCTGTAAGAGCTCACAGTACAGCTTTATTTTTCCTCAGCGGGATTGGAGCTGCTGTTTTGTTTTTGCAGGAGACCCGGCTTAATTGCCTGGCCGATTTAAATCTGGCAAAAAGAGAGTGGAGGTGTGGCCCCTCTTTTTGGTCTCTTGCGGTTGAGCCTTACAGCGAAGTTTCGGTACTTTTTTCCGGCATGGTAACGTGCTGGCGGGTTCTTGAGGTGGAGATTGTAAGGTGTTTGGTCGTGGACGTCCTTGTGAAAGAACTGCGTTTAATTAATGTATACGGTCCCCAGTCAAAGTGGGACAGGAAATGCCTTTTTACAAAGATTAAGCCATTTCTTTTTACGTCCCGGCAGGTTGTCTTTGGAGATGATTTTAACACCATCACTAGGCCCAAAGACAGGAAAGGCTGCAATGACAGGCTGGGATATGACAGCATTTTCCTAAATGTGAAAGTTAGGGAAGCAGGTCTAGAGGACGCCTTAATTAAGTGCAGCCCGGACAGCACGGGGTTCACATATAGGAGAGGTAGAAGTGAGAGCAGGATAGATAGGTTTTTTTTGAAGGGGGACTCTGCCTTCTCGGCACCTGAGTGTCAGGCGGTGGAGTTTTCCGACCACCTTTTATTAACTGTGACTTTGAATGCCTCAGATATGCCGCTGAGGGGAAGGGGTGTCTGGAGGATGAATTTGGCTCTGCTAGAGGACGAAGAGGTGGGACGATCCTTTGAGGATTTTCTTCAGGCTCAGGAGACCATCCTGGATTTTTGTGGCAGTAAGTCGGAGTGTAGGGAGCTTACCAAAGTGCGGATTGGCAGGTTTTTTAAGGCCCTAGGTAAGAGAAAACAACTTGAGAGATATATTGCCTATCAGCAGTTACGGAGGAAGCTTGACCGCCTTGTCTCTGAGGGTGGAGATTCTGGGGCAATCTCAGAGGTTAAGCTGCTCTTAAAGAAGCATCAGTATGATCGGCATGCCTCTTTGGTTCTGGAGAGGGATTACGGGAAGTACCATTCGCCCGACCCTTACCAGAGCTGCAAACAGAGCATAGCGGTTAAAACGATCAGCGGTCTGAGAGATAGTACAGGTTCCTTGACGAAATCTAGGTTGGGGATCCTGGAGGTCTCAAGGGCTTTTTTTGAGGATCTTTTGAGAGAGAAGCACCTTGACCGAGCAGGGATGTCAAGCCTCCTGGATTCTACACCAGGTTTGGAAAATAATACTCCGCCTACAAGTTTGACAGGTGAGATCACGACTGAAGAGGTTGCCAAAGTGATTGTTTGGCCATTAAGAAGACGCCAGGGCCAGACGGTTTAACAGCTGAATTTTTTAAGACCTTTAAATCCCGCTTGGCACCTCACCTAGCGGAGGTTTTTAATTGCTGTTTAGAGGAGGGTTTGCTTTCTCCCTCCATGAGGAAATCAACCGTGATTTTGCTGTCAAAAGGTAAGGACTCTTCGATGATTGAGAATTGGCACCCCATTAGCCTGCTCAATGTCGATAGAAAGATTCTGGCCAAGATTCTTTTCTGGCGCCTGTCGTCAGTGGCAGACGGTCTACTTTCGCAGCAGCAGCACTGTTCGGTCCAGGGCAGGAGCACCTTTTCAGCTGTGTTAGCTGTCCAGGAGGCTCTGGAGCGGTGCAGGACTGATGGTTGTGGGAAGTACTTGCTGGCGCTGGCTCAGGCTAAGGCTTTTGACCGGGTTGATCACGAGTACCTCTGGCATCTCCTTGGCAGGTATGGCCTGGAGGGGAGGTTCATTGGATGTCTGCAGACACTGTATAAAGGGGCTGAGAGCTTCATGCTGGTCAATGGTTGGGTTGGGCGGCCCTTTGGGGTTGGCTCGGGGGTGCGCCAGGGGTGTCCGCTGAGCCCTTTGCTTTATGCCTTTGCCATCGACCCCTTCGTCAGGAGGGTAGATGGTGGGTGTTGGGCGGAGTGTCGGGGGGCACTACTGGTAAGTCACCTCTGAGGGTCGTGACCTATGCTGATGATGTGTCTGTCTTCATCTCTGGGACTAGTGAGGCGCAGGAGGTGGTCTCGGTGATGGAGCAGTATGCGGAGGCATCAGGCCCCAAGATTAATCACGACAAATGTGAAGTTTTCTGGATGGGCAGGGAAGGTGAGGGTTTCAAGCTCCCGGATGCCTTCCCAGAGCCCCGTCAGAAGATCAAAGTGCTAGGTATCAAATTTAGACCTGATGATTACAGTAAAACAAATTGGGAATCCAGGTTGTCGGATGCCGATGTCAAAGTGAGATGCTGGAAGGGTTGGCGGTTGTCCCTAAGGGAAAGGGTCGACCTAATTAAAACCTACTTGGTCCCCATTTTCTTGTATGTCAGTTTCGTTTGTCTTTTGCCAGAGTCTCTCTATACGAGAATTTACAGTTGTTTCTTCCAGCTGTTATGGGGGAACAAACTGAACCTTGTAAAGCAGAATGTGACTTACCGATCCAGGCGGGAGGGTGGCCTAGGTATGGTCAACCCGATTGTTTTTTTCTCGTTGATGTTTATAAAGCACAATATTGGTAGTATGCTAAAAGAGAACCCGTCTGCATGGGTAAGTCTTTTCCAAGTTTGGTTTAGACCTTTTCTGGGCTGCTGGGAGAGTGGCGGGCCGGTGAAAAGCTTGCGGGTTAAGCATGGTAAGTAGAGATGAGCGAAGTATTCAAAAATTCGATTCGACTGATTCGGCGAATTCGTGGAAAAATTTCGATTCGAGTCGAATATATTCGCTGCGAATTTAACTTATAAAAGGGTGTTTCTAGGCTTCAGAGAGACTTTATATTAGTGCAGAACACTGTACCTTTAATTTAAATGCCCTTGGAGTCTGCTGGGGAAGAGAAATAATACTGACAGTCAGTATGACATGCAGATGAGTGCCGTCGATCTTAGAATCACCGCACACTTCACTCATTTGGGCAGTCACGGGGCCAAAACCAGAGTGTGGAGCCACAGTGTGGCGGTGGAGGCAGCAGCAATGGGAGGCCATACAGCACCCTATGACAAAAATGGAAACCACCAGCAGTGTGAGGAGACCTGAAAGTGGCACATGGCAGAGTGTGGCGATGGAGACAGCAGCAATGGGAGGCCGTACAGGGACCCATGACACACTCTGGACCTGGCAGCAGCATGAGGAGGCGGTACAGGGGCCCATGACAGATTACGGGCCTGGCAGCAGCATGAGGAGTTGGTACGGGGGCCCATGGCAGATTACGGGCCTGGCAGCAGCAATGGGAGGCCGTACAGGGACCCATGACACACTCTGGACCTGGCAGCAGCATGGGGAGGCGGTACAGGGGCCCATGACAGATTACGGGCCTGGCAGCAGCATGAGGAGTCGGTACGGGGGCCCATGACACACTCTGGACCTGGCAGCAGCATGAGGAGGCGGTACAGGGGCGCATGACAGATTACGAGCCTGGCAGCAGCAACTTGGACAGGAGGACGTTCAGCTTCTGCACTGTCGGGTGCGTGCTCGCAAACTGTTGTCTCTTGGAAACGGATTCCAAGAAAGACTGCTGACGGAATCCGTGAAGAGGAGTAGCAGGAGAAGGAGCATCTGAACGAGCGGAATATGCCAACAAGCGACAACAGGGGCCCATGACAGATTACGGGCCTGGCAGCAGCATGAGGAGTCGGTACGGGGGCCCATGGCAGATTAGGGGCCTGGCAGCAGCTATGGGAGGCCCGTAATCTGCCAGCACCCTATGACAAAAAATGGAACACACCAGCAGTGTGAGGAGACCTGAAAGTGGCACATGGCAGAGTGTGGCGATGGAGACAGCAGCAATGGGAGGCCGTACAGGGACCCATGAAAGACTCTGGACCTGGCAGCAGCATGAGGAGGCGGTATAGGGGCCCATGGCAGATTAGGGGCCTGGCAGCAGCTATGGGAGGCCCGTAATCTGCCAGCACCCTATGACAAAAAATGGAACCCACCAGCAGTGTGAGGAGACCTGAAAGTGGCACATGGCAGAGTGTGGCGATGGAGACAGCAGCAATGGGAGGCCGTACAGGGACCCATGAGAGACTCTGGACTTGGCAGCAGCATGAGGAGGCGGTATAGGGGCCCATGGCAGATTAGGGGCCTGGCAGCAGCTATGGGAGGCCCGTAATCTGCCAGCACCCTATGACAAAAAATGGAACACACCAGCAGTGTGAGGAGACCTGAAAGTGGCACATGTTTGGGGCATGATTCATGGCGGATTTAGTCAGTTGTGTCAGGAACTGGTGGTTTGAAATCCAGACTAATCCACGCCTGATTCATTTTCACAAACGTGAGTCTCTCCACACTTTGGGTGGACAGTCGTGTCCTCCGCGGAGTTGCAATACCTCCTGCCGCACTAAACACGCGCTCCAATGCCACGCTACTGGCCGGGCATGACAGCCTTTCAAGGGCAAATTCAGCTAGTTGGGGCCAAAGGTCAAGTTTCGTTGCCCAGTAGTCAAGGGGATTGTCTACCTGGGTTGGCAGGGTGCTGTCCAAGTAGGCCTAAGCCTGTTGTTTGAGGTCCTGCTCCAGGTCCACCTGATGCTGCTGCTGCTGCTGCTGCTGCGGCTGGTTATTAGTTTCCTCACTGTGCTGGTGAAGAAAGCTACTCATCATCGACTGCAGACTGAGGCAGCTGCTGCTGGTGGAGCTGCCACTGCTCCTACCACCCCACCCCTCCCCTTCTGCCATGGCAGCGGAACGCGAGCGCACAGGGCCCACAGTGTCTGAGGATGGACGTTGGCGCAGACAGGCAGAGACCAGCTGACTACATAGGTGGTTTTTATAGTACGTTATTTTGGCCTCCCTCTCAGCAGGTGTGAAAAAGGCCACCATTTTTGAACGGTAGCGAGGGTCCAACAAGGTGGACAGCCAAAAGTCATCCCTCTGTCTGATGGTTATTATTCGGCTGTCGGTACGCAAGCAAGCGAGCATGCTATGGGCCATTTGTGCCAAGGAATGCGAGGGACTCCCTGCCTCCATCTCCACAGCATACTGCCACGGTGCGTCTGGGTCCTCTGTCTCCTCTTCCTCCTCCTCTACCAGATGCTCCTGCTCCTCCACTCCTGTCCGCTGAGTGGAAAAACCACCCATTTCACTCAATAATTCCTGAGCACCAATGTCCTCCTCTACCTCCTCCTCTTCTTCCTGTCCTGCCCCCACAGGGGTCATGTGGCGTTGAGATCTGTGCGCCACGTCTACCGCACCCTGACCAGCCATTGTTAACAGCATTTGTTCCAGGACGTGCAACAGAGGAATGACGTCGTTCATCCCATAGTCCTGCCGACTCACGAATAGCGTGGCCTCCTCAAAGGACCTGAGCAAGCGCAGGTGTCACGCATGAGCTGCCAATGGCTGACATCTAAGTTACACAGGGAGTACCTTTATCCGCTTTTAACATCAGGAAATCTGTGATGGCCTTTTGCTGTTCGTAAAGGTGGTCTAACATATGTAGGGTTGAATTCCACCTTGTTGCAACGTCACAGCATGAGGAGTCGGTACGGGGGCCCATGGCAGATTACGGGCCTGGCAGCAGCAATGGGAGGCCCGTAATCTGCCAGCACCCTATGTCAAAAAATTGAACACACCAGCAGTGTGTGAGGAGACCTGAAAGTGGCACATGGCAGAGTGTGGCGATGGAGACAGCAGCAATGGGAGGCCGTACAGGGACCCATGAGAGACTCTGGACCTGGCAGCAGCATGAGGAGGCGGTATAGGGGCCCATGGCAGATTAGGGGCCTGGCAGCAGCTATAGGAGGCCCGTAATCTGCCAGCACCCTATGACAAAAAATTGAACACACCAGCAGTGTGAGGAGACCTGAAAGTGGCACATGGCATGAGACACTGTGGACCTGGCAGCAGCATGAGGAGGCGGTATAGGGGCCCATGGCAGATTAGGGGCCTGGCAGCAGCTATGGGAGGCCCCTAATCTGCCAGCACCCTATGACAAAAAATGGAACACACCAGCAGTGTGAGGAGACCTGAAAGTGGCACATGGCAGAGTGTGGCGATGGAGACAGCAGCAATGGGAGGCCGTACAGGGACCCATGAAAGACTCTGGACCTGGCAGCAGCATGAGGAGGCGGTATAGGGGCCCATGGCAGATTAGGGGCCTGGCAGCAGCTATGGGAGGCCCGTAATCTGCCAGCACCCTATGACAAAAAATGGAACCCACCAGCAGTGTGAGGAGACCTGAAAGTGGCACATGGCAGAGTGTGGCGATGGAGACAGCAGCAATGGGAGGCCGTACAGGGACCCATGACAGACTCTGGACTTGGCAGCAGCATGAGGAGGCGGTATAGGGGCCCATGGCAGATTAGGGGCCTGGCAGCAGCTATGGGAGGCCCGTAATCTGCCAGCACCCTATGACAAAAAATGGAACACACCAGCAGTGTGAGGAGACCTGAAAGTGGCACATGTTTGGGGCATGATTCATGGCGGATTTAGTCAGTTGTGTCAGGAACTGGTGGTTTGAAATCCAGACTAATCCACGCCTGATTCATTTTCACAAACGTGAGTCTCTCCACACTTTGGGTGGACAGTCGTGTCCTCCGCGGAGTTGCAATACCTCCTGCCGCACTAAACACGCGCTCCAATGCCACGCTACTGGCCGGGCATGACAGCCTTTCAAGGGCAAATTCAGCTAGTTGGGGCCAAAGGTCAAGTTTCGTTGCCCAGTAGTCAAGGGGATTGTCTACCTGGGTTGGCAGGGTGCTGTCCAAGTAGGCCTAAGCCTGTTGTTTGAGGTCCTGCTCCAGGTCCACCTGATGCTGCTGCTGCTGCTGCTGCTGCGGCTGGTTATTAGTTTCCTCACTGTGCTGGTGAAGAAAGCTACTCATCATCGACTGCAGACTGAGGCAGCTGCTGCTGGTGGAGCTGCCACTGCTCCTACCACCCCACCCCTCCCCTTCTGCCATGGCAGCGGAACGCGAGCGCACAGGGCCCACAGTGTCTGAGGATGGACGTTGGCGCAGACAGGCAGAGACCAGCTGACTACATAGGTGGTTTTTATAGTACGTTATTTTGGCCTCCCTCTCAGCAGGTGTGAAAAAGGCCACCATTTTTGAACGGTAGCGAGGGTCCAACAAGGTGGACAGCCAAAAGTCATCCCTCTGTCTGATGGTTATTATTCGGCTGTCGGTACGCAAGCAAGCGAGCATGCTATGGGCCATTTGTGCCAAGGAATGCGAGGGACTCCCTGCCTCCATCTCCACAGCATACTGCCACGGTGCGTCTGGGTCCTCTGTCTCCTCTTCCTCCTCCTCTACCAGATGCTCCTGCTCCTCCACTCCTGTCCGCTGAGTGGAAAAACCACCCATTTCACTCAATAATTCCTGAGCACCAATGTCCTCCTCTACCTCCTCCTCTTCTTCCTGTCCTGCCCCCACAGGGGTCATGTGGCGTTGAGATCTGTGCGCCACGTCTACCGCACCCTGACCAGCCATTGTTAACAGCATTTGTTCCAGGACGTGCAACAGAGGAATGACGTCGTTCATCCCATAGTCCTGCCGACTCACGAATAGCGTGGCCTCCTCAAAGGACCTGAGCAAGCGCAGGTGTCACGCATGAGCTGCCAATGGCTGACATCTAAGTTACACAGGGAGTACCTTTATCCGCTTTTAACATCAGGAAATCTGTGATGGCCTTTTGCTGTTCGTAAAGGTGGTCTAACATATGTAGGGTTGAATTCCACCTTGTTGCAACGTCACAGCATGAGGAGTCGGTACGGGGGCCCATGGCAGATTACGGGCCTGGCAGCAGCAATGGGAGGCCCGTAATCTGCCAGCACCCTATGTCAAAAAATTGAACACACCAGCAGTGTGTGAGGAGACCTGAAAGTGGCACATGGCAGAGTGTGGCGATGGAGACAGCAGCAATGGGAGGCCGTACAGGGACCCATGAGAGACTCTGGACCTGGCAGCAGCATGAGGAGGCGGTATAGGGGCCCATGGCAGATTAGGGGCCTGGCAGCAGCTATAGGAGGCCCGTAATCTGCCAGCACCCTATGACAAAAAATTGAACACACCAGCAGTGTGAGGAGACCTGAAAGTGGCACATGGCATGAGACACTGTGGACCTGGCAGCAGCATGAGGAGGCGGTATAGGGGCCCATGGCAGATTAGGGGCCTGGCAGCAGCTATGGGAGGCCCCTAATCTGCCAGCACCCTATGACAAAAAATGGAACACACCAGCAGTGTGAGGAGACCTGAAAGTGGCACATGGCAGAGTGTGGCGATGGAGACAGCAGCAATGGGAGGCCGTACAGGGACCCATGAGAGAATCTGGACCTGGCAGCAGCATGAGGAGGCGGTATAGGGGCCCATGGCAGATTAGGGGCCTGGCAGCAGCTATGGGAGGCCCGTAATCTGCCAGCACCCTATGTCAAAAAATTCAACACACCAGCAGTGTGAGGAGACCTGAAAGTGGCACATGGCAGAGTGTGGCGATGGAGACAGCAGCAATGGGAGGCCGTACAGGGACCCATGACAGACTCTGGACCTGGCAGCAGCATGAGGAGGCGGTATAGGGGCCCATGGCAGATTAGGGGCCTGGCAGCAGCTATGGGAGGCCCGTAATCTGCCAGCACCCTATGTCAAAAAATTCAACACACCAGCAGTGTGAGGAGACCTGAAAGTGGCACATGGCAGAGTGTGGCGATGGAGACAGCAGCAATGGGAGGCCGTACAGGGACCCATGAGAGACTCTGGACCTGGCAGCAGCATGAGGAGGCGGTATAGGGGCCCATGGCAGATTAGGGGCCTGGCAGCAGCTATGGAAGGCCCGTAATCTGCCAGCACCCTATGTCAAAAAATTGAACACACCAGCATTGTGTGAGGAGACCTGAAAGTGGCACATGGCAGAGTGTGGCGATGGAGACAGCAGCAATGGGAGGCCGTACAGGGACCCATGACAGACTCTGGACTTGGCAGCAGCATGAGGAGGCGGTATAGGGGCCCATGGCAGATTAGGGGCCTGGCAGCAGCTATAGGAGGCCCGTAATCTGCCAGCACCCTATGACAAAAAATGGAACACACCAGCAGTGTGAGGAGACCTGAAAGTGGCACATGGCAGAGTGTGGCGATGGAGACAGCAGCAATGGGAGGCCGTACAGGGACCCATGACAGACTCTGGACTTGGCAGCAGCATGAGGAGGCGGTATAGGGGCCCATGGCAGATTAGGGGCCTGGCAGCAGCTATGGGAGGCCCGTAATCTGCCAGCACCCTATGACAAAAAATGGAACACACCAGCAGTGTGAGTAGACCTGAAAGTGGCACATGGCAGGGGCATGATTCATGGCGGATTTAATCAGTTGTGTCAGGAACTGGTGGTTTGAAATCCAGACTAATCCACGCCTGATTCATTTTCACAAACGTGAGTCTCTCCACACTTTGGGTGGACAGTCGTGTCCTCCGTGGAGTTACAATACCTCCTGCCGCACTAAACACGCGCTCCGATGCCACGCTACTGGCCGGGCATGACAGCCTTTCAAGGGCAAATTCAGCTAGTTGGGGCCAAAGGTCAAGTTTCGTTGCCCAGTAGTCAAGGGGATTGTCTACCTCGGTTGGCAGGGTGCTGTCCAAGTAGGCCCAAGCCTGTTGTTTGAGGTCCTGCTCCAGGTCCACCTGATGCTGCTGCTGCTGCGGCTGGTTAGTATTTTCCTCACTGCGCTGGTGAAGAAAGCTACTCATCATCGACTGCAGACTGAGGCAGCCGCTGCTGGTGGAGCTACCACTGCTCCTACCACCCCACCCCTCCCCTGCTGCCATGGCAGCGGAACGCGAGCGCACAGGGCCCACAGTGTCTGAGGATGGACGTTGGCGCACAAAGGCAGAGACCAACTGACTACATAGGTGGTTTTTATAGTACGTTATTTTGGCCTCCCTCTCAGCAGGTGTGAAAAAGGCCACCATTTTTGAACGGTAGCGAGGGTCCAACAAGGTGGACAGCCAAAAGTCATCCCTCTGTCTGATGGTTATTATTCGGCTGTCGTTACGCAAGCAACCGAGCATGCTATGGGCCATTTGTGCCAAGGAATGCGAGGGACTCCCTGCCTCCATCTCCACAGCATACTGCCACGGTGCGTCTGGGTCCTCTGTCTCCTCCTCCTCCTCCTCTACCACATGCTCCTGCTCCTCCACTCCTGTCCGCTGAGTGGAAAAACCACCCATTTTACTCAATAATTCCTGAGCACAAATGTCCTCCTCTACCTCCTCCTCTTCTTCCTGTCCTGCCCCCACAGGGGTCATGTGGCGTTGAGATCTGTGCGCCACGTTTACCGCACCCTGACCAGCCATTGTTAACAGCATTTGTTCCAGGACGTGCAACAGAGGAATGACGTCGTTCATCCCATAGTCCTGGTGACTCACGAATAGCGTGGCCTCCTCAAAGGGCCTGAGCAAGCGGCAGGTGTCACGCATGAGCTGCCAATGGCTGACATCGAAGTTACACAGGGGAGTACCTTTATCCGCTTGTAACATCAGGAAATCGGTGATGGCCTTTCGCTGTTCGTAAAGGCGGTCTAACATGTGTAGGGTTGAATTCCACCTTGTTGCAACGTCGCAGATCAGGCGATGCTGTGGAATTCCGTTCTGCCGCTGCAGCTCAAGGAGGGTGTGCTTTGCGGTGTAGGAATGGCTGAAATGCATGCAAAGTTTACGTGACATTTTAAGGATGTCTTGCAGTGGGATGGTGGATTTTAGGAACCGCTTGACAACCAGATTGAACACGTGAGCCATGCATGGCGCATGGCACAACCTTCCTTGACGCAGAGCAGACACCATGTTCTTTCCGTTGTCGGTCAACATGGTTCCGATTTTGAGTTTGCGCGGAGACAGCCATCTGTCGATTTCTCTGTTCATTACACTGAGAAGTTCCTCCCCTGTGTGACTACGTTCGCCAAGGCATACCAGGTGCAGCACAGCATGACACCGTTGCGCCCTGCACATGTGATATGCCGGTCGGGTAATGGGACTTGGCACGGGGGTGGCGGCTGAGGACACGAAGGAAGAAGAGGTGGTAGAGGCGGACATGTTTTGTGGACCAAGGACGTGCAAACGTGGAGGCAAAAGCGGCGTGACCTGTCCAAGTTGCTGGTGCGGCTGTGACGGCACCACGTTCACCCAGTGGGCCGTAAATGACATGTACTGTCCCTGACCGTAGTTACAGCTCCACACGTCGGCGCTGCCGTGCACTTTGGCAGAGACCGACATGCTTAAAGACTGGCCCACCATCTCTTCTACATGTGAATGCAGGGCTGGCACTGCCTTTTTGGCGAAGAAATGACGGCTTGGCACTCTCCACCGCGGCGCGGCACAAGCCATCATTTCTCGGAAAGGTGCTGAGTCCACCACTTGGAAAGGGAGGGACTGCAGCACCAGCAACTTGGACAGGAGGACGTTCAGCTTTTGCACCGTCGGGTGCGTGCTCGCAAACTGTTGTCTCTTGGAAACGGATTCCAAGAAAGACTGCTGACGGAATCCGTGAACAGGAGTAGCAGGAGAAGGAGCATCTGAACGAGCGGAAGATGGCAACGAGCGACAACTCCCCTCAGCAGAGGTGTTGGAGCCTTGACTGGCTGATAGAGGGCGATTGACGTTGGGTGACGGAGCAAGTAACGGAGCGGGTGATGGAGCGGGGGCTGGGGCGGGCAGAACCGCCGTATCTTTATCACGGTTTTCCCAGGCCACCAAATGGCGACGCTGCATATGCTGCCGCAACGCTGTAGTCCCAACATGGGCCTCCTGGCCACGCTTGACTTTCTGGCCACATAGTCGACATACGGCTACGTTTACTTCCTCGGGCGGCTTGACAAAAAATTGCCACACCGCCGAGTAGGAAACTTTGCCCCCGATACTCCTCACTGGCTGACTGCTGCTTCCTCCGTGCACACCGGCACCACTACTGGCCGTGGTGGTAGGCTGCAGTGGAGCTGGTGCTGTACTCCGTGGCCGTTTGCCTCCACTGACACTGCTGCGACCCTGCTGCCTCCTGGGCAACCCACCGACTGTTTTGCTCGCTGCCAAGCTGCCACCCTCTTCTCCTGATGATGCGGAAGCAATAGCCTGATGACGACGAGGCTGCCAAGTGCGATCAGCCTCATCATCATCAATTAGGGTCTCCGCCTCACTACTAGCCCCCTCGGCTGCGTGTGGGTCAGGAGACAGACCTGTCTCTAGACCGGCTACCGAGCCACTCTCCTCGCCACTACTTCTTCGCCTGGCTGCTGAAGAGGCGGATGTCTCCCCCCGTTCCTGACCGCCCTCTGTTTGCTCTTCCTCACTGTACAGTGGGGCTGAGCCCACAGCATGCGATACTTCGCTTGGTGAGGGAACACCAAAGGACAGGGGCAGGTAGAGGACACGTGATTTCAGTGGGCTTGGTCCCGGGCCATGCCAACTAACGGTTGTGTCTGACGTACCCACCGACCGTTGGCTGTAGGTGTCAGAGGTGACCTGGGAAGAGGAAGACGACCGAGCCAACCAATCGATGACGGCAGGGTTGTCGGTGGAGACACGACCGCTGGATGACACCGGGAGCACTGGCCTCTGGCTGCGAATAGTGCTGCCTTGACCCCTTCCTCTGCTGCCACGTCTGCTCGCTCCTAAAACATTGCCTCCTCTGCCACTCCTCTGCATGTTGTCTGACATACTCTTTAATTAAACGATTCTGTGTCCCTGAGTAACAATTCTGTGTCTGTCCCTGAGTAACAATTCTGTGTCCCTGAGTAACGTTTCTGTGGCCCTAAGTAACAGTTCTGTGGCCCTCAGTAACAATTCTGTGTCCCTCAGTAACAATTCTGTGTCCCTCAGTAACAATTCTGTGTCTGTCCCTGAGTAACAATTCTGTGTCCCTGAGTAACAATTCTGTGTCCCTCAGTAACAATTCTGTGTCCCTGAGTAACAATTCTGTGTCCCTGAGTAACAATTCTGTGTCCCTCAGTAACAATTCTGTGTCCCTCAGTAACAATTCTGTGTTCCTGAGTAACAATTCTGTGTCTGTCCCTGAGTAACAATTCTGTGTCCCTAAGTAATGTTTCTGTGGCCCTAAGTAACGGTTCTGTGTCCCTCAGTAACAAATCTGTGTCCCTCAGTAACAATTCTGTGTCCCTCAGTAACAATTCTGTGTCTGTCCCTGAGTAACAATTCTGTGTCCCTGAGTAACAATTCTGTGTCCCTCAGTAACAATTATGTGTCCCTCAGTAACAATTCTGTGTCCCTGAGTAACAATTCTGTGTCCCTGAGTAACAATTCTGTGTCCCTCAGTAACAATTCTGTGTCCCTCAGTAACAATTCTGTGTCCCTGAGTAACAATTCTGTGTCCCTGAGTAACAATTCTGTGTCCCTCAGTAACAATTCTGTGTCCCTCAGTAACAATTCTGTGTCCCTCAGTAACAATTCTGTGTCCCTGAGTAACAATTCTGTGTCTGTCCCTGAGTAACAATTCCGTGTCCCTAAGTAACGTTTCTGTGGCCCTAAGTAACGGTTCTGTGTCCCTCAGTAACAAATCTGTGTCCCTCAGTAACAATTCTGTGTCCCTCAGTAACAATTCTGTGTCTGTCCCTGAGTAACAATTCTGTGTCTGTCCCTGAGTAACAATTCTGTGTCCCTGAGTAACAATTCTGTGTCCCTGAGTAACAATTCTGTGTCCCTCAGTAACAATTCTGTGTCCCTGAGTAACAATTCTGTGTCCCTGAGTAACAATTCTGTGTCCCTCAGTAACAATTCTGTGTCCCTGAGTAACAATTCTGTGTCTGTCCCTGAGTAACAATTCTGTGTCCCTAAGTAACGTTTCTGTGGCCCTAAGTAACGGTTCTGTGGCCCTCAGTAACAAATCTGTGTCCCTCAGTAACAATTCTGTGTCTGTCCCTGAGTAACAATTCTGTGTCCCTAAGTAACGTTTCTGTGTCCCTAAGTAACGTTTCTGTGTCCCTAAGTAACGATTCTGTGGCCCTAAGTAACGTTTCTGTGGCCCTAAGTAACATTTCTGTGGCCCTAAGTAACAGTTCTGTGGCCCTCAGTAACAGTTCTGTGGCCCTCAGTAACAATTCTGTGGCCCTCAGTAACAATTCTGTGTCTGTCCCTGAGTAACAATTCTGTGTCCCTAAGTAACGTTTCTGTGGCCCTAAGTAACGGTTCTGTGGCCCTCAGTAACAATTCTGTGTCCCTCAGTAACAATTCTGTGTCTGTCCCTAAGTAACAATTCTGTGGCCCTAAGTAACGTTTCTGTGACCCTAAGTAACGTTTCTGTGGCCCTAAGTAACTTTTCTGTGGCCCTCAGTAACAATTCTGTATCCCTCAGTAACAATTCTGTGTCTGTCCCTGAGTAACAATTCTGTGTCCCTAAGTAACAATTCTGTGGCCCTAAGTAAAGTTTCTGTGGCCCTAAGTAACGTTTCTGTGGCCCTAAGTAACAATTCTGTGGCCCTAAGTAACGTTTCTGTGGCCCTAAGTAAAGTTTCTGTGGCCCTCAGTAACAAATCTGTGTCCCTCAGTAACAATTCTGTGTCTGTCCCTAAGTAACAATTCTGTGGCCCTAAGTAACGTTTCTGTGGCCCTAAGTAACGGTTCTGTGTCCCTCAGTAACAATTCTGTATCCCTCAGTAACAATTCTGTGTCTGTCCCTGAGTAACAATTCTGTGGCCCTAAGTAACGTTTCTGTGGCCCTAAGTAACGTTTCTGTGGCCCTCAGTAACAAATCTGTGTCCCTCAGTAACAATTCTGTGTCTGTCCCTAAGTAACAATTCTGTGGCCCTAAGTAACGTTTCTGTGGCCCTAAGTAACGTTTCTGTGGCCCTAAGTAATGATTCTGTGGCCCTAAGTAACGTTTCTGTGGCCCTAAGTAACGTTTCTGTGGCCCTCAGTAACAAATCTGTGTCCCTCAGTAACAATTCTGTGTCTGTCCCTAAGTAACAATTCTGTGGCCCTAAGTAACGTTTCTGTGGCCCTAAGTAACGTTTCTGTGGCCCTAAGTAACGATTCTGTGGCCCTCAGTAACAATTCTGTATCCCTCAGTAACAATTCTGTGTCTGTCCCTGAGTAACAATTCTGTGTCCCTAAGTAACGTTTCTGTGGCCCTAACTAACGATTCTGTGGCCCTAAGTAACGTTTCTGTGGCCCTAAGTAACGTTTCTGTGGCCCTCAGTAACAAATCTGTGTCCCTCAGTAACAATTCTGTGTCTGTCCCTAAGTAACAATTCTGTGGCCCTAAGTAACGTTTCTGTGGCCCTAAGTAACGGTTCTGTGGCCCTCAGTAACAATTCTGTGTCCCTCAATAACAATTCTGTGTCTGTCCCTAAGTAACAATTCTGTGGCCCTAAGTAACGATTCTGTGGCCCTCAGTAACAAATCTGTGTCCCTCAGTAACAATTCTGTGTCTGTCCCTAAGTAACAATTCTGTGGCCCTAAGTAACGTTTCTGTGGCCCTAAGTAACGGTTCTGTGGCCCTCAGTAACAATTCTGTGTCCCTCAATAACAATTCTGTGTCTGTCCCTAAGTAACAATTCTGTGGCCCTAAGTAACGTTTCTGTGGCCCTAAGTAACGATTCTGTGGCCCTCAGTAACAAATCTGTGTCCCTCAGTAACAATTCTGTGTCTGTCCCTAAGTAACAATTCTGTGGCCCTAAGTAACGATTCTGTGGCCCTCAGTAACAAATCTGTGTCCCTCAGTAACAATTCTGTCTGTCCCTAAGTAACAATTCTGTGGCCCTAAGTAACGTTTCTGTGGCCCTAAGTAACGATTCTGTGGCCCTAAGTAACGATTCTGTGGCCCTCAGTAACAATTCTGTATCCCTCAGTAACAATTCTGTCTGTCCCTGAGTAACAATTCTGTGTCCCTAAGTAACGTTTCTGTGGCCCTAAGCAACGATTCTGTGGCCCTAAGTAACGATTCTGTGGCCCTAAGTAACGTTTCTGTGGCCCTAAGTAACGTTTCTGTGGCCCTCAGTAACAATTCTGTGTCCCTCAATAACAATTCTGTGTCTGTCCCTAAGTAACAATTCTGTGGCCCTAAGTAACGTTTCTGTGGCCCTAAGTAACGATTCTGTGGCCCTCAGTAACAATTCTGTATCCCTCAGTAACAATTCTGTCTGTCCCTGAGTAACAATTCTGTGTCCCTAAGTAACGTTTCTGTGGCCCTAAGTAACGTTTCTGTGGCCCTAAGTAACGATTCTGTGGCCCTAAGTAACGTTTCTGTGGCTCTAAGTAACGTTTCTGTGGCCCTAAGTAACGATTCTGTGGCCCTAAGTAACGTTTCTGTGGCCCTAAGTAACGTTTCTGTGGCCCTTAGTAACAATTCTGTGTCCCTCAATAACAATTCTGTGTCTGTCCCTAAGTAACAATTCTGTGGCCCTAAGTAACGTTTCTGTGGCCCTAAGTAACGATTCTGTGGCCCTAAGTAACGTTTCTGTGGCCCTAAGTAACGTTTCTGTGGCCCTTAGTAACAATTCTGTGTCCCTCAATAACAATTCTGTGTCTGTCCCTAAGTAACAATTCTGTGGCCCTAAGTAACGTTTCTGTGGCCCTAAGTAACGATTCTGTGGCCCTCAGTAACAAATCTGTGTCCCTCACTAACAATTCTGTGTCTGTCCCTAAGTAACAATTCTGTGGCCCTAAGTAACGATTCTGTGGCCCTCAGTAACAAATCTGTGTCCCTCAATAACAATTCTGTGTCTGTCCCTAAGTAACAATTCTGTGGCCCTAAGTAACGATTCTGTGGCCCTCAGTAACAAATCTGTGTCCCTCAGTAACAATTCTGTGTCTGTCCCTAAGTAACAATTCTGTGGCCCTAAGTAACGTTTCTGTGGCCCTAAGTAACGATTCTGTGGCCCTCAGTAACAATTCTGTATCCCTCAGTAACAATTCTGTCTGTCCCTGAGTAACAATTCTGTGTCCCTAAGTAACGTTTCTGTGGCCCTAACTAACGATTCTGTGGCCCTAAGTAAACGTTTCTGTGGCCCTATGTAACGTTTCTATGGCCCTAAGTAACGATTCTGTGGCCCTAACTAACGTTTCTGTGTCCCTAAGTAACGTTTCTCTGTCCCTAACTCTCTCCCTGCATACAGCCAGGTCTGCCTCTGTTGAATGACTGGAGGCAAATGGAGAATTGTAAAATGGCCGCCATTTATAGCTCGACCATTACACTGTGCTGGCTGGCTGGCTGCTGATTGGCTAATGCGATCACATGTCATGAATGAATGCATTATGGGTCAGCGCGCCTTGTCTGCGCGCCTTCCCAGACATCCCCGCTCCGTCGCCGCACATGTCGCCGCCATTTTAGGAAAAATTTCGATTTCGTTTCGAAATTTTCCTAATATTCGAAACGAATTCCACTTCGCCTACTTCGATTCGCTCATCTCTAATGGTAAGCTCCCGACTTATGTCGCCCCGTGTCTGAAGATTCTTAGGCGGTGGTGTGTGACTGCAGAGGAGGTCAGGTCGCTCCCTGGGAGGCTCCTAAAGGAGAGGATTGTGGCCACTGCATTTCATGCACTGCTGGCCTTGAAGGATTGCCCAGGCCATATCTTGAGGGAGGGTCTGCGTTTATTCAATATAGAAAGGATTCCCTTAAAATTTAGGGACCAGGCCTGGCTTGCGTTCCATGGCAGGCTCTACGTGAGGGGAAACTTGAAGCACCGTTCTCTGGATGACCGTGGTTGTCCGAGGACGGAGTGTGGGGGTGAAGTGGAAAGTATGGACCACTTCTTGCTTCAGTGTCCCTTCAATGTAGAGGTGTACAAAGAGGTGGGGAGGGCTCTAGACATCCCCTTCCTGCACTGCATGTCTTATGCAGAGTGGGTAAATGGGGCATTAGAAAGTCATACTGGGTATGATTTAAATACACTTTTTCTAGTTTGTCTAGTTGTCCGTTATTACACGTGGAAAGCACGGTGTCAGGTCTCCTTGCGGCAGAAGGTCCTTCCTGTCCAGGTGGTGGTGCGTGACATCCTTGGTGAGGTTGGGAAAATTCGGTGTCTTGAGAAAGACAGGCTGCGGCGAAGGGTCTGGATAAAGGTGTGGAGGAGTATCAGGCCTGTAGCAGCAGTCTGTTGATCTCTTGGTGGGGTTGCTGTCCTGTGTTTTCTCCTTTTTCACCCCCTCTAGATTTTTGTCTGTAGGTTATTTTTTGAAAGATGGCTACACATGCCTGATGGTCTAGGCATCTTAACTTTCGTTGGGTAATGTATTAGGTTTGTTGTTATGTTTTCTAAAAGCCGTAGAGGCTAATTTATAATGTATAAGGCTTCCCCGGGTAAGGGGTAAGTTGTGGGTATAGGTTGGTAGGCTAGAAAGGCCGGTACGCTTGATACAAGTGTGTCTTCCCCATTAAAGGGCTAAAAGTTGCGGAAAGCATGTATAGAAGGATAATAGGTAGGATGTTAAAGCCTTATTTGGTTGTCTTGTTTACTTTTTCCTGTAAAAATGGAGGTTTATAAAGACAAGATCCTTAAGTAGGTAAAAATTATATGTCCTGGTCCTAATGATCAGGTTTTTCTTTGTCTGTTATGGGTATTATTATAGGAGGGTAATCCGTTTTTTGTTTTTTTTTTCCTTTGTTTGTTACCAAGTAGGATGTTTGCGTTATTTATTCTTTTGATATTTTTGTATAAAAATTGTTGCTGGTTGCAAATTTTGTTTTTCAAATAAAAAAATTTCCAACTTCTTTTGCAATTACCTTTTGAGGCTTTCCCTCCTTATGGAGGGTGTCAATGATGGTTTTCTGCACAACTGTTAGGTCAGCAGTCTTTCCCATGATTGTGATTCCTACTGAACCAGACTGAGAGACCATTTAAAGGCTCAGGAACCCTTTGCAGGTGTTACGGCTTAATTAGCTGATTAGAGTGGGACACTTTGAGCCTAGAATATTGCACCTTTTCACAATATTCAGATTTTTGGAGATTGTGGATTTGGGGTTTTCATGAGCTGTAAGCCATAATCATCACAATGACAAATCACAGCTTGAACTATCTTGCTTTGCATGTAAGGAGTCTATCTCATATATTAGTTTCACCTTTTAAGTTGCATTACTGAAATAAAGGAACTTTTGCACGATATTCTAATTTTTCGAGTTTCACCTGTATTTCAATATACAGGTGAAGCTCGAAAAATTTGAATATTGTGCAAAAGTTCATTTATTTCAATAATTCAACTTAAAAGGTGAAACTAATATTTATGGTACTTATACAGCACTGTCAATTTACGCAGCGCTTTACTCATATATATTGAACATTCACGTCAGTCCCTAACCCTCAAGGGGTGTACAATCTAAGGTCCCTAACTCACATTCATACATACACATATTAGGGCCAATTTAGACAGGAGCCAATTAACCTAACAGCATGTCTTTGGAGTGTGGAAGGAAACCGGAGCACCCGGAGGGAACCCACGCAAGCACAGGGAGAACATGCAAACTCCATGCAGGAGACGTCATGGTCGGGAATCAAACCCATCACCCATTTATTGCAAGGCAGATGTGCTAACCATTAAGCCACTGTGCCGCCCACTAATATAGGAGATAGACTCATTGAATGCAAAGCAAGATAGTTTTATATATATATACATATATACAAATACATACACTGCATGTTGAAATGCATTTTTGTTACAAAATATATGAAAAATATTTTTAAAAATACATTTCAAATATACTGTATGTCTTTAAAAATACAAATCTAAATTTTTGGAATGTATTTACATATATATGTAAAAATATATGTTAAAAAGACTTCTTTATATGTTAAAAAAAAATCTGAAGAATAAATGTAAAAAAAATATATGTTTAAAAATATATTTTTTCAAAAAATATTCTTCAGATTTTTTTTTAACATACAAAAAAGTCATTTTAACATATATTTTCACATATATATGTAAATGCATTCCAAATATTTAGATTTGTATTTTTAAAGACATACAGTATATTTGAAATGTATTTTTAAAAATATTTTTCATATATTTTGTAATAAATGCATTTCAACATGCAGTGTATATATATATATATATATATATATATATATATATATATATTTACTGAAATATATTGAACATGGCCAAAATGGTAGCATTTCAAATATATGTCAATATATTTGGGAAGAATATTTTTTTTAAATATATTTCAAATATGTTTTTCTTCCATATGGGTTAGGCCAATTACACTGTGGGCATATGACAAGAAACCATCAGCCCGCTGTAAATATTTTCTAAAAGAGCTGCAGCTTGCTCATGAAGGGTGACTTCTCCATCAAGACCAACAACACTATCATCAGTCCCACCCCTCAAGCCAGAGTACTAGGTGTCATCCTAGACTCCAATCTGTCCTTTCAGCCCCAGGCCCAATCCCTGAAAAACTCATGTAGACTTCACCTCCGCAACATCTACAAGATATGACCGTATTTAACCTTGGAAACCACTAAACAACTCATTCACTCCCTTATTATATCACGCCTCGACTACTGTAACTCCCTCCTCATTGACCTACCTCACCGCAGGCTATCCCCGCTTCAGTCTATCATGAATGCTGCGGCCAGACTCATCCACCTTACTAACCGTTCCGTATCTGCCACCCCCCTCTGCCAATCCCTCCACTGGCTTCCAATTGTTCAACGGATAAAATTCAAAACGCTAACACTAATGTATAAAGCCATTCATAATACTGCCCCAAATTGCATCACCGATCTTGTCTCCAAATATCACCCAAACCGTACTCTCCGCTCCTCACAAGACCTCCTACTCTCTAGCTCCCTTGTCTCCTCCTCCCATGCTTGTCTCCAGGACTTCTCCAGGGCTTCCCCCATCCTCTGGAACTCCCTACCCCAATCCATCAGACTATCACCTACTCTGCTCACCTTTAGACGCACTCTGAAAACCTATCTCTTCAGGGAAGCCTACCCCGCGAACTCCTCTACTCTTCCAACCAGTCCATCCCCCACAGCTATTTCCTCCTGTGCCACTATCCCCTCCCTCCTAGATTGTAAGCTCCAAGGAGCAGGACCCTCGAACCCCTCTTGTATTGAATTGTATTGTTACTGTACTGTCTCGTGTACTGTCTCCCACCATAATGTAAAGTGCTGAGCAAACTGTCGGCGCTATATAAATCCTGTATAATAATAATAATAATAATATGTGCTTTTTTTAAATTGCAGAATTGCGATTTGATGCAAAATCAGTTTTGAGTCATCATTTCAAACTAGACGTCTATGTGAACACTGTGTTTGTAGATGATACAGAGGTATGCTGACCCAGTCTCAGATCTACCAGTGCTTTAACCAGTATAGTTCCAAACAACATTAAGACCTCATGCACACTGGATGTTTTTACAGCTGCTGTTTTTGGCTTTTGGCGTTTTTTTTCTACAGCTAGTAAACCCCCCAGCATGTTATCTTATGTGTCCATGCACACATAGGCTGTAATCAGCATTTTTGGCTGGAAAAAAAAAAGAACTAGTGGATTTCTAGAAGAGTTTTTTAGCTGTAAAAACACTCTGATGCTGAAAAACGTGGCAAAATAGTAAAATAAACCAGCAAAAGAGGTAAACACATTTCAACCTGAATGTACAGTCTACTTAAGGTTTATCAATAGCTATTGATTTGAAATTAATTGAATTGAATGACTTGGTTGAGTAATTCCCATGCTATATAGCTAATTGTCATTTCAGTAAATACTTTGCACTGGGGGTCTAAGCTCAGTGTGGACCATTCAGTAACTTTACAAGTCTGCATAAATATATTCCTAAAATATTACAATATACAGCACCACTATATGTCTTTAAAAACCTGTACCAATTTTCATAAAAAACAATTCTTTCAGTCCAGTTACTTTGCTTAGGCCCCATGAACATTGAACATGCAGCCCTGGTGCACGGGGCTGTGGCGTTTAGCTGCAAGCAGGTGCACCATCCAGCCCCACTGCCGGTGGATGCTGCATTTATTGATACAAGAATTTAGGGCTGTAAGCACCCAGGAACCAAAAGTACCACAAGGTGCACCATCCAGCCCCACTACCGGTGGATGCTGCATTTATTGATACAAGAATTTTGGGCTGTAAGCACCCAGGAACATAAAGTACCACAAGTTGCACCATCCAGCCCCACTGCCGGTGGATGCTGCATTTATTGATACAAGAATTCAGGGCTGTAAGCACCCAGAAACATAAAGTACCACTAGGTGCGCCATCCAGCCCCACTGTCGGTGGATGTTGCATCTATTGATACAAGATTTTAGGGCTGTAAGCACCCAGGAACATAAAGTACCACTAGGTGCGCCATCCAGCCCCACTGTCGGTGGATGTTGCATCTATTGATACAAGAATTTAGGGCTGTAAGCACCCAGGAACATAAAGTACCACTAGGTGCACCATCCAGCCCCACTGTCGGTGGATGCTGCATTTATTGATACAAGAATTTAGGGCTGTAAGCACCCAGGAACCAAAAGTACCACAAGGTACACCATCCAGCCCCACCGCCGGTGGATGCTGCATTTATTGATACAAGAATTTAGGGCTGTAAGCACCCAGGAACATAAAGTACCACTAGGTGCACCATCCAGCCCCACTGTCGGTGGATGTTGCATCTATTGATGCAAGTATTTAGGGCTGTAAGCACCCAGGAACCAAAAGTACCACAAGGTGCACCATCCAGCCCCACTGCCAGTGGATGCGGCATTTATTGATGCAAGAATTCAGGGCTGTAAGCACCCAGGAACGTAAAGTACCACTAGGTGCACCATCCAGCCCCACTGTCGGTGGATGTTGCATCTATTGATACAAGAATTTAGGGCTGTAAGCACCCAGGAACATAAAGTACCACTAGGTGCACCATCCAGCCCCACTGTCGGTGGATGCTGCATTTATTGATACAAGAATTTAGGGCTGTAAGCACCCAGGAACATAAAGTACCACAAGGTACACTATCCAGCCCCACCGCCGGTGGATGCTGCATTTATTGATACAAGAATTTAGGGCTGTAAGCACCCAGGAACATAAAGTACCACTAGGTGCACCATCCAGCCCCACTGTCGGTGGATGCTGCATTTATTGATACAAGAATTTAGGGCTGTAAGCACCCAGGAACCAAAAGTACCACAAGGTACACCATCCAGCCCCACCGCCGGTGGATGCTGCATTTATTGATACAAGAATTTAGGGCTGTAAGCACCCAGGAACATAAAGTACCACTAGGTGCACCATCCAGCCCCACTGTCGGTGGATGTTGCATCTATTGATGCAAGAATTTAGGGCTGTAAGCACCCAGGAACCAAAAGTACCACAAGGTGCACCATCCAGCCCCACTGCCAGTGGATGCGGCATTTATTGATACAAGAATTCAGGGCTGTAAGCACCCAGGAACGTAAAGTACCACTAGGTGCACCATCCAGCCCCACTGTCGGTGGATGTTGCATCTATTGATACAAGAATTTAGGGCTGTAAGCACCCAGGAACATAAAGTACCACTAGGTGCACCATCCAGCCCCACTGTCGGTGGATGCTGCATTTATTGATACAAGAATTTAGGGCTGTAAGCACCCAGGAACATAAAGTACCACAAGGTACACTATCCAGCCCCACCGCCGGTGGATGCTGCATTTATTGATACAAGAATTTAGGGCTGTAAGCACCCAGGAACGTAAAGTACCACTAGGTGCACCATCCAGCCCCACTGTCGGTGGATGTTGCATCTATTGATGCAAGAATTTAGGGCTGTAAGCACCCAGGAACGTAAAGTACCACTAGGTGCATCATCCAGCCCCACTGTCGGTGGATGTTGCATCTATTGATACAAGAATTTAGGGCTGTAAGCACCCAGGAACATAAAGTACCACTAGGTGCACCATCCAGCCCCACTGTCGGTGGATGTTGCATCTATTGATGCAAGAATTAAGGGCTGTAAGCACCCAGGAAAGTACCACAAGGTGCACCATCCAGCCCCGGACAGCCGCAATAGGTTGTGGCTGGCCCAAGGCCTTGTAACACTATTACGTTTCTCAACTATGTCTCCACTTCACTTGTATTCATATATAATATCCAGGTACAGATTCCGGGGTATAGCACTATCTTCCCTCCGACCAACCTGCACAGTCCATGGACTATTCAATGTAGTTCCCCTGTACACTTACAGAGCGTTAGTTAGTGATGCCAAGCTCGGAGTGGAATCCTCTTTCCAACAGAGGGTCATAGGACAGACACTAGCTACTCCTGCCCTCCTTAGTAGCAGATTCCACAGGGGTGCACACATCCTTTATATTGAATAGGTCACTCATTCTGCATCCTAACACTCAGTCACAGGATGTCTAGTCGGATATTACTTTTCATATTATTTGTTTGTATAAAGAAATGTGTGCAAAGCTCCAACAACTGGCAGAAAATAGTGCAATTTCTGCACCAGACACTGTGTTCTGTTTTAAATGCTGTTTTAAGCATTGATTTACCTACATAGACCCAGTTTGTCTAGACATTTACTCCCCTGCTGACTTAACAACTTCCACAGTCAGCTTGACTCTTCAATAAGTTGAAACTAATGGAATTTTACATCAGATAATTGCAGTACAGACAATGTTTTTTCAAGTCTTTTGAAGTGTAAAGACAATAATTTTCCTAATCCCTGTCTTTGTGAAGATATAACACTAACTAAAGGAGCATGGATGAAATAGGGAGGGTCTAGCTAAGACTGAATTAACTTGCACTAAACAGGAGGGGGGAACAGAGGGAGATACCAAATCACATAAGTAAGCAAGCTGTAGTGGCCCTAAAACACCACTAGATGTACTTTATGCAGTTCAAAACTAGGAAAAATATACAAAATAGCTGGGGCAGAACACTGAGAGAAGTAATAATTACCTGGAAGTGTTACATTTACACAGCACTTAGATTGTAAGTATATACACATTCAAAACATTTTCTTTTTCTTTTTGGATAAAGTGGTGAGGAGTTAAAACCCTTATCGGATATGTTCTATTGCTTGTGTGCTGCTGATATGTCCCTTCACTTTCTTGCTTTGGGCATACAACAGGATATTAGAAAAAAAATCCCTTCAAAGTGAACACAATTCCCATCTTAGAAAGTTGTCACAGGAACAGGTGTCCCTATTGATCATATTAAAAATTCTTTATATAGCCCTACAGAACAAACAGTGCACAGTCCACGTGTGTTTTTCTGCTTCATTGCAACAAGGAAGCAGGAAACGTTATTAAGAGAAAAGACATAGAGTATGCCATATTTACAGCTACAAACTTATACACGCTGCCATCTACTGGTTGAAGAACATATCTCTACTGAATACTTATGTAGTTGTTGCACAAAATACATGAACGCTGTATCCCAACAGTACTGGCTAATACTTAAAATTTATTAGATTCCTCAGATCATTTTCTATCTAAATAAGAATGGTCACCGGGACAAATGAAGTGAATATATTCTGGGAAGGCTGTCTACAAGGTTTAGGAGTGTATCTATGGGAATATTTGACCATTCGTCCACAAGCGCATTTGTGAGGTCAGGCACTGATGTCGGACAAGAAGGCCTGGCTCCCAGTCTCCGTTCTAATTCATCCCAAAGGTGGTCTATCAGGTTGAGGTCAGGACTCTGTGCAGGCCACTCAAGCTCCTCCACCCCAAACTCGCTCATCTATATCTTTATGGACCTTGCTTTGTGCACTGGTGAGCAGTCATGTTGGAACAGGAAGGGGCCATCCCTAAACTGTTCCCACTAAGTTGGGAGCATGAAATTGTCCAAAATGTCTTGGTATGCTGACTCCTTAAGAGTTCCCGTCACTGGAATTAAGGGGCCAAGCCCAACCCCTGAAAGACAACCCCACACCATAATCCCCCCTCCACCAAACTGTACACTTGGCACAATACAGGCAGGCAAGTACTGTTCTCCTGGCAACCGCCAAACCCAGACACATCCATCAGATTGCCAGACAGAGAAGCATGATTCATCACTCCAGAGAACATGTCTCCACTGCTCTAGAATCCAGTGCCAGCATGCTTTACCCCACTGCATTGACGCTTTGCATTGCACTTGGTGATGTAAGGCTTGGATGCAGCTGCTCGGCCATGGAAACCCATTCCATGAAGCTCTCTACACACTGTTGTTGTGCTAATCTGAAGGCCACATGAGGTTTGGAGGTCTTTAGCTATTGAATCAGCAAGGAAATATCATGGATGGACTTATTGCACAGGTGGCAACCTATCACGGTACCACACTTAAATTCACTGAGATCCTGAGAGCGACCCATTCTTTCACAAATGTTTGTACCAGTCTGCATGCCTAGGTGCTTGATTTTTATACACCTGTGGCCATAGAGATGATTGGAACACCTGAATCCATTGATTTCGAAGGGTGTTCTAATACTTTTGCCAATATAGCATATATCTGATGCTAGGTCTATTTTGACTTCTAAATGAAAAGTTGGGTTTTTTTTGTAAATCTGGCCACACATGTATTAGTTTCTTTTAATCAGCCAGAGGGCTGATCAAAAACAAAAAACTGAATGGATTCCCCCATCCACACAATCAAGGTGGATGGGGGAAATTTCCCCGCTGTGTCAATGTATTCTGACAGGGGGACTCTTCTGATGTCAGAATACACTGATCAGTGATGCTGCGGATTGACCGATCAAAGCAACATTTACCAACAAGCCCATTCAAGAGCAATCGGTCCTTAGATCCATAGATAGATCAAAATTCATCCAATCCTTGCTGAGCCATTCAAATTTCAGTCTATCTATGGCCAGCTTAACTTTAGCTATACCTCCGAATCTCTACTGGTGATTTTGATATGTTTTTACTAATGGTAACCCCTACTTATCTATTTCAGTTTAAATCAACCAGGTTAATGACATGTTTACTGTCTGATAATTTTTCTTTATCCTGAATTTTAAGGGACAGTATTTGAACATGAGTATTATTACTGTACCAACAACTATCTTATCCTCAAATCAAAATAATAAATAGTTTTACCATAGAGGGAGCAATGATAATTTGTATGGAAATTTCCATACAAGAAAGGCATAGAGCAAAGGTGTCTTATTGCGTCATACCTATTCATTTAGTAAATCATAAGTATATATTATTACCACACCTTCAGAGCTGATTTTATTTTAACATATAGAAGGCCAGGAGAGATAGGGATCAACGAGAGACCTGATTTCTCCCTGTTTTTCTCTGTGTAATGGTGAAACATTTGCCAAGGCAAAGTGATGGATGAAGGCAAACCTATATTAAAGGGATGTCCAACTTAAGAGAAATGTGTATAATAATTAATATGTGTCACAATTATAAAATGTGTAATTGTTACCTACTGTTCACCTCCCCAGCCACTTGTGAATACATGCTACACCTTGTGATATTTACGGGCTCCTTGCTTGATCACACGTTGGACACTGTCTTCACCATTATTTAAATACACCATCTTATTAAATGCTCTCTGATGACATTCAACACAATACGTCAACCCCCTGGTGCCCAGCTTTGGTCAAGAGGGCTATATGTGGCCACTTTGTACTTACTATGTGTCCCAGAGACTTCAATAACCAGAATCAGTGTTTATGCAGGACCAGTGAAAATTAAAATAAATGCTGGATTCTACAATTTAATTGGCCTGCTGAAAGGAGTATCAAATGTAGGGTCAGAAATTTTTAAAGCAGAAATGCAGTCAAGCAAAAATGAATAGCTCAAGATCAAATAAAAATAAAAATGCAGTCTTTGCTGAAATTCTCACCTTTAATTGGAGGCTGTCGTACACAGTACATTTTTTCCACCACTAGATGTCTTTAGTCTTCCTGGTTAAATGACAGCCAGCATTATTCCGCCCACTTCCTCTTAGCCCATGCTGTCATGGACCCGCAGAACTAAACTAAATTTATGTATGTTTTATCTGCCTGGAGTTCAGCTTTGATGGGACTGTAGCGATCGCAAATGTTGGAGCATTTATTGGTAAATGAGCTGTACAGCAGAGATCTCTATCTCGTTTAACCTATCCCCGGTCTTTTTCTCCTGCAGCCTGTCTCCAATCTTCAATCAATCCCATAGGATGTCTGAAGTCTCTGACCACCTCCAGCAGTATGTCTAAGTGTTTGACAGCCTTCTGTAGCATTACATACAGCACTATGGTGTTGTCAGGACTCTCTTGAGCAGGGGTGTCAAACTCCATTTCATTGCAAGCCGCATCAGCTTTATGCTTGCCCTCAAATGGCCAGCTGTATCTGTGAGACTATATAAATGTATCTACTCTTTATAATATTAAATAATTGCAATTATTACTGGTTTTAGTAATAACTTAAGACCATGGGCGGACTGTCAACTCATGGGGCCCCCGGGCAATAGGGGATCATGGGGCCCCTGTGTCCTTGCCCAAACTCAAAAAAGCCTATGAAAAAGGTACCAGGGGCATCTCGTGGGGCCCCCTACTGACCCCGGGCCGTCAGGCAGTGCCAGAGTTTCCAAATGGTCAGTCCGCCCCTGCTTAAGTCTTGAGCTGTGAAGGGCAAATGCAGACCGGCATGAAGCCTACTCACACTCCTGTAGCAGATGATGACCCTCTGAAAAGAAGGGTTGCACACCGCTGGTATTATCCACAGAAAATGTATTGGAGACTGCACAGACAGAAGATGGTTTTGCCATGGTATTCTGTCTGAGCAGTCTCCAATAAAGTTTCTTGTGGATGATACCAGCCATGTGCAACCCTCAACTGGCATAGAGCTGTATTATTCTCATAATAATTAAGAAAACGCTGTCAAGAGCCCCTCCACAATCAGAATTTAGGAGTCCCCCATTCTCCCTTACAATACAGTACACACCCTTAGCTTGTGCTGCTGCCGGGAAGAAGCTGGTGGCGGAGCTGGGAAGCAGAAAGTGCAGGGTCTGGAGGGGTGCTATGGCTGCAGAGAGAGGCTCAGAATCTGCAGGAGGAGTTCTGTCCTCCTTTCTGCTGCCAACTACTGAGATGGGGGGCAGAAATGAGCCTTCTCGCAGCTGCAGAGAGAAGTGTGGGATCAGGCAGAGGAGTTCTGTCATATATATATATATATATATATATATATATATATACTGTATTTACAGGGCCTTGAAAAAGCATTCAAGCCCCTTGAAATTTTCCACATTTTGCAATGTTACAACTAAATATGTACATGTATTTTATTGGGATTTTATGTAATAGACCAACACAAAATGTCACATAATTTTGAAGTGGAAGGAAAATGAAAAATGGTTTTCAAAATTATTTACAAATACATATCTGAAAAGTGTGGCGTGCATTTGTATTGAGCCCTCTTTACTCGGATATCCCTAACTAAAATCTAGTGGAACCAATTGCCTTCAGATGTCACCTAATTAGTAAATAGAGTCCACCTGTGTGTAATTTAATCTCAGTATAAATACAGCTGTTCTGTGAAGCCCTCAGGAGGTTTGTTAGAAAACAATAGTGAACAAACAGCATCATGAAGGCCAAAAACACACCACACAGATCAGGGATAAAGTTGTGGAGAAGTTTAAAGCAGGGTTAGGTTATAAAAAAAATCCCAAGCTTTGAACATATCACGGAGCACTGTTCAATCTATCATCCCAAAATGGAAAGAGTATGGCACAACTGCAAACCTACCAAGACATGACCGTCCACCTAAACTGACAGGCCGGGTAAGGAAAGCATTAATCAAAGAAGCAGCCAAGAGGCCCATGGGAACTCTGCAGGAGCTGCAGAGAGCCACAGCTCAGGTGGCAGAATCTGTCCACAGGACAACTATTAGTTGTGCACTCCACAAATCTGGCCTTTATGAAAGAGTGGCAAGAAGAAAGCTATTGTTGAAAGAAAGCCATAGGAAGTCCCGTTTGCAGTTTGCTAGAAGCCATGTGGGGGACATAGCAAACTTGTGGAAGAAGGTGCTCTGGTCAGATGAGACCAAAATTGAACTTTTTGGCCTAAGTGCAATATGCACGTGGCAGAAAACTAACACTGTACATCACCCTAAACACACCATCCACACCGTGAAACATGTTGGTGGCAGCATCATGTTATGGGGATGCTTTTCTTCAGCAGGGATAGCAAAGCTGGTCAGATTTGATGGGAAAATGGATGGAGCCAAATACAAGGCAATCTTAGACGTCTGCAAAAGACTTGAGACTGGGGCGGAGGTTCACCTCCCAGCAGGACAAGGACCCTAAACACACAGCCAGAGCTACAAAGGAATGGTTTAGCTCAAAGCATATTCATGTGTTAGAATGGCCTAGTCAAATTCCAGACCTAAATCCAATTGAGAATCTGTGGCAAGACTTGAAAATTGCTGTTCACAGACACTCTACATCCAATCTGACAGAACTTCAGCTGTTTTGCAAAGAAGAATGGGCAAAAATGTAACTATCTAGATGTGAAAAGCTGGTAGAGACATCCCCAAAAAGACTTGCAGGTGGTTCTATAAAGTATTGACTCAGGAGGGCTGAAAACAAATGCACACCACACTTTTCACATATTTATTTGTAAAAAAATGTTGAAAACCATTTCTCATTTTTCTTTCACGACACTTTGTGTTGGTCTATCACATAAAATCCCAATAAAATACATTTTATTTTTGGTTGTAACATGATAAAATGTGGCAAATTTCAAGAGGCATGAATACTTTTTCAAAGCTGTATATGTAGCACTACCCCATTAGGAGTCGCTGAAGTTTGGGTCCCCCTGTAGTCCTACACAGCAAGGTAACATGCATTTCCTTCAGTCAAACTTCAGTCAGACTTGCATCCAGAAGACAGTAAGCAGTCCTTGAGCTTGTTTTGAAGTTTTATTAGGGGATTGAACTTGGATGGGGTAAGGGGTGTATGGGATGCCCAAGGGTAATTGCAACAGAGGACAAAACTCCCTAGCAACTGTATACAAATTTGTACAGCAAAAATTCTCTTTTGGAGAGCTGGCCAGCATCTTCTATTGTACCACCCCAGACCCTATATGAAGCCTCTCCTCATCCAGCTGTACTGGGTGAATCCCAGTGCCTGCCACTGCAGTGGGAAACAGTCCCAGGTAGCAGCTAATCCAGTTTCCCACCAGAGTGCTCCTTCCCCTTACTGGCCCAGGGGGTGCAGGTCTACTCACTACTTTCTCCTATGCTGCTGATTGGTCAGGGTCTGCTACCAGGCCTTCTAGCTGGACTGCTCCTTCCCTGCTGCATAGGTGATCCTTGCACTGGGGGCTGGTGACGTCCAAAGTGTTCCTCCTTCCAAGATCTTCCACCTGTAGGTGAGCACCTCTCTATCTGGGCCCCCCTCCCAGGCACATGCTCTCCAGCCTCACTTCTCCATCTTCCACCTGAACTTTCCTGCTGCTGAGCAGGCTCTGTCACTCTTAAGGGCTGTCCTGGCCCTGGCCAAGTCTCCTGTTGGGGATTGGCCAGGATTCCTTTAAAGTGCAGACCAGCTACTCCTCACTCCCTCCCACTTCTTATAGAATCTTCTTCAAAGTTCTATTGCAGGGGAAAGTCTCAAAGAGCTAGTCTGCATAGCCTCTCAGCTCTGTTAACACTTCGACAAGAGCATCTTGTGATGAGAAGGGTTGAAGAAAATCACCATGCAAGTTCACTGTAAGCTAAAGAAGTAGAAATCCAAACTGGGGTGATTGTTTCCCGTGACACAATATGGTGTACACTGCAGAAGATTTGGCATGCATGAGTGTCGTCCACGAAGGAATCCTCTCCTAAAGCCCATGCACAAAAAAGCCCACCTAGAATTTGCCAGGGCCCTTGCTGAAAAAGAAGAAGACTACTGGGCATCTGTACTCTAGAGCAGTGTTTCTCAACTCCAGTCCTCATGGACCCCCAACAGGTCATGTTTTCAGGATTTCCATTATTTTCCACAGGTGATTTGATCAGTTTCACTGCCTTAGTAATTACCACAGCTGTTTCATCTGAGGGAAATCCTGAAAACATGACCTGTTGGGGGTCCATGAGGACTGGAGTTGAGAAACACTGCTCTAGAGTGATGAGACCAAGATATATGTTTTTGGAACTGATGGCTTTCTACTTCTTTAGCTAACTGCAGTGAACTTGCATGGTGATTTTCTTCAACCTTTCTCATCAGAAGACATTCCTGTCGAGGTGCTAACGTCCGTGGACATCTCTGTGAGATGGTTGCAATTCCATCTTTGTTACATTTTTGTAGCACTTTTGCTACAGTATTTTTACTGATAAGTAAAGCATTGCTGATCTTCTTGTAGCCTTCGCCTTTCTTGTGTAAAGAAATTATTTTCTTTCTCAGGCCTTGTGACATTTCTTTTCCATGTGGTGAGGATGCTGCCAGCATGAAATGGGAAGGGGTTTTCTTTGTTAAGTAATGCCCCTTTATAATCAACTGTCTGCTGGACGCCTGTTTAATGAATAATTAGACTCACCTGTAGTTGAATTCTTGTTAATTAGGATTTTGTTGTCTAAAATCTAGCTTTGATCCTAAGACTTTCATTAGGGTGTATTCATTTTTGCAACATGGTTTTGAATGAATTTGTTAGGAAAAATACTTTTTCGTGTGTGCAAATTAACAAATCTTGTTTGCAATCAATGGCCCACATTTGTGAGATTATTTTGTAGCCTATTGTCACATAAAAAATGTTGATTTTGAAAGGAAAGGTTTTCTGACAAATCTATTGGGGTGTACTCATTTATGCTGAGCACGGTATATATGCAGTGTATAAAATCAGTGGTTACCTCTTAGTTTAGTGGCACCCATACAGTATATGATTAATACTACCATACTAGTCTATTTCACTTCTTAGAAATGAATTATAGCTTTTATGAGTAATGTTAGCCTTGCAATTTTATTGTTAATTTAGTTACACTGTGTAATGGACAAAGGGTAAGAGGCGAGTCCTGTAGCCCCACCCTGTTTGTGTTGTCCTGATACAGTATGGCAGATGGGAGTTGTCATCCCAGGACTGGAAATGTGTTACTGGCAAAATTACCAGGTGAAAGTAAAGATAAAAAAAAACTTGAAATGGGAAAACTAATGCAGCTACCACATCTAAGAAATGGTAAGCTGCAATATATATACATATATATATATATATATATATATATATATATATATATACACACACACACACTGTATTGCCAAAAGTATTGGGACGCTTGCTTTTACATGCACATGAACTTTGATGGCATCCCAGTCTTAGTCCGTAGGTAGGGTTCAATACTGAGTTGGTCCATCCTTTGCACCTATAACAGCTTCAACTCTTCTGGGAAGGCTGTCCACAAGGTTTAGGTGTGTGTCTGTGGGAATGTTTGACCATTCTTCCAGTAGCGTCTGTGTGAGGTCAGGCACTAATGTCGGACAAGAGGACCTGGCTAGGTGCAGTCATGTTGGATTAGGAAAGAACCATCCCCAAACTGTTCCCACACAGTTGGGAACATGAAATTGTCCAAAATGTCTTGGTATGCTGAAAGTTCCCTTCACTGGAACTAAGGGGCAAAGCCCAACCCCTGAAAATCAACTCCACACCATAATCCCCCCTCTACCAAACTTTGCACTTTGCACAATGCAGTCAGGAAAGTACCGTTCTCCTCCAAACCCAGGCATGTCAATTGGATTGCCAGACAGAGAAGCATGATTGGTGACTCCAGAGAACACGTCTCCACTGCTCTAGAGTCCAGTGGCGGTGTGCTTTACACCACTGCATCCGTCGCTTTGCATTGCACTTGGTGATGTAAGGCTTGGATGCAGCTGCTTGGCCATAGAAACCCATTCCATGAAGCTCTCTACACACTATTGTTGTGCTAATCTGAAGGCCACACAAAGTTTGGAGGTCTTAAGCTATTGACTCTGCAGACATTTGGTGACTCAGGCGTACCATGTGCTTCAGCAATCGCTGACCCCGTTCTGTCATTTTCCGTGGTCTACCACTTCGTGGCTGAGTTGCTGTTGTTCTCAGTTGCTTTCACTTTGTTATAATACCACTAACAGTTGACTGTGGAATGTTTAGTAGCAAGGAAATTTCACAGACTTATAGCACAGCAGGCAGCCTATCATGGTACCATGCTTGAATTCACTGAGCTTCTGAGAGCGACCCATTCTTTCGCAAATGTTTGTAGAAGCCGTCTGCATGCCTAGGTGCTTGATTTTATACACCTGTGGCCATGGAGGTGATTGGAACACCAGAATCCAATGATTTGGAGGGGTGTCCCAATACTTTTGGCAATATAGTGCAGGGAGATGCAATGATCCGAATCCTTCATCCGCACATTTGATCCAAATCCCCCCATACATAATCCCCTATCCAGGCCTAGCACAATTTCCCCCATATACAAATAATTTTTTTTGCTTTATAAGTTCATTGTTTCTGTTATCTATAGAAGTTACTTTACTATGCATAGTTACTGTCAAGTTTAGAGTGTGGGAGAATGACTATATGTATGAATGGTGGTGGTTTGAATATTAAATGGCTGTGTGTTAGAGGCAAGTAGGTCATAACCAAATTTGTTATATGACAAAATATATCATGACCCCCACGTCCCCGTGTCCTGAAAAAGTTATTTTAGAATTCTGCTTGGTGGTTATAGCAAGTATGAACATGTTAGTACCTTCTTATTTGTTGACTTCTAAGTGAATGTGTTTGTTGTTAAGTCAAGAGAGTCATTTGTGGTCAATAGGTGCAAAGTTGGTTGGCTGTGTTTTCATTGGCTTTTTTGTAAGGTGTATTTATTCACAACAAAGGCATTTTACAAAATTATAAATTAATAAACCATTTTGTATATCAGCCTTTTCACATGTAAAAGGCCAGCTTAGTCTTACACTGATCAAAATCTAAACCAACTTAAAGGCCAAATTCACCTTTCATCAAAAAATAATAAAAGCACATCTTTTCGCAGGTAAGAAAAGTGTATTTATTATTTTTAAAACAGGAACCTGAAAAATATTGCACCCACAATCAGCAGATCGCAGGTGCAATGTCAGGCTCCTGCATACACTTGTGAGCGGTGTGCAGCATGGTGTAGCAGAGGTGGAGTTCAGTGAACTGAATATATTGAAAATGCTGCAACAAGGTACAACCAGGCCCAGCGAGTGAGCACAGCCATCTGGTGCCACTTACAAGTCTTACAGCAGAGTGGAAGTGCAGCCTGACCGGTCCAACCCAATAAGGGAGCTACTCCCAGGAGGAAGACGTAGTCCCTGCTTTTTTCCTACTCCTTCAGAACATTTCCCTGCCACTAAGTGCTGTCCCTAACAGACAGGGAACCCATCCCTACTCTAGCCACTCACCAAATGAGCACCAAATCAGGGGGCCAGGGGCTTAAATAAGCTCTTCCCTCACCAAAGATGGCCATAGAGGTCACGAAGGGACCAGCATCCAATCAAAACAACTGCTGCCAGGTGACCCTAGGAAATCATAGAGGAATTAAGTTCCCCAAGACGTCCCTTCCCTTCTGTACTGCTGCTTTGGTCAAGTAATACCTACAGTGGGGAGTACAGTCTGCACCTGCCTATACATCACCTGCAGCTCTGATGCCTATGCCTCAAGTCAAGAGAGTATCTTGATCAGCGTGCCCACAAATTATTCAAACTACAAGTCCATCTGTACCAGTGGCAGACGGGACTTGTATTTTTCCATTTACAAATTCCTATGAATGAATGATATTGCTGTGAGGGTGTAGCCTCGCACAGCCATGCTATTTTCAAAATCTGACAGCGGGTCCACAAAAAGACCTGGCTCCTACCAAAAGTATCAAGAGGAAATTGTAACAGCCCTTAATTTATTAGGAAGGTCCTGCACCTTAACACCTTTGTTCTAATGCAGTGAGCTGACTGCATGAGAGACACTTCCTTGATACTATTCCTCCTACTGAAACAGGCCAAACCCTCCTAAAAAATGCTGTATATGCACCAGTAATAGTGGTACCTGTTACTATTGTTCCCAATGTCCCTCATAACCTGACCTCTTGAATGGAGACTGCTTCCGCCATTACCATGCCTCACTATAATGTTAATGAAGGTATGATGAAGATATTTCCTATGTGTCTGACAACCTGTCAGTTTCCTTTATCTGATGTCATGTGTATTGATCATTTGTCTGCTTATCTACCATGTTTCTGCCTTCTGCCTCAACTGATCTAGGCCTGTTAATCAACCATGTTTTTGCCTGCCATCTGGACTGACATTTTGCCTGCTGTGACAGTGCAAGGCCCTGCCACTGTAGCAGTGGAATTGAAAATACACAGGGGTCTCACACATGCAGAGTATGGAGCTCCAGAGTATTGTCTCAGAGTGGCGAAAACAAAACTTTGGGTCTCTCTGGATTCCTCCGGATTCCCGGATCAGGGTATATCGTCTAGAGGCTTCAAAGAGCTTTGGGTGGGAAGATGCCTCTACCCCTGTGTCCAAGGCCTAAGCCTGATGTTTCTGCCTTCTGCCTGCACCTATCCTATGCTATCTCCTGACCACGTCTCGGCCAGCGACCTGTACGGACCCTGGCCTGTTTATCTTTGGTGTTCCTGCCTTCTACCTGGATCATTCCTTTACTTGTTTGCTGACCACATCTCTGCCTAGCACCAGTACTGACCCATCTACACTTCCCACTGGCTACGTGACACCAGTCCCACCCATCCTCTACAGGCAACTGCACTACTGGAACTACAGGCACTCTTTTATTTACCCTTTGTTCAGTCTCCTGTATTTCTTGCCAATGAACATAGCATTTTGCTGTGGTAGCATCCATGTATCAACAGGTTAGGCCTGCTCAGCTTTTAGGAACAGGGACTGCTGTAGGTGAGGCTAAACTATACTTTATTCACTGGCAATCCTTACAGAGGTGACCATTGCAGTATATTATTTTCTAAACAGTGTTGGTTGATTTTTGTGATACACAGGTTGCAATGTTGAGTATATGATCAGTCCAAACATTGAAAAGGTCTTAGACATTGTGGTAATATCATACTCAGAAAGAGTAGCCGAATGTGTTTTGCGTTGCATTTCTGAGTATGCCTATGATGTGTGTTAGAAATACCTTATAAACTGACAATTTTGTGTGAAACAATACATTTTCATTTTCTAGCCATATTTTCCAAAAACTTGTGGGAAAAAAAATAAATTTTCAAAAGACTCACTATGTTTTTAAAAAAAATACCTTGGGGTGTTTGCTTTCCAAAATGTGGTCATTTTGTGGGTGTTTCCATTGTCTTGATGCTAGGGCATTCAAAAATATGATAGATGGTCAGAAAATTAGATGTGTAGTTTATACCCCTAGAATGCCTGAAGGTGCTCCTTGGATTTTGAGCCCTGCCACGTGGCTAGGCTGTGAAAGTCTCACAGATGTGCTATCACCATGCTCAGGACAAGTAGCAGAATGTGTTTTGAGGTGTAATTCTATGTATGTTTATGCTCTATGGTAGAAATATTTTATAAACTGCTAATGTTGTGTAAAAAAAAAAATACAACTTAATTTTCTTTACGCATTTTTCAAAAACTTGTGGCCACAAAAAAACATATTTTCAAAAGACTCGTTATGCCTCTTAGAAAGTACCTTTCCTTTTTAGCAGGATGTGTTTTGGGGTGTAATTGCAAGTATGCCTATGCCATGTTTGAGAAACACCTTGTTCTTTTTTCCCAGTGGTGTTTAAACACCATCAAAAGAAAGCTTTATCGGTCTCTAAAAAACTATACAAATTTAATTTGGGCACAGTGTTGCATGACTGAATAATTGCCAATCAATGTGTGACAATGCTGAAAACTGAAAAATGGTTTGGACACGAAGATGGTGAAAGAGTCTGGTCTTGGAGTTGTTAAACTACCTGATGAAATACGGAGTGAAGAAGAGCCATGTGCAATATCAGCAGCAGGCATCAATTCTTTTATGAAGATAACCTTACCTAATGCTGAAGGCCGAGCAGTCTGTTGTCAGCATGACAGGTTGCCAAATGTTCACTGCCCCCTTGCCATGGAGATAGATAACTTGTATCCGAATGTGCAGGCTGCTAGTGTTGGGGCAGTGGTGTATGCCATTTACAAAATTACTTTTAAACAATTGTATGTCAGGCTGTACCCAGCCACTAGAAAGTGGTGGGAAATGTATGTTAGCCATAAAAAATGCCTATAACTCTGCATGAACCTTAAGGTTGTTGTGATCTAAAATTTGCAGTACTCGAACAAATAAATGCTGAGATGTATGGTTATATCGGGTTGTTGGGGTGCAGTGCCAGTCACGTCCCTGTGCTCCGATGAAGCCTTGCCTGTATTTTCTCAGAGTCAAATACAGACAACAATACAGTCAGCTTCCATAGGGGCTTAAGAGGAGATATATGCAGCTGTACACCATGAATCTCAGCATGAAAATAAGTGACATTCAGCACATAGTTTGTGTCCACTGACTTTAAATACAATGTTTTCTAAAACATCTTTAATACAAAATGCAGTTAGCAATATGGTTTAAATACTATGAATCAGTTTAACTGATTTTGTTTTATTATTACTGTTGTATTCTTTAGCATTAGAATGATACCTGCTGTACAACTGATACATGCGGTTGACTAGAATTACATGACCGACTAAATCCTACACTGAGCACACTAACATGAACATAAAATGACTTGTCTCTATTGGATTAAAATAGCATGATTTTTTTTTTAATAATTCTATTTTCTATATGTATTTTGAAATATGGATTGGACTTTCAGCCTGCACTGTAAAGCCTCTAGTATTAGGATTTTATTAGGCTGGAAAGACAACAAAACCATATGTGTAGGAGATAAAATCAGGACAAGGCAGACATCTAGTCCTCATATCTAAAGCTTCCAGTTAGGGGCCAGTCCCTCTGTCTCCTATTCTCCTTCTCCGCTGTTTATGAGCTGATCAATGCTTCAGGCATGGAAGAAAGTAAACTGGAGAGGGGGGCCAGGCACAGCAGACACCAGGATGTCAGGCACTAGAAGCTGCTAATCTGTGGTCAGGCAGGCACTCACTAGTAGGGTAACCATCTGATAAGATCAATAACAGCAACTTAATATTTCAACACTACTATTAACCATACTCCTTCCAAAGGCCATTCTAAAGCTGCATGTGACTTCAGTTTGTTGTCTCTCCGATAACTCGAAGGGTTATAATCTTTAGGGCAACAAAAGACCTTCTTGGCCATTAAAGATTCGTACTTTAGTAGCAGAAATTGAAGACACATAAATGCCACTAGTCTGATCATTTCTGTCTGCTAGTAAACCTCAGACTGTATTTCAGATTCATGTCTTACTCTCTTATTTTCTATTTAAAAAGCTCTCTATGTGTCTGTATTTTTACTGCTATCAGACAATAAGAAGCATTTCCTATCACATGAATTTATAAAGGGGAAATGCAAAAGTAATACTTAAATATTATAAGCCATACATGGGGGGGGGGGGGGTATTTTATAGTTTTCATTTTTAGTAGCATCAATCAATAATTTGCTTGCATATATTTTAAAAACAGAAAATGGCTGTCAACTAAAAAATGAAAAGACATGCACTGCATGATCTCAACCATCGCTATGTGCACAATTGTTACAATGTCTGACATGCAGCTGGACAGAGAATAAGATGATTAAAGACAGGGCAAAGTGACAGTGTCTCTAGAAATAACATTCCTGAACCCCTATACTTACCTTGCCTGCACTCCCTTGCAGCTCCTTGCTCCTTCACAAACAGTGGCACCACCCAGCACTTTCAGGGATAGAGGAGCATGTGACCTGTTCCCCAATCTTTAGACCATTGAGGTCATTGCTCCCCTCGGTTGCCAACACAGCTGATCTTAGTGCCATCTGCAGAGTAGAAGGAAGCTGTGAGGGAACTCAGGTATTGCATTTATATGGAGGTAAAAGTGTGCCCTTTTCAGAGACACTCACTTCTTTTACACAGAAGGTTTTTTACCTTAATGCAAAGAATACATTAAGGTAAAAAAAACCTTTAGGCTGTATAATCACTTTAAAGCTTGCAACAAAAGTTGAGACTGGACTTATTTTGTGCATTGGCACTTAATCATAAGGCATAAAGAATAAGAAAAGTGTTTTGCATTGAAAACAATCCCCCATGAATGAGCAAATCACCAATGTAGTGGATGGAGCGAAGACCAAGGGGCACCACATCCTAAAATAAGCTCATTCAATAAGTCTCAGCCAAAAAGGAATGGGACTTTTACACTGTTCTGGTGTGGTTTGACCACACAATGGGAGCAGCGAAGCTTATGTTGTTGCAGGCTAGCTGTGTTATCCCATTTAGTTTCAAAGAAAGCGCTACAAAACCACTGGACATAATGCAACTCTATGGGAAAGCACAGCTAGCTGTGCTCTCCCATTTAGTTTCAAAGAAAGCGCACCAAAACCTCTGAACATAATGCAACTCTATAGGAAAGCACAGCTAACCCACACCAAACGTGCACTCTTAAGAAACATACATTTTACAATGGTATAAAAGAAATAGAGTTATTTTCATTATACAAAATCCATGCAAACATAACAAAACACAAGCCAGACTTAGTTCTCTATAAGGAGCAATACCCATATGCCCCTAATTTGCTCTGATGCTAGATATGACTATACCTATGGAGAACTAGGATTTTTTATTAGAAACAAGAATGGCTGTGTATTTTGGTTTGAGGTTTCAGAATTTAAGATTTTGTTTTTGCTAATTTATTTACTTATTTTAATTATTTAACTGTAGCACTACCCTCTCAAGGGCCTCTGAGTAATTTTCGGGTTCTCTGTCTTTCTTGAAACCACTCTGGAAGCCCAATCCCTGCTGACACCACCTTAAACCTCTGGCCAGAAGAATCCTCTGGCTGGAACCATAGAATAGGCACACACAGTTTAGAGTGAACTTATGTTTTGGTTGTATTGAGATCAAATGTAAGCGCAATATAGTAAAATATGTGCATAAAATAACAGCTATCACTCTAGTAACTTCAAGTAAGGGTCACAACACAGCACAATCTCAATCAGTTCTAGAGGTCCTGCAATTCAGAATTTAAACGATAGCTTCATTTCTGAGATGTTTCTTCCCCAGTGAGTCCGAAACACTACCAAACAGAGAGGCTAACTCACTTTGGGCTCTCAGTGGCTGATGGTTGAGTCTAATTCTGAGGAAAGAAGAGCTCTTCAATTAAATAAGCCAATATCCCTTTAACTTCCGTATCTGATCTTCTGCATGCTCGTTGGTGCACATGAGGATTCAAATCTTCCTTGAGGCAAAGGTAGACGTTCCTTAATAGAGAGTGAACACAATAGAAGGAAGCTGCCCCTTTAAGTGATATTAATTTCAATGGTACCCCTTTGACACACACACAAGGTGTGGTGTAAAATTTGGCAGAAGTTAAAAATGGGCAGAAACACATTTCTTTAGGAATTAGCTCTTCCTTGGACCACAGTGGCAAACTGCAGTAATGAAGGAGCTCCATGGCGAACAGGGCAGACTGTAATAGGAGCAATAATACAGCTTGACCTGCGGAGGGCAGACATTGCAGCAGACCCTTGTGATTAGATATGCTGGAAGTGTTATAACTAGTAGGTTGAACAACTAGGGCCTTGACACGTATACCTAGAGAAACAATGGTAGTCAAACTGAGTAGATAGTAACTGGATTTGGTAATGTCATGTGCAATTAGATGGCTTGGGTATGGAACTCTCTCACCTGACCCGTGGCCTCAGTCAGGTGGCAGATGGTCTCTCTGTAGATGGGGCCCCCCGTTTCCTCGTGGTTCCTCCTTCAGAGATCACCCGGACCACCTGCTTGCAGGGTTGTCCACCAGACTTGTCAGTGGTTTCAGCGGTCAGCAGTTCCTCCTGTCAGGAATGGACTTGCCAATAATGGTGGGACTCACCTGCCTTGTGGGCTGCAGTACCAGGGCTGGCCAGCGGGTGCTCTCAGCAATCAGAGACTCACCCCTGCAATCAGCCAAACACCTGAAGCTGATTGCAGGGGTTGTATTTAAGCAATGGCCAGACTCACAGTCAGGGCCTTGGTGTGTGTTTTTCCATGGGCCCCTGTACCTTGTATCCTGTATTCCTGTTCCTGTCTGACTTGTTGCCGACCCTGCCTGATCCTGACCTCTGCTGACTTCTCCTGCTTGATCCCTGGCTTGTGACCCTGACCATTCTCTGCCTGACCCTCTGTACCGCGCTGCCCGTGAGTTACTGAACCCAGCTTGTGACCCCGACCACTCTCCCGCCTGTTCCTGGTACTCCGTTTGCCCGTTTGCTACTGACCTGGCCTGCCTGACTACTCTTTGTATTGTATGTATTGTTATCGGTGGGTGGTTTGGTTTGGTTTGTTTGCACTGTGTTTATGTTTAGTTTTTCATTGCGTTTTGTATTGTTAGTCTTAATAAATGATATTGTTTATACCATATCTGAAGCCTGCGTTTCCCTGTGTCAGTCCACACACCTCTGGTCATACCTGGAGCCCTGACACCTCCTCTCTCTTCCACTCTCTGCGGACTGGCCTCGTTTGGACCTCCAGCGTCCTGCACGATCTTCTCCTTACACCTGCTCTCCAGCTCTCTCCTTATTTCAAAAACTTAAAGTAGGATTCCAGCCTAAACACTATGTTTAAAAATTTCCCTGTGTTCCATGTCCTGCCTAACCTATGTAAAATAGATGTGTACTTACCTGTTTTAGTCCGCTGTGGTCTAGTGACATGGTCCTGCAGCTCCAGCTCCCCTCCCCTGTGTCAGTGAGTATCGGCTGCATGGGAGAGGAGGGAGAACTGACAACACCTGGACATGGGAGCCTATGAGTGATATGATGGCTCATAGAATTCCCAGCCATTTTCAGGTGCTCCTTCCTCTCCCCTGCAGCCGCTGTTCACTGATGCAGGGGAATCAAGTGACTGGAGGGGGCTAAAAAATAGATAAGTATACAAATCTTTTTTACACAGGTTAGGCAGGATAGGTAGCTGGAGGGACCATTATTAAGAATAGTTAGGGCCTTTGAGCAAAGAGTAGCTAATGTGCGGGTTCTGTGTGGGTCAGCTGCGCTTTCCCACATATGTCTATGATGTCCTGCAGTTTAGGTGTGGTTTCAAAAAGCGCATTAAAGATGCAGGATACAGAAGTCTTGGTGTGCTTTCTGAAACCACTCCATACCTGAAGGACTTCATAGAAGGCTATGTGAGTATCCTCACAAAAAACATGGGTTAGTTGCACTTTTGCTAAAGCGCAGCAGGGCAGTATGAAGCTGCTCTTAATTCCACTTTAAACTTCAATTATTTTTCAACTAAGAATATATTTTATTTGTTTTGAATATCTAGAAAGCTAAATATTTCACTAATTGTTGTATGTACCTCATGGGGCACACTGTTCTAACTACTGAACAAAATATAAGTCCATAGTGCTACTGGTAAAGTATATTTATAGTGAAAAACTAGGAAGAAGAAATACATTTAAAGTGAGAAAGTTCGGTAGTCAGAACAGTGCTCACAAAATCAGGACTAAATTGCAGCGAAGTGACGTTATTATGATATCTTTATTCAGAAGAAAAGTAATGAGTTGTTCCTTAAGGAAAAGCAATAGCAGCAGGATATCCTCTATGAAAACCTTCTATATTTGTACAGTTTTCTGTGTGCCTCACATGATGGCCGGCTTCAGTCGGATATTCTCACGTCTCTTTGTCCTATCTATGTCTTCCCTTTCTGTGCCCTTTCTGACCTATATTGTTTTACTGACCTCTCCAGAATTGGTAAACTATTTATCATATTCAAGAAGGTGACATCAGGTAGGAAGTGCTTGGGTTATATCATTTATCTCGTGTGCCCGTGTCATTTTATAATAGCTCTTTCGATGTGACACATAAACGTAAACCCTGGAATTAAAAAAAACTAAAGTTGACTATACACTATACATTTTTTCAGTTTAACCACTTGCCCTCCAGAGGATTTACCCCCCTTCCTCACCAAGCTATTTTTTGCAATACGGCACTTTGTTACTTTAACTGACAATTGTGTGGTCATGCAACGTTGTACATTAATGAAATTGATGTCCTTTTTTCCCCACAAATAGAACTTTCTTTCGGTGGCATTTGATCACCTCTGCGTGTTTTATTTTTTGCACTATAAAAAAAGACCAACAATTTTGATTTAAAAAAAATTCCAGTATATATAACGCCATTTGTAGATGCTATAACTTTCACGTAAACCAAGTAATTTACACGTATTGGGATTTTTTTAGCAAAGAAATGTCGCAGAATACATTTTGACCTAAATTTATTAACCTCCCTGGCGGTATGATTATTTCAGATTTTTGATGCTGAAAGCGGTACCATTATTTTGCATGGAAATATGTAGTTTTTTTATTGTAGGCCTGTCATTTTTAGGAATAACTCACTGAAATCTGTCCGAACAAGAGTCTAGTAAACATTCCGGATATGATAAAACTTGAAACACGAAATCATAAATTATAATTTAATAAATAATCATAAAAAATAATAATATAATAATAATACATTTAATTCAATAATATAATCAAACCAAAAACACTGAAATTTGAACTATAGCACCAAGTTCGCACATCGCTGAGCAAAGTCGGAAAATCGTTTTCAGTATCTGATGATGAATTTCCCCACGAATCATTATCACTCAATTCTGCAAGTGGTTCTGATTTACTATCGCTGTTCTCTAGCTGGTCTAAAACTGCTTTTGACCTAAAGGGACGCTTTTTGGACGCCATGGACTTTTCTAAGTTTGCAGGCAGAAAGAACAGTCAAAATGCAGGCAGGGCACAGGACAAAGCAGTAGGGACAAAATGTATGTAAAATGCTTTGAAACAGCAATGTTTTATTATGTAATAATAATTTTTTTAAAAATTACATTTTTAAAAAATTTCAAATTTGCCGCCAGTTCTGGTGCCGACATCACAGGGACCGGAACACGGAAGCTGGATGCCGGCATCAGCCAGAGGAGATGGCCGGGGACACTGCAGGGGACACATCGCAGGAGCGAAGAACAAGGTAAGCGCTGCAGTGAATCCCTGAGCAACGTCGCATGGTAAGCCCGAGTGTAGTTTGGGGTTACCGCTTTTGGTACTGAAACTCTACCCCGAGCTACACTCGGGAATACCGCCAGGGAGGTTAAGAGATTCGATTTTTTTAAATGTTTTACTAGATATGTTCTATAGCAAAAAGTCAAAAATAAAGTTTTTTTCTCAAAACTGTCAATCTTTTTTTTATAGCGCAAAAAATTAAAAACGCACAGGCGATCAAATACCACCGAAAAAGGGCGTAAATTTAATTTGGGTGCAGCTTTGCATGACCGCGCACAAAAAATGGCCTGGTCAGGAAGGGGGGTAAATCCTCAGGAGGGCAAGTGGTTAAAGTCCACCTGCCAAAAGGCCACATATATTGGATACTGCCGGCAAGAAGAAGTTAAAAGCAAACTAAAGTACTTTCAAACCATAGTAGTCAAGTCATCAAATGTACTGAGACTTTTTGTATAAATGTTTGTGAATATTCATACAAGCGTTCATTCAAAAATCTACTAGTGTATGGCCAGCGTATGTTGCAAGTACGTGAGAAGCACTGTAGTAGCACAAAATAGAGGGTGCTTTAAGACAAATGGTTGCCGTGAAGCATTCATGCTACATTTAAAAAACAGACCATCTGGTTTTAATAACTCTCTATAGCCATTGATTTCACCTATGTACTGTATATATAAAATGAAGGCATCTTTATGAATCAAATATAATCGCTCTGCCTGCACATGTGTAACAGGCTAGCAATGAGAGAGTATAGCAGGTAGTTCATTATAGCTCAGAAGTAAGTAGACACAGGTTATAAAGTAACTTCGAGGTGTATTTTATTGCACTCTGGCAAGGCTGTTGTTGGAGCAAAAATCCACTTAGGAAAATCTTACAATAACACAGTAGTGAAATTACTTAAAGTATAAAAACATATGCAGTACATCTCTGCAGTACATGCACATTTCCTCATGTTTTAGCTCTTCAAGGTCCCTGCAAGTACAGGGAAAGACCTGTTCATCTGCCACATATGTACTCAGCTCCTAATTCCTGTTGTGGGCTGACAGAGCATGCCTTTTTTCTTGCCTGAAATAAGAAGTAGGTCTAATGGATGTTCTGAGGTTTAAAAATATGCCTAGCATAAAGCCCCAGCATTTTCCATGCTTGGAGGGCCACAGATGGCATGTACAGCTGGCCATAGAAAATGGTTGTACGTGGCTCTATGTGGATAAACAATGATGCTCTTGCATGAAACGCATTGGGAGCATTTATGCTGACGTGACTCTGAGGCTTCCAGTTTCCGGGTTGGTGGCCATTTTAAATTTTTTGGCTCCATGTGGTAAATTGTCTTTTACACAGTTCCATTTCTGGTTGGGTCGCGCCCTGGTTAAGAAATGTGGAACCATTGTTTTTGTCCTTATAAATTTAGAAATGTATAACAAAGGCTGTGTTTGCTACATTTACTCGTGGCTAACCATCTGGTGAGTGTATATATGGTGGTGGATAAGCAGCATTAATATTTAGTTCTACACAGTGGATGGTCACTATATTCTGTTGAAGATACTGCAACCTTTATTAAGACATATATCAAGATCTTGGATTCCCACATTGTTGAGGACTATTTGCACACTGATTATTTGTATAGTATAATTTTTTCTTTATAATTTTATTTTCATGTCTGGAGCGCTGCAGCTTTTTACTTTTTATTTTCCAGTAAGTGGGCAGCAGGTTCAAGTGAGTGCATACTCAACACTACCAGGAATTATTAAAGTCTGCATGTTACAGTTCCCCGTTATTTGAGGCACCTGTGAAGAGTCCCAGTGAAGAAGGTATTCAAAGTTACCAATATGCTACTGACAGGCTTACTTAAAAACTAGGGATGCGCTGATATTTCAGCGGCCGAAACATATTGCCTGAAAATAATGTTATCGGCATTTTGCAAAAATGCCCTCTAGTGACTTCAATACAAAATCGCGTCTCATAGACTTTCATGCAAAGTCACCTCTCATAGACTTTCATGCAAATACGCCCTCTAGTGACTTCAATGCAAAATCGCATCTCATAGACTTTCTTGCAAAGTCGCGTCTCATAGACTTTCATGCAAATACACCCTCTAGTGACTTCAATGCAAAATCACGTCTCATAGACTTTCATGACAAAACGCCCTCCAGTGACTTCAATGCAAAATCACGTCTCATAGACTTTCATGCGAAGTCACGTCTCATAGACTTTCATGCAAATACACCCCCTATAGTGACTTCAATGCAAAATCACATCTCATAGACTTTCATGCGAAGTCGCGTCTCATAGACTTTCATGCAAATACGCCCCCCAGTGAGTTCAATGCAAAATCACATCTCATAGACTTTCATGAAAAGTACAGTTCCCATTGACTTCAATGCAAAAACACCTCCTAAAAACTTCCAGCCACATTAATTAAATTAAAAAAAAAAACAGAATTTTCATTTCGGTGCATCACTACTAAATTTTGCAAAAATGCTCTCTAGTGAGTTCAATGCAAAATTGCGTCTCATAGACTTTCATGCAAAAATGCCCTCTAGTGACTTCAATGCAAAATCACATCTCATAGACTTTCATGCAAAGTCGTGTCTCATAAACTTGCAAATACACCCCCTAGTGACTTCAATGCAAAATCATGTCTCATAGACTTTCATGCGAAGTCGCGTCTCATAGACTTTCATGCAAATATGCCCCCTAGTGACTTCAATGCAAAATCGCGTCTCATAGACTTTCATGAAAAGTCCAGTCCCTATTGACTTAAATGCAAAAACGCCCCCTAGTGGCTTCCAGCCACATTAAATAAATTTAAAAATACATTTTTAAAACTGTCTGTTTCGGTTTAAATTTCTGGCCAAGTGCATCCTTAATTTTCGGTTTGGGCACCAGAATTTTCATTTCGGTGCATCACTACTAAAAACGCTGTTATTTTTTGGCTATGGTACTGTAAAAAATGTTTTGACATACACTAAGCATACATTATTTGTTTACTTGAGGTCACAAATATATAGAGGTGAAACTCAGAAAATTAGAATATTGTGCAAAAGTTCATTTATTTCAGTAATGCAACTTAAAAGGTGAAACTAATATATGAGATAGACTCATTACATGCAAAGCAAGATAGTTCAAGCCGTGATTTGTCATAATTGTGATTATTATGGCTTACAGCTCATGAAAACCCCAAATCCACAATCTCAGAAAATGAGAATATTGTGAAAAGGTGCAATATTCTAGGCTCAAAGTGTCCCACTCTAATCAGCTAATTAAGCCATAACACCTGCAAAGGGTTCCTGAGCCTTTAAATGGTCTCTCAGTCTGGTTCAGTAGGAATCACAATCATGGGAAAGACTGCTGACCTGACAGTTGTGCAGAAAACCATCATTGACACCCTCCATAAGGAGGGAAAGCCTCAAAAGGTAATTGCAAAAGAAGTTGGATGTTCCCAAAGTGCTGTATCAAAGCACATTAATAGAAAGTTATGTGGAAGGGAAAAGTATGGAAGAAAAAGGTGCACAAGCAGCAGGGATGACCGCAGCCTGGAGAGTATTGTCAGGAAAAGGCCATTCAAAAGTGTTGGGGACTTTCACAAGGAGTGGACTGAGGCTGGAGTCAGTGCATCAAGAGCCACCACACACAGACGGATCCTGGACATGGGCTTCAAATGTCGTATTCCTCCTGAACAACAAACATTGTCAGAAGCGTCTTACCTGGGCTAAAGAAAAACAGACCTGGTCTGTTGCTCAGTGGTCCAAAGTCCTCTTTTCTGATGAGAGCAACTTTTGCATCTGATTTGGAAACCAAGGACCCAGAGTATGGAGGAAGAATGGAGAGGCACACACTGCAAGATGCATGAAGTCCAGTGTGAAGTTTCCACAGTCTGAGTTGATTTGGGGAGCCATGTCATCTGCTGGTGTTGGTCCACTGTGCTTCATTAAGTCCAGGGTCAACGCAGCTGTCTACCAGGAGATTTTGGAGCACTTCATGCTTCCTTCCTCAGACGAGCTTTATGGGGATGCTGACTTCATTTTCCAGCAGGACTTGGCACCTGCCCACACTGCCAAAAGCACCAAAACCTGGTTCAATGACCGTGGGATCACTGTGCTTGATTGGCCAGCAAACTCGCCTGACCTGAACCCCATAGAAAATCTATGGGGCATTGCCAAGAGAAAGATGAGAGACATGAGACCGAACAATGCAGAATTGCTGAAGGCCGCTATTGAAGCATCCTGGTCTTCCATAACACCTCAGCAGTGCCACAGGCTGATAGCTTCCATGCCACACCGCATTGAGGCAGTAATTGCTGCAAAAGGGGCCCAAACCAAGTATTGAGTTCATATGCATGCTTATACTTTTCAGAGGTCCGATATTGTTCTATGTACAATCCTTGTTTTATTGATTGCATGTAATATTCTAATTTTCTGAGATTGTGGATTTGGGGTTTTCATGAGCTGTAAGCCATAATCATCCCAATTATGACAAATCACGGCTTGAACTATCTTGCTTTGCATGTAATGAGTCTATCTCATATATTAGTTTCACCTTTTAAGTTGCATTACTGAAATAAATGAACTTTTGCACGATATTCAAATTTTTCAAGTTTCACCTGTATATGACACATGTATTGTGCTTTAGTCAATGATCATCTGAGATAAATTTGTACATTTCCACTCTCAGTGTTATAACACAAATCTATCCAATTTCATACACAATAGTATTTAAGTCATTGAATCCTTTTGGTTGATAGCAGTGAACAGGTTAAAGACACCCGGTGCTCTTCATCTATGTAGTTAGAAGTGGTTGCAAGCTGCCTGCAATGTTCCTTCACCAATCCAAAAGCTCTACTCTTCCTGTTCTGATTAGTGAAAGCACCGGGGCATTCAGCCAGCAAACCAATATAGTCCCTAGCCTAAATTTATCCACAATGCGAGCGTCTCCGCTGCAACCCCCCAAAGACCCATAGAACAATAAGGAAAGCGATCCTTCACAAATTCAGAGAACAATAAAGGACTCTTTCAAGTGTTGGGGAATATTTTTAGCGGCCGCGCCCAGTCCTGTAACACCTAGAGTCTATTAAGAAGGCATAATACCAGGAAGCTGGTCCTAAAGTGTCCCTTCCTGTGTGGAGACAGGCCGAGAGCGTTGGAGTCAGCGCCTGGCCCGTGGAGGGGGGCGGAAGACAACTAAAGTGGCCTTTGGCCAGCCCGTGTTTTATTTGTGTAGAAAGGATGTGATATTGCCTGCGTTTAGCATGTCCAAATTTCCTGAAGCGCCTGTCAATTATTGAGAGGAGGGAGGCAGGCTTTGCTGCACTCCATCGCCTTAACTACATCTAAGCTGATAAAGCCAGAAAAGCTTTTAGAAAACTATGATAAAAATAACATCTTTTGTTCCTTTCAGCTTGTTATTTCATTTTTTTTATAGAAGCTACGGGGTTACCATGACCTTTTTAACAGATGTTACAATAGCGTGCAAGCTACTAAGATCACATATACATATATTTTTTCCTAACCTGACTAGTGTGTGCTAAAGAATGATGGAAAGCAACAGCAAGAACGTGGCCAAAAAATGACATGACACACAGCTATCTTGTTACACATTAGCGGTCATGGCAATTGCATTAGTACTTGTACTGTTTCCTTACTTTGCTTCTATCCAGTATGTCAGAGGTTCTCCTTTGTTCTTCAGCCCAGTTTTGCTTAGGGAAATTAAGCCCCTAGGTGAATTGTATACATTCAAGGATTTTAGCAAACGTAATTGTTCCTCTTCTGTAGACATTGATATCATCCAGCACACTGCATGAAATAATGGATATCTACATTGGGTGATAAGCAGCTTGTCTAAAGGACTTATCATTTCTTGATAGCCCTGTAATCACTTCCTATCATTGCAGAATCCCTTTTACCCAATAGCTCACTTGTAAAACAAGCATTGATATACTTGCCTTTGTAGCAGTCCGCGTATTGAAAATCTGTTGCCTTTCCATTTTTCAGCCCCCTACAGGATCTTCTCAAAATGCTACTTGCTTGGCTGTCTGGTTTAAAGTGGTTGTGAAGGCTAAAGGTAAAAAAAAACCTGATAGCCTGATCTTGATCCAGTGATGTGCCCAAGAGCAGATGTACTGCTCTCTATCTCTCATCCTGTTCTCAGTGAGAGCAGCAGGAGCCATTGGCTCCTACTGCTGCCAATCAAATCCAGAGAGCAGCGGTAGGGTTGAGCCGCACTGTGTGTGCCAAGAGACGCACACAGTGTGGCTCGGGACTGAGTCACATAATTGCCCCCACAGCAAGCGACTTGCTATGAGGGCAATCAGCAGGGGGGAGGAGCCAGGAGAGGCAGCTGGGGACCCTAAAAGGGGAGGGTCAAGTAAGTATAACTTGTTTGTTATAAAAAAAAAAGTCTTTACAATTACTTTAAAGCTCAATTCCTCAATTCCAAGCAAACAGCTAAGTACTTACAGTATATGTAATATGTATGTATGAGCTGATTTATCCATCAAAGGATTTCTTTTTTTGTCTATTTAGTTCTCTCATACAATTAGAATAGAATTAGAATTGCTGGCCAGTAAAAGCATAGCAGCAGACTGATAAGGTCATCTCTCTTCTTTTCCCTTTTATCAACATGTTATGCGGGATACACACTATAATTTTTTTTGTTCGTTCATCGGAGAGCTCGGGAGGAGCTCATTGTACAAACTATCCAATGTTAGTGCAGCAATCTCCCCGCTGAGCTAATGTGTTCTCCCCACTTGAACATACCGGCCAGCTCTGGTAGCCATTGGCTGCCAGCACTGATAAGAAGATGATCGGATGCCGGTTTTCAAGTTTGCGCGTTCGTCAGAATCCGGCTGTTTGGCCCCAGCATTTGACTGACTAAAAAAATCAGGACTAAAGACTGCCCCTAACAATTACTGCCCTGAGGCCTTATCCCTTTCATTTAGTTAAATATCTACTTCTTGTTGCATCCTAGCCAATCCCTTTAAAGTGCACTCTAGTTTAGTGTAATATTTTTATCATTTATGCTCATTTTGGCGTTTAATAATATTTGTTACTGCTGATGCACTAACTACCCCTTTGATTCTATTTAATAGTATAGTATCTAATTTTTGCCCATTTCACACAGTTAATACCCAGTTTATCAGACTAATAATCTATCTGTGGTGTGCTGATTTATGTTAAATGTGTCATTTAATCTAACCTGTATCAATAGATAAAGAGCATTTACGACTAAACAGGTGTGTGTTTATTTATTGGTAGTAATCCACAACCGGGGTAAAGGTACTTTACATTTGTGTCTTTATTTGTTCTTGCAGTGATTTTTATTCAACCAGGTGTGCCAAAGAGGCTGAGGTTTTTCTTGGAGTCGAGGTGCAGAACATAGAACCCAAAGTTACCAAGCAGATACTTGGGGGGTAGCCAGAAAGCATAAAAAAGCAGCATAAAGAAGGGGAAGGGGGTATGGAAATTTTATTTATATATATATATATATATATATATATATATATATATACATACACACACACACACACACATATATGCATACATACACACACCTCAATAAATTAAAGGAACACTTTTTAATCAGAGTATAGCATCAAGTCAATTAAACTCCTGGGATATTGATCTGGTCAGTTAAGTAGCAGAGGGGGTTGTTAATCAGTTTCAGCTGCTTTGGTGTTATAGAAATTAACAACAGGTGAACTAGATGAGCAACGATAAGATGACCCCCACAACAAGAATGGTTTTACAGGTGGAGGCCACTGACATTTTTTTTCCCTAGTCATCTTTTCTGACTGTTTTTCACTAGTTTTGCATGGCTAGGGTCAGTGTCACTACTGGTAGCATGAGGCGATACCTGGACCCTACAGAGGTTGCACAGGCAGTCCAACTCCTCCAGGATGGCACATCAATACATGCCATTGCCAGAAGGTTTGCTGTGTCTCCCAGCACAGTCTCAAGAGCATGGAGGAGATTCCAGGAGACAGGCAGTTACTCTAGGAGAGCTGGGCAGGCTGTAGAAGGTCCTTAATGCATCATCAGGACCAGTATCTGCTCTTTTGTGCAAGGAGGAACAGGATGAGCACTGACAGAGCCCTAAAAAATGACCTCTAGTAGGTCACTGGTGTGAATGTCTCTGACAAAACACTCAGAAACAGACTTCGTGAGGGTGGCCTGAGGGCCTGAGGCCTAGTGGTCCTCTAGTGGGCCCTGTGCTCACTGCCCAACGCCATAGAGCTTGATTGGCATTTGCCATTGAACACCAGAATTGGCAGGTCTGCCACTGGTGCCCTGTGCTTTTCACAGATGAAAGTAGGTTCACTCTGAGCACATGTGACAGACATGAAAGGGTCTGGAGAAGCCATGGAGAACATTATGCTGCCTGTAACATCGTTTGGCATGACCATTTTGGTGATGGGTCAGTGATGGTCTGGGGAGGCATATCCATGGAGGGATGCACAGACCTCTGCAGGCTAGACAATGGCACCCTAACTGCCATTAGGTATGGGGATGAAATCCTTGGAACCATTGTCAGACCCTACGCTTGTGCAGTGGGTCCTGGGTTCTTCCTGGTGCATGACAATGCCTGGCCTCGTGTAGCGAGAGTATGCAGGCAGTTCCTGGAGGATGAAGGAATTGATACCATTGAATGGCCCCCATGCTCACCTGACCTAAATCCAATAGAACACCTCTGGAATATCATGTTTCGGTCCATTCAACACCGCCACATTGCACTTCAGGCTGTCCAGGAGCTCAGTGATGCCCTAGTCCAGATCTGGGAGGAAATACCCCAGGACACCATCCGTTGTCTCATTAGGAGCATGCCCCGACGTTGTCTGGCATGCATACAAGCACGTGGGGAGAGATCCAGCATGATATTTTTGCCTGTTGACATCCGATGTGTTTTCAAAGTGTTCCTTTAATTTTTTTCAGCAGTGTATATTTTATTAAAAAGGGCCTGACAGTCACTGGTGACCAAATCTCTTTCAATATGATGTGCTATGAGATGGGGTTTGCCAGGCAAATGTTCCGAAACCTTAAGACCAAAAGTGCAATTCTGGCCTAGTGCATCAAAGAGCTTTTCTTGTTACCCTAAATAACTATGCATTTTGTACATTTAATTTCTATTTAATTTAAGAATGACAAAGAACAAATGGCTAGGTGTAAGTTTCCCACTTCAAACACTGATGATTTCTACAGAGCTTGTATTCTGGGTCCAGTTCCCATTATGGACACTACAGTTTGTTTTGAAAATTTAATAAATAGGAGTAGGTTAATTAGCTTCCAATTGTTATGTGTGTTTCTGTGATAAGGGATTAGACTGTAGGAGTACTCACACACTATCCAAAAGGTATATAACTAAGCTACGCTATCATGTCTATGGATGGTACACACGATCAAAAAATTGTACGAAAAATTCTGATTTCAAAGTGATTGCACAATAATCTGATTGTTAGTACACAACTTTCAAGAGCCGATCATGACAGTTTAAATGAAATTATCCGTAGGAGCAAATGTGACATTTTTTCTTGTCAGAGAACACATTGTACGATTATTGTATGATTAGTATGGAAAGAATTTGAGTGCACAAGACAGCGCATGAGCAGAAACGAAAGAACAAGCTGGAAGAAAACCAGTTCTCCGAAAACCAGCAATGTTTACAATGCAAAATATAATCTAACGGGAGAAAAGTCATTATGCATATCATTGTTCCTTGAGATTGAATAACATGGCTTCATAATGAAATGCGTTAGTTATGACGACAATTTTTAAAATAAAATGAACGGCCACCACATAACACCACATAGCGTAGGGTGGCAATCAGCCTTTGCTCAGCACTAATAGCTGCACACATTGATGTGTCCTGTTTCTGGATATGTGGTATGACAGCCGATAGCAGGTCCTGAAAGCACTCATCAGTCATGCATAAATAAATTCCAAAAATCATCTGGGTTGTTTTCCTGTAGTTCCCGCAGGAGATGCATGTGTGAATACTTGTCACGGTTGAGGAAACATTCCTTACACCATTTTCTTCACTCGATCTTCTTTATTTGATTCTGAGCATTTTGGATAGCCAAAACTCCAAGTATAGCTATTGGAAGGCTTGAATCCTCCATTTCTGCCAAAGTTCAATAAAAAAACGGGTAGGACGACCAAAAATACTTGTCCGTACATGAAAAATCCACAGCACTACGAACAAAGACACTGACGGTGTGGCTGGAGGGGTCACACGCTCATTACATTACTTCCCCTCAGATGCTACAACGTGGTTATTTTATTATCATACGGGAAAATTTGTATTGTTAGTACCCCCTCCACTTGCGGTTTGAGACTTGCAAAAAGACAGACGATCTGTCGTACGATTTTCTGATCGTTTGCACCAACCATTGGACAGCCCTGGCTGACTGTTCTGAGACACAAAGGGGTTTATTTACTAAAGCTGGAGAGTCCAAAATCAGACTCCCTTCTGCATAGAAACCAATCAGCTTCCAGGTTTCATTGCCAAAGCTTCATTGAACAAGCTGAGGTTAGAAGCTGATTGGTTTCTATGCAGAAGGGAGTCTGATTTTGGACTCTCCAGCTTTAGTAAATAAACCCCAAAGTGTTAAACAGATAGATATGAAATCATTGCATGATTGCTTTTGTTTCCCTAACAGAAAAGTTGCTCTGTGGCTTACCGTTCTGAGATGCAAACAGTCAAACTGACAGGTAAGAAATCATTGCATGATCACTTTTGTTTCCCCAGCAGAGAAACCACTGCCAGGGCTCCCCCTCCTAGCAGTGCAGAGACAGGTATGCGGTCAAGGCAGTTGACAAAAACCTGTGTCCAAACACAGGCTGAGGTTGAATATCCAGAAAGCAATCCAAAAGCTATGAAGTCAGGTAGATATAAATGGACAGAACCTGTTGATCAGGGACTGGGTGGGAGTACTAAGTTTCTAAGGCCCTTTTCAGACGGGGCAGACTCTGTCAAGCTGATTATTATTATTATTATACAGGATTTATATAGCGCCAACAGTTTGCTCAGCGCTTTACAATATAACAGGAGACAATACCGCAACAATACAGTTCAATACAAGAGGGTTAGGAGGGTCCTGCTCCTTGGAGCTTACAATCTAAGAGTTGATTCACCTGTTCAGTGGGGATCTCTCCACTGATCCCTGCTGGGCAGGAGGATAACAGGTCTGTGTCTGCTCTGTTATGCAAAGCAGACAAAACCACAGGCCACTGTTTTCTATGAGGCGGTCCTATGGAAACTCTCCATTTCCATCCAACTGTCATCCGATCCGCCAGACAGATGGGGAATGGATCCCCATCTGTCTGTTTTTAGCATGCAGGATTTGATGCCACTCCACAGGATGCCGACGGGTGCCGCTCCACTGAAGGTCCAGTCGGGTCCGCCTGAAAAACTGACAGGAGGACCCCATCGGACCTCCGGCGTTAAAAGGGTCTTATGTAAGTGGATAATGAGGGCCAGCTCTACAGGATAGAGAGTGGCAGTGTTGTAATGCCAGAAAATAACCATAGATGTTAACCATAGAGAGTGATTCCAGCAACAAAATTTCCTGTAGACTCTAGCCATGCTTGATCTGCAACACATGCGCAGTCTGCTAGTCCTTGCAAAACGGTGGTCACATTCAAACCCTTCTAAGATGCATGGGTAGCCTAAACTCTTTAAGGCCTGGTTCACACTACAGGCATTTCAGTTGCGTTTTTTCTGCATCCAAAACGCACAGAACGTAGGTTATATGATTGTTATTGTTATAGTTCACATCAATGCTTGCAGTTCCAGTGCACTCTGGGTGCAGAAAAAAAAAAAAAGTAGAACAAGCTGCATTTTTTCTGCTGGAACACAGAAAAATGCATCGAAAATGCATTGGATGCACCAGAATGCACAAAAAAGAACACACATGTTCCTATTTAAATGGTAGAAAAAGAGGAAAACAAATGACCTGGAATGCATCAAAAATGCACTGGAAAGTATCAAAAGCTCATGTAAAACCTACCAGGACACGTCAAAAACGCGCATCCAAAATCGTATCTGCATTTCTATTTCTAGCCGCAGTTTAGTGTGCTTTTTTTCTGCATCAAAAAGGCATGCACAGTGTTTTCCATGTATTCCAATGGTCCTAGTTCACACCAGTGAAGACACTTCCAATCAGTTTCCGGTGCAGAAAAAAAGTAGAACATGCTGCATTTTTTTCTACATAAAACCATACTGGAACATAGCAAACTGCATCAAAACTGCACCAGAGCTGTGTGTGGTGTGAACTGTAAGCAAAAACATTATCCAGAATGCATCAAGAGTGCGTTTTTGTAATGTGAACTAGCCCTAAGACATATGGGAAGCCTAAACTCTTTAGGGCTAGTTCACACTAGATGCAGTTCAGTGCACTTTTTTTCTGCATCAAAAATGCATGCACAGTGTTTTCCATGTATTCCAATGGCCCTAGTTTACACCAGTGCAGTCAGTTCCAGTCAGTTTCAAGTGCAGAAAAAAAAAGTGGAACATGCTGCATTTTTTCTACACAGAACTGTACTGGAACCAGGGACGGACTGACGATTTGGAAACTCGGGCACTGCCTGAGGGCCTGGGGTCAGTAGGGGGCCCCAAGAGATGCCCCTGGTACCTTTTTCATAGGAGTTTTTGAGTTTGGGCAAGGACACAGGGGCCCCATGATCCCCTATTGCCTGGGGGCCCCATGAGTTGTCAGTCTGCCCCTAACTGGAACATAGCAAACTGCATCAAAACTGCACCGGAACTGCATTTTGTGTGAACTATAAGCAAAAATGTATCCGGAATGCATCTGGAGCAGGGGCGGACTGACAACTCATGGGGCCTCCGGGCAATAGGGGATCATGGGGCCCCTGTGTCCTTGCCCAAACTCAAAAAAGCCTATGAAAAAGGTACCAGGGGCATCTCATGGGGCTCCCTACTGATCCCGGGCCCTCGGACAGTGCCCGAGTTTCCAAATGGTCAGTCCGCCCCTGATTTGGAGTGCATTTTTGTACTGTGAACTGGCCCTTAGGGTTAGTTCCCACTAGATGCAGTCCAGTGTGGTTTTTTCTGCATCAAAAATGCATGCACAGTGTTTTCCATGTATTCCAATGGCTCTAGTTCACACCAGTGCAGTCAGTTTCTGGTGCAGAAAAAAAGTAGAACATGCTGCATTTTTTTCTTTACAGAACTGTACTGGAACATAGCAAACTGCATCAAAACTGCACCGGAACTGCATGTGGTATGAACTTTCAGCAAAAACGTATCTGGAATGTATCCGGAGTGCGTTTTTGTAGTGTGAACTGGCCCTTAGGGTGCTTCCACATGGGCAGCAGTGCTTACCACCCTCTAAAAAGCGATCCATTGTGGATCACTTTTCAGAGGGTGATATAGCAGCAGCTTACAGGCATTCAGGAGGCTATCCTGCTGTCTTCTTCCTCTCTGTTTTTGTTTGGTTGTTTTAACCTCTTGCCGACCGCGCATAGCCGAATGACGGCTTCACCGCGGCCGGCCAGTTCTGGGTGGACGTCATATGACGTCCTCCCAGAACGCGCTCTCCTGCGCACCCCAGGGGGCGCGCACCCGGCGATCTCCGTGATCGCTGTGTCCTACGGACACAGCTGATTACGTGATGTGGTAAAAGGCCAATCACAGCAGCCTTTTACCACGTGATCAGCGGTGTCCAATGACACGCTGATCACAGGGAAATGCAAGTGCCGGTTCTCGGCTGCACTTTCCTCACGCTGTCAGATCGTGAGGAAAGTACTGCCGAGAACCGGCAGTTGTCAGAGCGGGGATCAGCACCGATCATCAGGGCACTGATGATCAGTGCCCTGATGATCGGTGCCCAGCAGTGACACCCGCAAGTTCCGCCCAGCAGTGCGCCCACTAGCTCCGCCCACCCGTGCCCAGCAGTGCCCCCACCTGTGCCCAGCAGTGCCCCCACCTGTGCCACTCTGCAGTGCCACCTACCTGTGCCCAGAAGTGCCACCTACATGTGCCCAGCAGTGCCACCCACCTGTGCCCACCCACCTGTGCCCAACAGTGCCACCCACCTGTGCCCAACAGTGCCACCCACCTGTGCCCACCCACCAGTGCTGCCCACCAGTGCCACCCACCAGTGCAGCCCAGCAGTGCTGCCAGTCAGTGCCACCAGTCAGTGCCCAGGGGTTGTGCCAGTCAGTGCCGCCAGTCAGTGCCCAGCAGTGATGCCAGTCAGTGCCGTCTATCAGTACCCATAATCAGTGTCACCTATCAGTGCCGCCTATCAGTGCTGCATATCAGTGCCGCCTATCCGTGACCCCTAATTAGTGCTGTCTATCAGTGCCGCCTATCCGTGCCACCTCATTAGTACTGCCTATCAGTGCCCTTTAGTGCTGCCTATTAGTGCCCATCAGTGCCGCCTATCAGTGCCCATCAGTGCTGCCTCATCAACGCACATCAGTGAAGGAGAAAAAATACCTGTTTGAAAAATTTTATAAAAGAAACAAATAAACTTTTTTTTTTTTTTCAATTTTTTTGCACTTTTTTTATTTATAGCGCAAAAAGTAAAGCGCCCAGTGGCGATTAAATACCACCAAAAGAAAGCTCTATTTGTGAGAAAAAAATGATCAAAATTTCATATGGGTACAATGTTGCATGACTGCGCAATTGTCAAAGTGTGGCAGCGCTGAAAGCTGAAAATTGGCCTGGTAAGGAAGGGGGTATAAGTGCCTGGTAGGCAAGTGGTTAAGCCAAGAGGGATTTTATAATCAAGTACTGCACTGCGACCATAAGCCAAGTGAGGACTGGTACATAGGACATATGTACTAAAGTGCTACAAGCATTTGCTGCTACAAAATATACAAATGCCACAAGATTACTGTATATTGTATCTTGACCAATATAATACTATGTAGAAAAGATATGTGGAAAAATGTTGGAAGATAATTCAAAAATATTTATATAGTGTATTTTTTTTTTAAAGGTCTCCTTGTGTCTTTTTCAAAAACTGTAAAGGGATCCATTATGTCTCCCTCTATAAATATAAACTGCAAAGTGCTGTTCCTGAAAACATTTGTTATCACACACTGTACTTGACATATTTGCCTTGAGAACCACTTTTTTGATTTCCTCTCTGGCCTCTGCTACCAGGTACAAACATGTCAACCTGCACCTTGGGAGAGAAGGAAAATGACCGCATAGCAGGCTATTGTTACTTCAGAGTGCGTGGGCCCTAGGAATAGCTCCACTGGGACACTCAAGCTGAGGGAGAAGACGTTTTGTGCGTCATCCAGACCAGATACACAAACCCAGCACAATTACTGTGACCTTTTCACTATTGTTATTGGAGGGACACTTGTGGAATTAATTGGAACAGCAGGGACGTATCCTCTGTCTCTTCTAGAATTGTGCGTCAGCTCTTGTAGGAAAATATATGTCTATATCACAAAAATGTGCAAAAAAAAAAAAAACTGAAGCATGCAGCTTTGCATGTAGCATAGAACTCTGAATTGTATGTAGAAATGTTTTATGTTCACTACAACAATAGCTTAAAGAGGAGTGAAAATTTAAAAAAATAAAAAAGTCAGCCGCTACAAAAACTGTAGCTGTTCACTTTTAAAAAACAGCCACTTACCTGTTCCACGATCCCACGGTGTCCCCTAACCCACACCCTGTTTCACTGGCCATCCTGTGTTTCTGGTGCCGGCATCTTCAGTGTGGGCACTTGGCTGTGACAGCTTGTGGCTTCACAGCTGGGTGCCCACCGCGCATGCGCGAGAAGCTGTGTGAATGGTCGCCGTAGTCTTCTGGGACCTGTCACGTGTCCCAGAAGACTTGGGAAGGGAGGGGGGAAGGACAACTTCCGTTTCCAAGCGCCTAGGTGATTGCAGTGAAAGTGGGAGCGGGGACCTGTCAAATTCAGGGACCCGCTCCCCAAAGGTGCCAATCCTTAAAGTGTTACTGTACCCACAACACTAAATCAGTAAGTAGTAGTTGTGTGGAAGAAAATGCCTTGTTGATGTCAGAGGTCAGAGGAGAATGGAAATACTGGTTCAAGGTGATAGAAAGGTAACAGAAACTCATGTCAATATGGACCAAAATCTCTGAGGAATGTTTCCAACACCTTGTTGAATCTATGCCACGAAGAATTAAGGCAGTTCTGAAGGCAAAAGGGGCTCCAACCCAGTACTAGCAATGTGTACCTAATAAAGTGGCCAGTGATCGTAAATGACAAGTCACTGTATGTTACCACACTGTTTTCTTTCCTTCAATAACGTGGTCCCAAAGTTTTTTTTACCTTAAAGTGTTACTAAACCCACAACAGTAAAATCAGTCTGTATATGCAGTAAAGCATGCTTGTTATACTCACTGTGGAACCCAAGGGGTTAATCCTCTGCACTGTGTAAAAACACTGATCCTTTCTTCTCTCTCCCTCCTCTTATTGAAATGACCACCTGATACAGACTGAAGCAGTGCTCACATGCACATGCTCAGTTTGGTGTGTTTTGCTAGAGAGGTTTTTTTTTTTCATGGGAGAGTGCATGTGATCAGCATAGGGCCAATCAGCACTGTCCAGACAGAGGGTAAGAGGTTTCACATCCTCCTAGAGCAGAAAGAAAACTCTTCCTACAAGTTTTAACCAGGGCTCACTGAAGTCACAAGACTGCTCTAACTGCTGATGTGAAAAGGTATTTAGTATTTTATATTTTTTCCCTCTTAGATTGTAAGCTCCAAGGAGCAGGGCCCTCCTAACCCTCTTGTATTGAACTGTATTGTTGCTGTATTGTCTCCCGTTATATTGTAAAGTGCTGAGCAAACTGTTGGCACTATATAAATCCTGTATAATAATACTCTTAGATTGTAAGCTCCAAGGAGCAGGGCCCTCCTATCCCTCTTGTATTGAACTGTATAGTTGCTGTATTGTCTCCCTTTATATTGTAAAGCGCTGAGCAAACTGTTGGTGCTATATAAATCCTGTATAATAATACTCTTAGATTGTAAGCTCCAAGGAGCAGGGCCCTCCTAACCCTCTTGTATTGAACTGTATTGTTGCTGTATTGTCTCCCGTTATATTGTAAAGTGCTGAGCAAACTGTTGGCGCTATATAAATCCTATATAATAATACTCTTAGATTGTAAGCTCCAAGGAGCAGGGCCCTCCTAACCCTCTTGTATTGAACTGTATTGTTGCTGTATTGTCTCCCGTTATATTGTAAAGTGCTGAGCAAACTGTTGGTGCTATATAAATCCTGTATAATAATACTCCTAGATTGTAAGCTCCAAGGAGCAGAGTCCTCCTATCCCTCTTGTATTGAACTGTATTGTTGCTGTATTGTCTCCCGTTATATTGTAAAGCGCTGAGCAAACTGTTGGTGCTATATAAATCCTGTATAATAATAATTTACTAAAATAATTGCATTTCCATGTTCTGTGTACTGTGGAGGACCAGATATAGAGAATGCAGGGGCCTGGGTTTAGTAACACTTTATCCTGTCCTTAAAGCGGAACTTCCCCTTTTGGATGGAGTGCCGCTTTAAACTGGTTGTAAACCCTTACATATACACAGTGTAGTGAATGGCTTCAGGTGAAACAAATCCTCCTACACAAGTTGTACCTGTTTAGCTGAAGTCTTCTCTTCTTTACATCTGTTCAAAGTATAGAATTTACAGTATGCAGCTTGTCTGAGCTGTCAGAAAACAAAGAGCGAGGAGCTCAAGTTACACTCTGCAGAGCTGAGTGATAGCTGATTGGAGGGAAGGGACACACCCAGGGCAAGTGCCAGCATAAATGTGCTTAAAGTGGAACTGCATTGCACTGAGTACCAAAAAATGCTATAAAATTCATTTTTGATATTCAAAATAAACTCCACCATCTATGTCTCCATGCTTTATTTTGCTGAGAAATCATTTTGAAAAACACCTCCTGGCATTTCTGGCCACGGCCATTTTGAGTAAGGGCAGATGATTCATGTAGCAGTTATTTCCTGGAAACCAAAAATCCTCCCTCCTCTCCTGAAGACTCCTGGGATGTATGACATCATTTGCCTAGGCATGGAAACCAGAAAGTAAATGAAGGAATGCAAAAAAAATTTAACAGCTAAATATGATATACTTTCCTATCTATTTACTAATGCTAGCAGCATAAGGATTAACCACTTGCCCTCCAGAGGATTTACCCACCTTCCTGACCAGGCCATTTTTTGTGTTACGGCGCTACGTTACTTTAACTGGCAAATGCACGGTCATGCAACACTGCACCCAAATGAAATTGAAGTCCTTTTTTTCCCACAAATAGAGCTTTCTTTCAGTAGTATTTGATCGTTTGTGCGTTTTTTATATTTTGCGCTATAAAAAAAATTAAAAAGACCAACAATTTTGAGAAAAAAAAACAATATTTTTGACTTTTTGCTATTAACCCCTTCACGCCGGCGTCTCCCGGCCCTTTAAGGGTTTCAGAAGCCAGGAGGTGGGGCAGGGCGGGGTTAAGGGTCATGTGACCGCTGTGACACGCTGTCACGGCGGTCGCATGATCGGGAAAGGTCCCGATCGAAAGAGATCGGGGCCTTTCCGAGAGTACCAGACATGTGTGCTGGGAGCGCGCGCGCTCTCAGCACATATGTTCTTTTTTAATAGAATGCAAATGTGCGGCTGCTCTGCGTCTAGGCCCAGACACCGGGGGGCCACACATTTGCGTTTGGCAGGCGTGAAGAGGTTAAAAATGTCCAGTAGAAAAAAATGTAAAAAATAAAATTTTGTCATAAATTTAGACCAAAATGTATTCTGCTACATGTCTTTGCTAAGAAAAAATTCCCAATACGTGTAAATTAATTGGTTTAAGTGAAAGTTATAGCATTTACAAACAGCTATATATACAGGGATTTTTTTAAATTTGTTTTTTACTAGTAATAGTGGCGATCAACGACTTATAGCAGGACTGCAGCGGGCATTCTGACACTGGGAGGAACTGACTTGGTGTCACTGACATCTCCAGTGACATCTCCAGTGACACCAATACAGAAAAAGCATTGACACTGTACTAATGGCACTGGGCAGGAAGGGGTTAACATATGGGGCAATCAAAGGGTTAACTGTGTGCTGTTTTGCATACTGGGCTGTGTGCTGTGCACAGCCATGCAAAGCAGTGTACAAGAGCTGACAAGGGAGAGAACGGTTTTGTTTACAAACAGTTCTCCCCCCATCGGAGATGCTCGGTAATCACTGGGCACCAGCGAGTAATCACCGGCTGGGACCCAGTGATTGACAGCTGAGGCCACGAATGGTGGCACGGGTAGGGCTCGCACGTGCCCCTACCCAGAAATGCAAAATCTTGTATATATACATGATTTTGCGCACCCATGCCGCCCTGTAGCAGTACTTCTGCTATAGGGCGGACCGGAAGTGGTTAGAAATAGTCCATGTATTGAGAGAGTGAAGTTCTGCTTCAAGCAGCCGCCTTAGGATGCCTCTATGAGGAGGAGGGGGATCTGAATCCCCAGCTGGCTGCTAAGGATTTAGATTTGTAACCCCTTTCCACCATTTGTACGTACACCAGTGTTTGTGCTGGGACCGCACTGCACAGCATGCTCCCATCAAAGAGCCTGAGCTCTCACTGAAAGCCTGGGTCTCACACAAGCAATTGGGAACTGGGACTCCCGGGTTCTCGTTCACAGATCACTGATTGGCTATCACAGTGATCAGTCACTGTGTAGCCTGTCCATGTTTTTTTTTCTGCCCTGAATGGAGGGAAAGATACATTTTATCTTGCTCTTCTTGCCAGGGAAGAAAGATGTAAACAAATCACAATGTGTAAACAAATAATAATAGATTTTAGATTTTAAAAAATAAAGAAAAAAATAGCTAGACCAAGGCTTGTTTCAGGTCAGTGTACGGACTAGTATTAGGGTCAAGAAAAGGGTCAAAGGTCAAGATAAATGCACCTTCCTCTGTATAGACAAAAGTCCTTGCACCGGTCGTAGACAGACCCCCCTTCTCACAGCACAAGGGAACAAAGCTGAGGCTGTCAATCACAGACTGTGTGCAGGAGCTCCCTCCCTGTCACCTTTTCACATCTTGGTGTCAGGAAAACTTGTCAGAAGTGACTCATGCAGATAACAGAGGAACAAGGCTACAGACACTAAATGACACTTAGTGCTCTGGATTAAGACAAATACACACTTTAGAGGGATATGCTCACAACCACTTTAAAGGTGGGTTACTTAAAAAGTATGGGTTAAAAAAATAAACATCCACATTCTCCTCTATGCTGTAGCATTGGTGTGATGCTGCAGCTGTCCCATGTCAGCTCTAAACCCAAGAACTGAATGATCACATGACTGCTGATCTCTTAGTTATCAGTCTGCACGGAGCAGATACCACTCTCCGCTCTGCTCCTCCAGTACTCACTGGAGCGCAAAGCTAGGGACCAGGAGAGCATAGCTGGGTTCAGCTCACAGCCATGCCCTGAGAAACGAATCCAGCTGTCAATCAGGCAGCTGGGTGGATCTTGACAGTATTGTCTGTATCCTTCCAAAGCCTGGAGTGGCTCTGCTCTGTCAGCTTACAGTGGGCAATAGTACGCTATAATCTAATTCTGGGTCACAGGAAAATGAAAGCAAGTGCACTCCTGTGACCAACAACAGAAGTATGACCTAGAAATCTTTAGCCATACTTCTATTTTAAAGCTGATCTTCAGGGACACTGCTGAGTACATAGTGGAATTGAGGAGCCATCACCACTCCACAGAGAGACCGAAAGCCATCCAATAAAGCAAAAGCAACAAAGTATATAATAACCATACATAACAAGTTACAATACAATCAAGATTTGTGTTGGTGGCCTTCTGTCTGGGGGGCGGGCATATACGCCCACCCACTGTCCCTGCTGGGATGGTGATTGTGGAGCGGCTGGTACCTGTCCCCGGCGCTCGGAGACCTGTCGTCACTCCCTGTCAATGCCCTTTCGCTTGTGGTCTTCGGCACAATGCACAGCTTCTGTGGCGCTGTGTGCGGCTCATCCGCGCGGGCCCATTTAGGGTGGAACGTACACCACACCTCTTGGATCTGGGCCGTGACTCTTTGCGGCCCTCCGTGTGTGGTGCGGTGGGGGTATCCGGTGCGGTGTGGTGTGCCTCGTGTATTCCCAGCAGGTACCTTTTTTATTGTATTTTGGTGGTTAGTTCCCCTTATGTGGAACATGTCAGCTCCATTCCCATAGTGGCTGTTTATAAGTTATCATCTCTCTCATAGGGGATGCCTAGGAAGATTTGGGTGCAGGCCCGCTGTGGTGTCATATACATATGTCACATTACAGTTGAGTACTTTAATATATACTGATTTTGCTCTCCCCTTTCTCCCTATATTCCTGAGGCCAGTAATCCATTATTGTTTGGCATTATAGGTAATACATCTCAAGTGACTGTTATTTTCATCGGCCAATCACTTTGCCACCTCATTTGGCTTTTCAAGTATATGGGTATATTCGGGACCCTGGTTGGACTGGGATAGTATATGTTACCATGTTACTCTTGCTGGCCAGATATGCAGGTGGGTTTTAATTTTGATCCCGCCTGATAAGGCAAGTACACCTATTTTGATTATTTGATCTTATTAATATATGGCCATCTTGCAGGCCCACCAATGTCTTAGCCATCTGCGTCCTTCATCATGTTTTTGTGGATGTAAGGTTGTTCTGTCCCTGCTGGAAGTAGACAATCTATATAATCTCTGTGACTACTGACCATATTGGTTTTATTTATACTACTCTGAGATACCCTTGTCCTTGGTGGTATATTTCTATACATTTCCTATTATAGGAATTCTTTATATTAGTACTGGCCTTTGTGTTCTTGATTGACTCGCCTCAAGCTCTGGTCCTCTATGTCCGCCCTCCAGACATCTATGCCACTTATCAGTCTTCTCCACGTAAGCTCAGCTTTATTTCCCATATATGTATCTTGTTGATCTTATGTACATTTGTATGTTTGTCTGTACATTTATTTTGTACTTTCTTTATATATGTAGTAGCACTACTCTCACCCATATTCAAGCTACGGTCCTGAAGAAGCCAAATGCACAGGTGAAACGCGTTGACCGTATTTTGATAAATGCGTGTTGTTACTATGTGCTTAGTGGTAATTTTCTTTTTAATATACATGAGGGGGGCTTTGTGCTCAACTATGACTTGTTTTGCTCTTGTATCCTCTTTTGAGGAGCATGTTGGTACTATGGGTCCTATCATAGATATATGACTATTTCATGTCAATAAATGGTTATATGTATTTTACTGTGTGGTCTCTCACTGTGCCCAAAGAATCCAATGCCTTTGCCGTACCTAGCAGTTCGGTTTCTTTTTCTTGGTACACCTTTCTAGTACCGGGTGGGACCCCTTTTTGCTTTCAGAACTGCCTTAATTCTTTGTGGCATAGATTCGACAAGGTGTTGGAAACATTCCTCAGAGATTTTGTTCCATATTGACATGAGTTACTTTTGCCTTTCTATCATCTCCAACCAGTCTGCCCATTCTCATCTGAGCTCTGACATCAACAAGTAATTTTCATCCACACAACTGCTACTTACTAACCCTAGAGATTGTTGTGCATGAAAATTCAGGTAGATCAGCAGTGTTTGAAATACACAGACCAACCCATCTGGCACCAACAACCATGCCACATTCAAAGTCACTTAAATCTCCTTTTTTTCCCCATTCTGATTTTCAGTTTGAACTTAAGCAAGTTGTCTTCATCACGTCTACATGCCTAAATGCATTGAGTTGCTGCCATGTGATTGGCTGATTAGCAATTTGTGTTACCAAGCAATTGAACAGGTATACCTGTGGCTGGTGAGTGTATGGTCTTTCATATTTTGGCTGCTCTAAACTGATAAATGCTGAAATGTGATTGGGTACTATGGGTTACTGCAGTTTGAATAGATATCATTCTTTAAGCTATCTTAAATGCATTTTTAAGTCTGTTAAACCATAGGAACAAGAGACTTATTAGACACCCTTATGTAAATGAATGGCCTAGTAATAAAGTAAGTACAGCTACCTAAACTGCACTATACTTCTGATATTATAGAAGAGGTAAGACAACCTGAATGGCCGAGATGTGGATATTTATAGGTAATGTATATATGTATGTATTTTGCAGAATTCTTAATGAGTTGATTCATTATTGAAGTCAGCGGCAAAGAAGAGGTTAACAAGCTCAGCTCATTCCTCCTGAGTCCTTTGTGGGATACCACAGTGATCTAACAGACCCCACGACAAGCTGTCTCCTCGTTCTTCTCCCTTGTGACATACAGAAGCCAGCAGTAAGTAGAGGACATGATAGGGAATTAAGGAGCACAACCCTACACTCATGAAAGACGCGTGTCTCCATCTTTCTACCTAACACTGTCAATAGCATCCTTCTACACACACACATGTGAACCACAGCCAGGCCGACGGCAGGAGCACAATTAGCATCCCTGTGGCGCCAATTGTGGGTCAATAGTGTATATATTATGGAAGAAGCCTGTGTCCCTGGGAAACCTTCGCACTCAATTAGGTTAAGTGGCGGATCTTTGTTGCGGTTTTGTTGTACGGTTGTCGCAATTAGAGCAAGTAACCCAGAATTCCCTAAGAGCTGAGCTTAACTGTGCTGCATCCTCTGCTGAGATCATTACACTTTAGGGTCCCAAGGGCCCGCCTGAAAGAGTTAAATGGTGAGCAATGAACGTTTTGCCTTCACTGACACCCAAAAGCATATTGCAGTCCCTCTCTACTGATTCACATCATCTGTTGCCTACATTGCTAAATTCGAACGTAGAAATTGAAATGTATTTCATTTTAACAGTTATTATAAACACATTGCAAGATTTAAACAGTTTACAGCTTGCATGTGTTTGTGTAAAGTCTATACACTTAAGCAGCAGACGAACGAGTGGGCTAAAAAAGGCAGACAGTGTGCGTTCGGCCCAAACACATGCATCATGCATCTGTATGCCTGTCAAATTGGGATGAGTAGCTGTGTCCTTGCAGCCACTGTGTCCCTATAGACTGCAATGGGCTGCCTGCCTGCAGCACCTGACAGCTCAAGTCATAAAAACACATAGCCCAATCACAAACTATGAGCCTCAGCGCTAGGGTTGCCACCTCATCCCTTGAAAACCAAAGGTTCGGGGTTTAATCCAATGCAGATAAGGCACTAGGTGAGTTTAATTACCACCTTAATCAGCCACAGAACCTGTGTCATTAACCACTTGCTAACCGCACTATAGCCAACTACAAACGCGGTTATCCAGTTCTGGGAGGGCATCATATGACGTCCACCCAGAACGTGCCCTCCCGTGTGCCCCCAGTGCCGCGCACCCAGCTATCTCTGATCATTGTGTGCTACAGACACAGCTGATCACATGATGAGGTAAAAGGCCAATCACAGCGGCATGTTACCACGTGATCAGCTGTGTCCAATGACACAGCTCATCTCTGTGGTTAATTACACAGGTTCTGTGGCTAATTAAGGTGGAGAAATATTACCTGATTGCCAAATTTTATAATAGAAACAAAGAAACTTTTTTTATCACATTTTTTGCTTTTTTGTTTATAGTGCAAAAAATAAAAACCTCAGTGCCGATTAAATACTACCAAAAGAAAGCTCTGTTTGTTTGAAAAAAAATGTTAAAAGTTTCATATGGACACAGCAGATCACCAAGTATATACAGTTGCCGGTTATCGTCTGCACTTTCCTCACGCTGTCACAGCAAGGAGAAAGTACTGCCGATAACCGGCAGCTGTCACAGAGCAGATCGGCACTGATCATCAGGGCACTGATGATCAGTGTCGCCCAGTAGTGCCACCTATCAGTGACCATCATTGCTGCATGGTCATGCATGGTCATGGTCAGGAGGTGCCTCCTCATCAATGCCCATCAGTGCTGCCTCATCAGTGCAGCCTATCAGTGCCCATCAGTGCTGCCTATCCGTGCCACCTCATCAGTGCCCATCGGTGCTGCCTATCAGTGCAGCCTCATTACTGTGGTTAATTACACAGGTTATGTGGCTAATTAAGGTGGTAATCAGTGAAGGAGAAAAATTACCTATTTGCAAAATTTTATAATAGAAACAAAGAAACTTTTTTTTCACATTTTTTGCAATTGTTTTTGTTTATAGTGCAAAAAATAAAAACCTCAGTGGCGATTAAATTCCACCAAAAGAAAGCTCTATTTGTTTGAAAAAAATGGTAAAAATTTCATATAGGTATAGTGTTGCATGACTACGCAATTATCATTCAAAGTATAACAGTGCTTAAAGCTGAAAATTGGCCTGGACACAAAGGGGGTAAAAGTGCCCGGTAGGCAAGTGGTTAACCGCTCAAGGACCACCCTATAGCAGAAATACTACTATAGGGCGGCACCTGTGCACAGAATCACACATATATATATATATATATATATATATATATGTAATTGTGCATTTAAGGGTAGGGGGCGCGCCCTATCATGAAAATGACAGGTACACTGTGCTGCATCTGCGCTGCGGGAGAGGTGCTCCGGGTCAGTGTGGGAATGCCCTAACTCTTACACAGGTTTGTCAGCTAATGTTCAATGAGTAGAAATGCAATCATATACATCCACAATCAACAATACATGTCTGCAATTGAAACAGTTATCCTCACTGAATGTTTCCATTAAGACCCTTTAACACTGATCCAGTGCACTTTTCGTGCAGGTTAGCTGCACTTTTTCATAGACTTCTATTATGTTTGTGGTTTTAGTGTGGTTTCTGAAAGCACATCAAAAGTCCTGCATGCACACAAAAACCACAGGACATGAAACACTCATTGTGTGCATGCTTGACATTTGCTGTGCTTTCAGAAACAGCTATAGCTGGCAACACCAATCTATCCAGAAAAACCCAACAGGCTGATTGGACTAGGGCCATCTTTAATATTGATTGGACCCTGGGCAAACATTATATTGCCCCCACCCATGCAGTTTCACTCTCTGCCTGCTCTGAGACATTCAATAAATAGCAGCTAGACCAGGGGTGGGCAAACGTTTTGACTTGAGGGCCGCAATGGGTTCATATATTGGACCCGGGGGCCGGACCAAGAGTAGATGAATGATGTGTATGTGTCATCCATAGTAAGTATAGTAATATTCCCCCATAGTGAGCATAGTAATTAATCCCCCATATAGTAATTCATCCCCCATAGTAATTCATCCCCCATAGTAATTCATCCCCCATATAGTAATTCATCCCCCATATAGTAATTCATCCCCCATAGTAATTCATTCCCCATAGTAATTCATCCCCCATATAGTAATTCATCCCCCATAGTAATTCATCCCCCATATAGTAATTCATCCCCCATAGTAATTCATCCCCCATAGTAATTCATCCCCCATAGTAATTCATCCCCCATATAGTAATTCATCCCCCATAGTAATTCATCCCCCATATAGTAATTCATCCCCCATAGTAATTCATCCCCCATATAGTAATTCATCCCCCATAGTAATTCATCCCCCATAGTAATTCATCCCCCATATAGTAATTCATCCCCCCTATAGTAATTCATTCCCCATATTAAGTCCCAAAGTCCCCCCTGTGTCAATTCACTTACCTTTGCTCCGCGCGTTCCTCTCGCCGTGTTCCCGTGCCGTTCCAGTCTTCAGCGCGGACTGTGAGAGGAGCCTAGCTCCCCTCACGTTCCTCACGCTGCCCCGCCTACACACATTCTGACAGCCGATGTTTGCCACGCTCCGCGGGCCGGATTAAAAGGTCCGCCGGCCGTATACTCAAAATCAGTTTATTTAGCAGATCAGGCAGCAATTGCAATTATTTGTCACAGCATTTGTTACAGCATATCATTACAGCTCACTGACTTGTTGGTAGAGGTTACAGCAGACATTACAGCTCACTGATTAGTTACTAGAGATTACAGCACATTACTTCTGCTTGCTGATTGGTTGCGAGAGGTTACTGCACATTATTACCACTCACTGATTGGCTGCTAGAGATTACTGAACATCATTACCGCTCACCCATTGATTGCTAGAGGTTACTGCACATCCTGACCACTCACTCATTGGTTGCTAGAGGTGACTGCACATCATTACCTTAGATTGTACGCCCCTTGAGGGTCAGGGACTGATGTGAATGTACAATATATATGTAAAGCGCTGCGTATATTGACGGCGCTATATAAGTACCTGTAATAAATACATAAATAATAAATTACCTCTCACTGATTGGCTGCTAGAGGTTATTGCATATCATTACTGCTCACTGATTGGTTGCTAGAGGTTACAGCACATCATTATTGCTCACTGATTGGTTGTTAGAGGTTACTGCACATCATTACAGCTCACTTGTTGCTAGAGGTTACTGCACATTATTACTGCTCACTGATTGGTTGCTATTGGTTACTATGCATTATTACCACTTATTGTTTGCTAGGAGTTACAGAACATCATTCAAGCTCACTGATTGATTGAGTAAGGTTACAGCACATCACCACCTCACTGCCTGCACACGATGGACTGGGAAGGTAAAGGGACGCACTAATAGACAGAAAACTACTAGGTACTCTAGGGCTCCTGGGATCAGTGGCAGTTCTGGGGGGAGGGTGTGATTAGCGGCAGTGCTGGGGGGTTAATGGGATCATTGGTAGTGGTGGGGGGATGTGATCAGTGGCAGTGGGGGGGGATAGGATGAGTAAAAGTGCTGGTGGAGGGATGGGATCAGTGGCAGTACTTGGGAGATGGGATAAATGGCAGTGCTGGATGCGGATGGGAGGTGACATTTCAACATCGACCTCCAGTGTAAGAGGAGATTTACACTGACCACCAATGTAAGGGCAATCTGCACTTACCGCCAATGTAAAGGGAACTTTACACTGATCCACCATTGTAATGGGGAATTTGCACTGCCGACCGATGTAATGGAGGATTTTACACCAACAACCAATAGATTTCCACACTGGCCACTAATGTAAGGAGGGATTTACACTGACCACCAGTTTTAGGGGAGGGGAGGCTTCTACATGGGCCACCAATGAAAAGGAGGATTTGACACTGACCACAAATGCAAGTTAGTTTTTTTTTTTCTTTTACTGACTACCAATATAAAGAGGAGTTTCTACAATGGCCACCAATGTAAAGGGGATTTACACTTACCACTAATGTAATAGGACCATTCACAGTGACCACTAATATGAGGAGAGATTTACACTGACCAGCAATGTAAGGGAACATTCACACTGACCACCAATTAAAGGGGGCATTCACACTGACCACCAATGTAAGGGAACAGTCACACTGACCACCAATTTAAGGGGGGCATTCACACTGACCACCAATGTAAGGGGGACATTCACACTGACCACCAATGTAAGGGGTTCATTCACACTGACCACTAGTGTGAAAGAAAGGATTCTACACCAAGCCCCAATGAGATGATATACACAGACCACCAATGTAATTGAGAAATTTAGCCTATGTTTACATTTGTGCGTCGCAAACACATGCAAATCACTTTCCTGACACCGCAGAATCGTGCTGTCCTTTAAAAGATACACAGTAGTGCACACCCTCACGCTTCTGCTGACGTTTGTGTTTGCACATGCACCAAAATTCATGGGGTTGTGGCTCGGTGTGATTTTGAAAAAGGTTTTGGGGCTTTATTTCCACATTTCTATCACATAGATCAGCTCATTTAAATGAATGGGCTGCCCTACATGTGACGTACATCTTTATTTACCCTGTCAGTACACCTGTACATCCTAAATTTCCCTGCTAACCTCTGCACCCCAAACCCCCCCATCCTCTTCACTGTAACCTCCCCCCCACCTTAACTCTACATGCCTCCTCTGCTCATCTTTGCACACACCTTCCTTACCTCTGTACATCCCCTCGTTACTCACTTGTGCACCCCAAATTGTAATTCCTTTTCGGTCAAGGCCTGGACTGAGCGAAGCTAAAAGGGAGGGCCAGCATGACTGGGGCGTGCAGACGAGGCGGAGTGTGTATTTTGGGTGGGAGTTTATGCAATAGGTAAGGGTGGGGGTGGTTACTTACCTGATTGGAGTACGCAACATTGAGGGGTGGTCTTGCCAGGATTTGAAAGGGGGGTTGGGTCTTGTCGGAGTTCAGTCGGAGCAGCTTGTGCCAGCACGGGGGTGGTTTCTCCTTCCTTCGCTGGTATCTGCAACGAAAATATTGGGCCATGAGTGACTTAGAGGGGATGCTATCCCAATTGCGGGCGGCGGCGGAAGCCAATGGCTCGGGGTGGCTGCGGGAGAGACTGTTGGAAATGCTACAAGGACCCAGGCCCGTGTCATCAGGCCCCTCTCCTGGGCGCACACCCCCCCAACCTCTTCACTGTAACCTCCCCCCCACCTTAACTCTACATGCCTCCTCTGCTCATCTTTGCACACACCTTCCTTACCTCTGTACATCCCCTTGTTACTTGTGCACCCCAAACTGTAATTCCTTTTCTGCCTACCTCTGCACACACACACACCAAAAGGCTGATGGTAGGCTCAATGACCACTGTTGCAGGTGATGGTGGCTGGAACTTCAGGGGGGCATAATATATATGTGAATACTGCCGATATTTACATATGAATGCCCCACACTATTTACATATCAATGCAGCCGCCCCACCTCTATTTACATATGAATGTTGGTTATTTCCATGTGAATGCTGTCACAGTCTGCATGTGAGTCATGGCAATAGGGCCAAGCTGGGCAGCAGAAGTGACAGCACTTCACACTGAGATATCTGGACACACTGTGGGACGAAGACTTGAAGGGACAAGGAAATGTAAACTAGGAAAGCTGGCAAGTATGGAGCAGTTGCTTTGGGCCCCACAAGAATGACTGGGCCAAGGCCAGCTGCCCCTTTTGCCCCTCCTTAAAGATGGCCCTGGGTTGGTCACAAGTAGATCAGTAGATTGACTTCTGTAAAACCAGCCTGCCCATACATGGATCGATCTTCTAATGGTCCCTGCTGAACCAGCCGAAATTCAATCTATATATGGCTGCCTTAAGCCACTAAAGAAAGGGTGCTCAACCTGTGGCCCGCAGAGCCCTCTGATGTGGTCCTCGACCTCAAACCAAGGAAGTGCACTTCTAATATATCCTCCAGGTTTGGTGTGCTTTCAGAAAGTGCATCAAAAGTCCTGAATGCAGGAGTTTTGGTGTGCTTTCAGAAAGTGCACCATACCCACAAGATGTGTTTATTAATTACAGGTACTGATAGAGTATAGCGTCAGCTCTTTACACATATATTGTTCATTCACATCAGTCACTGCCCTCAAGGGGCATACAATCTAAGGTTCCTAACTCACATTCATACATACACATACTAGGGCCAATTTAGATAGGAGCCAATTCACCTACCAGCATGTCTTTGGAGTGTGGGAGGAAACCGTTGTACCAGAAGGAAACTCACGCAGGCACAGGAAGCACTTGTAAACTCCAGACAGGTAGTGCCGTGGTTGGAATTCGAAACAATGACCTTAGTGCTACCAGGTGGAAGTGCTAACTACTTTGTCAAAGTCTTTGACAAAGCCCAGCTAACCCACAGGAAGGCCACAGGTGCTCTGCGCTGCCCCTGCGTTGCGAGTAAACGGCAGCACATGAGTGTGAAAGCAACCTTATAGGGGACTTTGGACAGTAACTGCTCATTTACAATTGCAGGTTTGTGGGCAGTAAAACCCCGTAGGTGACGCGTGTTTTACAACACACCCCCAACCACTGGTGCAGCATCAGGGGTAGCAATAGTGCCCCCCCCCCCCCCATGCTCCAGGGGACCTGTTCGGCCTCCCTGTCACATTCTGTTTTACACTTGGATAGGAGGGTGGTGGGGGGGTGGCATATTAAGGAACCAATCGTCTCTCCTGCAACCACTGAGAGCCGGCTTCTCCGCTTCTCCCTCCTACCGACATTCAGTATCTGCAGGAGGAAAATATTAATTATGCCATTCAAAATAAAGAATTTGGAATTCTAAACAATTTAAGTTCATTGTGGCCCGCTACCTGTTACCATATCATTTAAGTGGCCCTCGCTCTTCAAAATGTTGAGCACTCAAGTACTAAAGCATTCCTGATTGATCCTGCTTTTACCTGCCCCTCCCTCCCTCTCTGTGTCCCCGCTGCAGTCTCACATTGTATAGCTCAACCATTGCCATATCAAATGCACAAGCTCTGCTTTCACTTCCTCTGAGCCATCTTGGATGCAGATGCCATGTGAACAAAGTGAAAGCTAGTGTCTATCATCATTGGCTCCACTTATACAGTGGTAATGCACAAAAAATACACATTTGATGTCAAATAAAGATTTAGCAGAAGCTGTAAAACTGTTTTTTTCTGCTTATTTAATTTGATTCTCTGTTCCAAAAATATATATTTTTTGCCTTGTGACTGACAGAGTGTCAATCCATGCTGTGCAGACACATACTCATACTGCAGAATACTCTACTGATGTATAAAGCATACATTGTCAGAGTATTAGAAACCCCTCCCAAAGTTCCTTTCCTGTGGACAGCAAAGTACAGGGAAATATCACTTGATCATCGAACAGTGCTGCTAAAATAAGGTACTAAAAGGATTTACAGTGAATGAATCAAATACAAAATGAAAATGTGAATGAACTATGGTAATTAATATTTCACTGCTTAGTATCACTTTAAGTATTACATCTGTTTAAAAGTACATATCTCAAATAAATGTGATTTTCCCTTCCTTCATTTTAGGGTAGTGAGAATGAAATGTAATTGCTGACTAGCTGCGCTATGGGTGACTGCACTTGGCACATTGTTCTTCGTCTTATTAAAGGAGCCCGATACAATACTTTTGATTTTCTTGTACAGAAATTATATTGGCAGTGTGTGTCCCATGTGTCCTTAATTAGAAATACATATATTTTTTTTTTATTTTTATTGTCCACAACATGAGAACTTTTGACTTGTTGGTCTTTTTATGAAAATTATATTTCCAATTAGCATTCTAGCATGCATGCTCTTCCCCAATGCACATGCGTGGCAGCATACTAGAACACACTGCAATGCACCAAAGTGCATTGTGGTGCATTAATAACTTTGTGGCACGTCCAATATGCAGGACATTTTTGTGTGGTAGTTTCAGTGAGCTACATTAACCACTTTCCCTCCTGAGGATTTACCCCCCCCCCCTTCCTGACCAGGCCATTTTTTTGCATTATGGCGCTATGTTACTTTAACTGACAATTGCGCAGTCATGCAATGCTGCACCCAAATGAAATTTACGTCCTTTTTTCCCCACAAATTGAACTTTCTTTCAGTGGTATTTGATCGCCTGTGCATTTTTTATTTTTTGCACTATAAAAAAAAAATAAGACCAACAATTTTGAGAAAAAAAGCAATACTTTTCACTTTTTGCTATTAGACATGTCCACTAAAGAAATGTAAAAAAATCAAATTTCATCATAAATTTAGGTCAAAATGTATTCTGCTGTATGTCTTTGCTAAAAGACATCCCAATACGTGTAAATTAATTGGTTTACATGAGAGTTATAGCATTTACAAATGGCGGTATATATACTGGGATTTTTTTTTTACTAGTATGCTAGTAATTTCAGCGACTTAGAGTGGGACTGCGACAGACATTCTGACACTGGGGAGAAATGACTTTGTGTCACTGACATCCCCAGTGACACCAATATAGTGATCAGTGCTGAAAAAAAGCACTGACACTGTACTAATGGCGCTGGGCAGGAAGGGGTTAACATGTGGGGCGATCAAAGGGTTAACTGTATGCCTGGGTGCGTTTTACTATGGGGCAGTGTCCATGTGCTTCACTGTAAGCACACTGCTTTGGATGGCTGTGCAGTGTGCCTGAGCTGACAGGGAGGAGTACTGTTAGTAAACAAAAAAACAGTTCTCCTCCCCATCGAAGATCTTCGGTAATCACAGGGCGCCGGTAAGTAATCACCGGCCGGGACCCGCTGATTTACAGCTGTGGCAGCGAATGGCGGCGCAGGTAGGGTGCGCATCCCCTACCCAGAAGGGTAAAAACATGTATATATACACGTGATTTTGCACACTCATGCCGTCTTGTAGCAGTATTTCTGCTATAGGGCGGTTGGGAAGCGGTTAAAACAACACGTTAGTGCACAACATACCATGTGTTAATGCTCATGGTTAAAGCACTGGAAGAATTTATATGGGCCCTAAAAGAGTAGTGGGGGTGATGTAAATGATTGGATTAGGGAAGAAGGCACCCCTTATATTAGTGGCTTTACTATGCATGAGTCTACCATGCCTAAAGCTGGGTACACGCTATAAGAACATTGGAAGTTAAATTCCGTACTAGGAGCGATCAGTCGATTATCTGATCGTTAGTATAGTGCTTTCAGCAGCCGATTCCTACTGTTCGGAGGAAAAAAACTAAGGTGCAAGCTAGAACATTTTTATTGTACATGAACACAACGTCCGATTTTTGCTCAATGTCTACAGTAATCTTAGAGAAATATTTAAATAGAGAAAATCATGCATGATCAGAAGAAAAGAAGAAGGTGGCAACAAGCATCAATCATGCACAAGAAAGAACGTTTGCCTTTGGCGTGAATTTTCATACAAGTTAATACCATTGTCAGTTACATCATGATAAGCACCTTTGTGGAAAATCAGATGACCATTTGTCTGATTTTCTCATAGTGTGTATCCAACCTAAAAGCCAGTCGTAACTTATATAAACACTTACAAAAGTATTTAGATGAGCACATGTTATTAAATACCATTTTAGTTGCAGGATTTGAAGGACATTCTTCTAAAAAATGGTGAATAAGTTTTACTCTTCTGCTTTTAGAGAAATGTCTACATAACATTGCCAGAATGTGATTGCAATACATGATATAGTTTCACATCTTCTCATAGAAACAGTGAAGGCAATCCACATCATATTCATTGATGTTAATTTAGTTAAATGGAAGTCCATTGATTGCACAGTGATTTTCTCTTCCTTTCTATTACCATCCTTCACAATTCTGTGTTCCCTGCTGCTGCTGAGAGGATAATGTTGTCTCCTGCAGGCTGGCAGCTTCCCCTATGTGTTCCCTAAACTGTCCTGACAGAATCCCTCAGAGCCTGCACACATAAGGGGTAATGTGACCCTACTGCCTGCCAGCTGACCCTGAGAATGTGGCTGCAGACCCGGCCCTTGGGTACACAAGTCCCCAATTAATCAGTGTCAGCATTAGCGCTAACCTGATTTCTGGGCATCAGCGACATGAGGTCAAAGCTAGAGGCAACCAGCGTGTGGATAAAGAGAGCTACAACTGCAGAGCTGATAGAAAGCCATCCAGAGAGAAAGAAAAAGAAAGTGTGAGAAAATTATAGCATTTCATTAAACATGTGTGGTCACAAAGCAACTGGAAAACAATGTGTGAAAGAGCAGCTGCAGTATGGGAGACTGGGTACAGGCAACTAAATAGGACACAAATACAGACCGAGAGCCAGGGAGAATGAAGGGTACTGACAAAAATATTCTGTCCAATCAGGATATAAAGAACAGCCAAAAAAAAGGAAAGGCAAGCTGAGCGGTATGTTTTCATAGTGCTCAATGCAATCCAAAAGTGTTTGAAGAGCTCCTTATTTATTGAAGCAACCCTGTCCCTGTAGCAGATTAAAACCAATGCATATCTGTAAATTAAAACAGGACATACCATTCTCCAATGCTGAGAAATCGTCTTCTAAAGTTTGAGCACAAATCGACACTTCCAGGAGTGTCAATCTCCTGGGTCTCCTGCAGCTCTCACTGGTTCTTCCATCTGACCTCCATTATCTTTACTGTATTCTGCAATGGGTGGAGGTCAGCAGGAGAAAGCTACGGGGAACCAAGAAGATCAACACTTCAACATGGCAGCACAGGTAACAGAAAAGGTGAGCATTTTCTGTCTTCCGACAGGTATGCATTAGTCTTAATGTTTTGCTATAGCGACAGGATCATCTTTAAGTAAATCTAAAGGTAAAACCTTTTTTTAGTTTTAGATAGAGTGCAGAGGGATTGGCCTCTGTCAGTTTTTATTGCTTTCTGTTCTCCCTTTAAGAAGTTTCACCCTCTCAATTTGTCCTGTTTACCATTATCATTGAAAGTGAAAGTAAAAGAAAATCCCAAATTTTACATTGTCCCCAGAAAAGTAATAGAGGGGAAATCCTCCAATGAGATCCTAAGAGATTCCCTTAAAATGTAGGGAATTCCTCTCACTTCCTGTTTGGCTATGGTACAGGACGTGAAGGGAAATCTCCACAATGGAACACATCTGACAGGGGTTATAACCCTCCCTTACTCTATCCAAAAGGGAAAATAAGGTTTGCCTATATATAGCACTAGCCCCTTAGGAGCTGCTGATGAATTGCCCCCCCCCCCCCCATAATCCTGAACAGCCAGGCATCACACATCTTCACACAGGCTTGCATCCAGGGTCAAAAATCAGTCCTTGAGCTTCAGTTTTAATGTTTATTAAGGGGATTTTAATTGGTATAGGGTTGGGGTGTACAGCATGCCCAAGGATACTGACAAACGGAGGACGACTTCCTAGAACTATTCACAAGACTTCTCTGCAGCACAGTCTTTGTTGGAAAGCTAGTCAGCATCTCCTTTGTGTACAACCCCAGACCCTAGATGAACTTCTCCTCTTCACCCAGTAATCTGGAGGTATCCCTGAACAGAGGATCCAGCTCCTGTCCCTTTAAAGAGGTGAACAGTCACAAATAGGGGACTAATCTGGTTTCCCACCAGAGTGCTCCTTCCCCTATCCACCCAGGGGGTGCAGGTGTACCTACTCAAATCCTCTCCTGTACCGCTGGTGGGTTGGCAGCTGGTACCAGGCCTATCAGCTGGGCTGCTCCTTTCCTGCCATACAGGTGGTCTTCTCTCAGGGAGCTTTGAGCTTTCCTCCCAGCCAGCTCCAGGCCTACAGGTAGACCCATCCCACTGGGCCTTCCCACAGGCTTCTTCCTCATGGCCTCACATTGTCCTCTTTACTTCTTCCCCCTGATTCTCCTCACACTGGACAGGCTCAATCATATTTAAGGGCTACTCTGACCCCTTGCCAAGCCTCCTGTTGGGGACTGGTTAGAGTCCCTTGAATATGCAGATCAGCTACTCCTTACATCTGCCCACTGCTTCTAGCACTTTCTCCAAAGTTCTAGGCAGGGGAAGTCTCAGAGGCCTGAGTCTGCAGAGCCTTCCACCTCCTGACTAACATTTAACCCCTCTGACTATTACACTTGGGCTGCTATTCAGTCCCTGTCAAACCATTAGGATCTAGCTCCCCCTAGCTGACTAGTAGGGTGCAACATATAGTTCTATTTTAAGTGTCAACTACCCTCAAAACTGGCAGTGTTATGTGCACTTATTATTTTTTGTTTGCAGAGCTTCTAAAGCATTGCCATACAGGTCTCTCGCTGACCTGTCAATATACAGTATCTCACAGAAGTGAGTACACCCTTCACATTTTTGTAAATATTTAATTATATCTTTTCATTTGACAACACTGAAGAAATGACAATTTGCTACAATGTAAAGTAGTGAGTGTACAGCTTGTATAACAGTGCAGACTTGCTATCCCCTCAAAATAACTCAACACACAGCCATTAATGTCTAAACCGCTGGTAACAAAAGTGAGTACAACCTTAAGTGAAAATATATCTAAATTGGGCCCAAAGTGTCAATATTTTGTGTGGCCACCATTATTTTCCAGCACTGCCTTAACCCTCTTGGGCATGGAGTTCACCGGAGCTTCACAGATCGCCACTGGAGTCCTTTTCCATTCCTCCGTGATGACATCTTTTAGCTGGTGGATGTAATAGGGTTTAGGTCTGGAGACATGCTTGGCCAGTCCATCACCTTTACCCTCAGCTTCTTTAGCAAGGCAGTGGTCATCTTGCTCGTATATCCCGTATTGCCAAGCAGATACTTACTGACAGGAAGGCTCAATGAACTACCACAGCACTCCTCAGCTTCATTGAAAGCTACAAGCCGCAAAGGCTGCCAGGACTTGTATATTTCCCATTCATAGAATACATGAGTGAAGTGGCCTGGCAGGTGGGCAGAGAAGATTTCCCGCTAGCTGTCACAACAGGGTGGGGGGGGGATGCAGGAGCCAGTTCGATCATAACATGTTACACCCTGAATATGGGTGTAACATGTTACAGAAGTTGAACTTATCCTTTAACATTGATAAGATAAGAGGTACAACCAATAAAAACAAGACATTGCATCCTTTAAATATTAATCTGATTAACAGCTAGGCACCTAGACACATTTTATCAGTATGGCTAGTAGTCACAGCAATTCCCCACCCTGTCTCCCTTGTCTATGTGCTGGAAAACATGTTCACAATAAGTTTTGATTAGCCAGAGAACGCCCACAAGGATGTCCAGAAACAGTTCCACAGCCTCGAATACATAAAGTACATTACACCACTCATTTCTAAATGTCCCGACCGCAGAGCCAGCTCAGATATAGGTTACCAAGTGGCACATCTTCAGTGGAAATAAAATGTTAATAATATAAAGTTGGTAGTAGCCAGGGTAAAATGGGCAAATGCTGCATTATGCAGCCCGCGAGGAAGAGCCAGGGCAGGATAAAAAATATAGAAGAGTTCCATATCTCCGGCTTGCGAAGGTGGGTCTGCATGATATATCCAAGACAATGTTCCAGCAGATGCACCACTGTTCTGGGGACTTCCTGGCCGCATAATCCCGGTAGATACTCCCGACAAGTCAAAGTGTTTCAGGACCCAGCTCTTCTCCTTGCTCTAACTAGGAGAAGCAGACAAAATCCCCAGTCTCCTCTATGGGCCATCATCAGTGGGTAGAAGGCTAGCCCATATTCCTGTCAGGGACCACCGCGACGCATGAGTCTGCACATGCATAGGTGTCCGACAAGACATGCAGGCAGGTGGGCACTAGGACCCAGGCGCGCCTGTCACCTATGACGGCGCTGGGCCATCACTAGGACCCAGGCGCGCCTGTTAGCGCCGGGCGGGCTACTTAAACCAACCCTGCACAGACACAAGTTGCCTGATGGTCTTCTCCCTGTTCCTGTGTTCCTGCTCTTCCTGTATGCTGATTGCCTTGTTGCTGACCCTGCCTGGACCTGATACCGCTGTCTTCTCCTGCCCTGACCTTTGGCTCGCCCTGACCATCCTCTGCCTGCTCCCTTTGTCTGACCTCCTGTTACCGAACCCGGCTTGTGACCCAATTACGCTTTGTCTACCGATCTGTACCATCTGCCTCGCTGTTACCTACCCGGCTTGCCTGACCACGTCACACCTCTTCACATCTGGCTCCTACCCGCTACATGCCATTGGCGGTTGCCTTTACCACGGTTGGTGTCACTCAGGGGTCGCGACATGGTCCTGGTCTGCTTCAAGTCCATCCCCACCATCAGGGGCTCTGGTGAACCAGCAGACCTGGGCTTAGACTCCGTGCCCTGGGGGACTCCGGCCAGTGGGCCACTAGAGGTCGCCATCAGTGTTCATGACAGAACCATCAGGCACATGACTGAGTCAGGAAGAGGTCCTTCCCCGCTGGACGAAATATGCCAGCATCTGGCAGCACTCACCCAGGCGGTGAAAACCCTGCAAAAGGGATACACGCAGCTGGAGGGGCAGATCCAGACGCTCACCGGACCAACAGCCTTGAGACGCAGGGAGGTCCACATTAGGTCCACGACAGTCATGAGGAGTATGAGGTGAGCCGCATCCTGGACTCTCGGCTGGTCCGCGGTCGGGTGCAGTTCCTGGTCCATTGGCATGGTTATGGTCCCGAGGAGCGTTCCTGGGTTCCTTCTGTGGATGTTCATGCTCCTGCCCTCCTCCGTGCTTTTCACGCCCGCTTTCCCCAGAAGCCTTATGTTGAGCCGCGGAGGGGGAGGGGCCCTTGAGGAGGAGGTACTATCAAGGTTCTACCTTTCCTCAGGGCTTGTGCTGGCATCCATCTTAGATCTGCAAAGCATTGTGGGATCCTTTATGATTTCAGCCCTCTGCAGCTCCTCCCAGGAGGTGGCAGCTTATCACATTTAAGTCTGCTGTTTGTAGCTGTCCATTGCATTCGTGTCCTGTCTGTTGCACAGCAGCAAGCTCCTGTTCAGTTAACTCATTGCTCTCCTGGATACCGACTCGGCTTTGGTAAAGACTCCTCCTGGCTTCTGACCCCGGCTCTGGTGACCATTCTTCCTAGCTTCTGACCCCGGCTCTGGCGACCATTCTTCCTGGCTTCTGACCCCGGCTCTGGCAACCGTTCTTCCTGGCTTCTGACTCCGGCTTTGGCTACAATTCCCGCTGGTTCTCGACTTGATTATCCTGGAAGACGACCTCGGCAGGAGAACGTCTGTCCTACCAAGTCATCCGCTGTTGCTGTCGGACTTGCATACTCTTGCCTTGTTTCTGTGTAAATAAACCTACCTTTAAGTGCACCCCCTTGTGTGTCTGGCTCCTCGCTCCCTGACAAAAGGGCCAATCAAGTGGCTAGGCCCACATGGGTGTTACCCCGGGCTCCGCTTCACTCTACTTCCCCAATGAGAAATCCAAGTCAGGAAGGGGCTGAAGGTCCAGAACCAATGCAGATCGGTCTAATGCGGCCCTCTCTGTCTTTTGAGGAACGTCAGAGGCGCCGACTGAACAGGTTATGTCTGTACTGTGGAGCAGCTGGTCATATAGTCCGTACATGCCCTGAAAAGATGAGTAAATGTCCATCTGTTTCATCTGCTGTATCTCCTGCCTGTCTAAACAACTTAACTCATCTAGCTGTGCCTGTCTCATTCCAACTTCCCGGACGAGTTGTATCAGCGACAGCCATAATTGATTCGGGGGCCTGTAGCTGCTTTGTCGATCTTGGTTTTGCAGCGCAGCAACGGATTCCATTGCAGACCAAGGAGCAAGGCCTGAATATCTTTTTGGCAGATGGGTCTCATATAAAGTCCGGGTTGCTAAACCAAGAGACCCCTCCAATCCACACTACAATAGCTGGTCACCACCAGGAGTTCATTCATTTGGACGCCATCTCGTCACCCCTATTTCCAGTAATCTTAGGACTTCCCTGGCTGCGAGCCCACGACCCTCACATTGATTGGAAGACTGGTGCAATTCAGTTTAGGTCTTCCTACTGCCAAAAATACTGTTGCCTCAAGACACCCGGAGTCACCCAGTCCTTATGCTGTGTGACCATGGACAAAGAATTGATCCAAACAATTCCACCGGCTTACCACTCCTATCTTGATGTGTTCAGCCCACAAGGAGCAGACATCCGTCCCCCACATCGGGCATATGACTGCCCAATAGACCTCCTCCCAGGTTCAGAGATTCCTTTTGGCCGGATTTTCCCTCTGTCGGAGCGAGAGTTGGGGGCTGTGAAGGATTACATTGAGGAGAGTCTGAAGAAGGGGTTTATCCGCCCATCCACGTCACCGGCAGGAGCCGGGATCTTCTTTGTAGAGAAGAAAGATCACTCACTGAGGCCCTGTGTAGACTACCGGGAATTAAACAAGGTTACTGTGAAGAACCGTTATCCTCTTCCTCTGGTTCCCGAGTTGTTTCAGAGGTTAAAGGCGGCTTCTATTTTTACTAAGTTGGATCTTCGAGGTGCCTACAATTTGGTCCGTATTCGTGAGGGAGATGAGTGGAAGACGACCTTTCGTACCCGATTTGGGCATTTTGAGTACCTGGTGATGCCTTTCGGATTGTGCAATGCCCCAGCAACTTTCCAACACTTTGTAAATTACATCTTCAAGGACTATTTGGATATCTTCTTGATCGTCTACCTTGACGATATCCTAATCTTCTCCCCGTCCTTGGAGACTCATCGAGACCATGTCAAAAATGTGCTGGAGCGGCTTCGGCAGCACGGCCTGTATGCCAAGGCGGAGAAATGCTGCTTCGAGCAAGATAGCTTCCAGTTCTTGGAATTGATCATCTCCACCTCAGGGGTTGCCATGGATCCCCAAAAGGTCTCCGCAATCCTGGAGTGGCCAGTTCCCACAGACAAGAAGGGAGTTCAACGGTTCATGGGATTCGCAAACTTTTACAGAAAATTAATTAAGAATTTCTCGGGCTTGGTCTCCCCCATCACTCAGCTTACTAAATCGGGGTTACGCTTCCATTGGACGCCAGAAGTGTTATAATATTTATGGATGGACAATAGAGTGCAATGGAATATATAGCTCCTGGGTAGAACATGGTATATATCAAATGGTTTCTATGGGCACAGAATATATATAATTGTAGGTGACAATATTTAACTTGATGTTCTAAGCTCTGTGTTTGTAATATTTGTCCTATCCTATTCAGCTTCATAGAAGTAAAATCCGCTGTTTCATAAAAGTCTGCGCTGAAAGATAGTATTCCACATTTGAAGCATAATGAAAAAGCACATATTCCTCTGTATCAGTTTCTTTTTTGCTCCATATCTAAGATCATAAACCTTGAGAAAATATAGAGCAGATATTTACAAATGCACTGGGGTTATCATCTATTTTTTTTTCACCAGAGCACATTCTTGGGATTATCAAATAATGTCCAGGTTGAGTTTTTGAAAAGGGCAATGTTCCCTGGAGTAGAGGACTGGGATCCTACGCACTAAGTGCTGTTATGGATCCCCAGCTTTTCAGATTTGTAGAATTGGGCAGTAAATATTTTCACAGAAGTGAAACCTGAGGTCCCAGATTAATGACACACTGGGATCACTAATTAGGAAGGTTGGACATTTCTGGAATTTGGTCTGTGAGAGATTGGGCCTTAATCAATATAATGTCCAATAATTTTGATCATGAAACCAAGGTAATCAAGTTAACATCTGTAGTATAAAGTGTTTTATTGTGAGACAGTAACTTATTTTGTTACATGATTATGGTGGCAGAAAGTCCAGTACATTATATGGTATTTACCTTGCTTTGAAAGAACCAGACCCTTGCATGTTACATCCAGGTTAAGAACTGTAATGTGCACTATGCTCTCAATCAAAGTAGAAACAAATTAATTCTGCTGTGGCTCACTACCACTCTCTGTAAAGCGAAGAAGATCAGAAAATATATGTGTCCTAAATTATGTATTCAGCAGATAGGTATTCTAGTGTTCTGTAATTTACCTATTCCTAGTACACTGCAATGAATTTAATAAGAAACAATTTACTGCATTTCAGCTCCCCCCTTCCTGTACACAGGTCCTTAGCACAGCCATTGGGGTTGAGTTGCTTCAAATTCATCTATTTCCACCTTTCCCTTATTAGCTTGGACAGACAAGGCGAGAAAACAGCAGCATCATCAAAACCGCATTTAAAACACAGCTCCCCCCTCCACCAACAATGGAATCAATTCAGTCACTGCTACTACAGACTGCTTGGCTACTGTATCTTATTTCTACAGTAAGAGGGAGACCATGGCGGGGGCTGTTCCCAAGACACTGTCACTGCCACATTGACTTTCTCTTTTCTGCTGCTGTCCCCTGTTTGAAGAATTACAGCTGTCATGGGGTTTTATTTTTCTTCTCTGAGATCAAGTGTATCAAGAGCTGATGAATGCTTAATTCAGTTATTCTGTTATTAGCAACCTTCTTATTGTGATATTCATTACAATATTAAAAAAAAAATAATTAAACTTTCCCTAGAAAACATTGAAACCAATATGATTTAAAATCCTGCCAAATAGCAAAATACAAGCATAAAAATAGTGACTAAAAAAAAGAGTGCAAAAAGGACCACATCAATTGAAGGGTCTAAAACAACCTTTCTCTTTCTGTGGAACCCTAGGATTCCTTCCTTCAATGGTTATTAGAGGTTCCTTGAGCAAAAGATTTTCACCAGTAACACATTTCCAGTCTTAGCATGACAATACTCACTCATCCTTCTGCAGCAGGGCAACAAATACAAAATAGTACCAGCAGAGTAATAGCTAAAGCCTCCAAACTTCATGTGGCCTTTAGATTAGCACAACAACAGTGTATAGAGAGCTTCATGAAATGGGTTTCCATGGCCGAGCAGCTGCATCCAAGCCTTATATCACCAAGTGCAATGCAAAGCATCGGATGCAGTGGTGTAAAGCACGACTCCACTGGACTCTAGAGCAGTAGAGACGAGTTCTCTGGAGTGGCGAATCATGTTTCTCTGTCTGGCAATCCAAAGGACATATCTGGCAGTTGCCTAGAGAATGATACTTGCCTGACTGCATTGTGCCAAGTGTAAAGTTTGGTGAAGGGGGGATTATGGTGTGGGGTTGTTTTTCAGGGGATGGACTTGGCCCCTTAGTTCCAGTGAAGGGAACTCTTAAGGTGTCAGCATACCAATACATTTTGGACAATTTCATGCTCCTAACTTTGTGGGAACAGTTTGGGGATGACCCCTTCCTGTTCCAACATGACTGCACACCAGTGCACAAAGCAAGGTTCATAAAGACACGGATGAGCGAGTTTGGGGTGGAGGACTTGACTGGACTGCACCTCAACCTGATAGAACACCTTTGGAAAGAATTAGAGTGGAGAATGAGAGCCAGGTTTTCTTATCCGACATCAGTGCCTGATCTCACAAATGCGCTTCTGGAAGAACTCCTAAACCTTGTGGACAGCCTTCCCAGAAGAGTTGAAGCTGTTATAGCTGCAAAAGGTGGACTACCTCAATATTGAACCCTACGAACTAAGACTGGGGTGATGAGACCAAGATAAATGTTTTTGGAGCTGATGGCTTCAAAACTGTATGGTGTTGCAAAGGTAAGGAGTACAAAGAAAAATGAATGGTGCCTACATTGAAACATGGTGGTGGCAGTGTCCTCCTGTGGAGCTGCATGAGTGCTGCTGGTGTCAGGGAGCTGCATTTCATTGATGGTATCATGAATTCACATATGTACTGCTCTATATTGAATGAGACGATGCTACCATCACTCCATACCCTTGGTTGTCGTGTATTTTTCCAACATGAAAATGATCCAAAACACATCTAAGGCCACTGTTGCATTTCTGAAGAAGAACAGGGTGAAAGTGATTCAGTGGCCAGGTATGTCTCTTGATATGAACCCAATCGAACACCTATGGGGAATTCTGAAGAGACAAGTTGAGCATCACTCTCTATCCAGCATCCAAAGGTCATTCTTGAAGAATGGAAATAGATAGATGATGCAATTTGTCACCAACTTGTTTATTCCATGCCTAGAAGATGTGCTGTTCTTACAATCATTGAGGTCATGCAATATGCTAGATGTAGAAGTATTTGTTGTGCCGTGTATTCATTTTTGTATCACCTGATTTGGGTAAAACTGAAGATTTTGTAATCTAAGTTATATTATTAACTTTACTTTCATGTAAGGAGCTAAACAAATGTTCTATAGAACTCAGCTTTGTCAAAATTTTGGAAATTGTTCTTGTGTTCATTGAGATATTGATTAAAATCTTACTTTTCAAAAGGGGTGTACTCATTCATGCTGAACACTGTGTATATATATATATATATATATATATACATACATATATTGTAGCAATGAAGTGTTGGCTCCCCCTAGGATGGGAAGTGATGATTAGCCCAGGACCCTGGCCAGTCAGCAGTCTCTGATTGGAGAATCAGTCTGTACATCTCTGGTACACACACTGGCACATACGATCCTCCAGCTGTCACAGGGAGCTAGACCGGGTGGGATGCGTCCAGCGCTGGCTCCGCCTTCTTCTACACAGCTGGATCCAATCAATAGGTGGGGGCATGCTCTGGTTGCAGGGTTAACCCTATGTGAGTAGGATGATCAGGGACAAATGTGTATGAGAGGGAAGTGGTGTAGTGCTGAGAGGCCTCCTGTCCTCACTGAAAGCCTCAGCCTGGACTCCGCACCCAGGTAGGAGCCATCAGAGGTGAGCCGAGCCTAGGAGGATGGCAGGTCATGGAAGTGACAGGAGGAGGAGACAAACAATGGTCAGAGTGAGGGGAGCAGATGCTGATTGATCATGTGGGACACCACCATGTCATGAATGATCCTTCAGCTTAGGGGAGAGGCGGCAGAGGGGGAGGAAGAAAGGACAGAGGAAGATGCCAGGTGTATGGGGCCACTGTAGCAGCTGAGCTGCAGCTCCTTCCAGTGTTCCTCTCAGACTCAGTCCCTTACTGCAAGCCGACTGACAGCTGCTGATCACTGTGGAGTTTTGTAACTCTGTCTCTCTTTTTTCCATTTCTCTGTCTGATTGGTAAATACAGTTAATTTATATTTGGTTAATAAATATTTTGTCTTTAATATTTGTGCTGGTAGCATCTGATGGCACTTATTTTTGCAGATTAAAGAAAATTTAGCTGTTTCAGGTTTTGCTGATTTAATATTTTCTACTGGGGCGCAATTTATTGGGGGGGCGCAAAAGAGCTGGTCTTGCCCAGGGCGAAAAATAGTCTAGCACCAGCCCTGAGTACCTGCCATTCTCCTACTGTCTAGAAAATAGATGGGTGTGATTCTGTAGTACTCAGAGCTAAATAAGAACAATGTGTATAGTAATAGTCAGCACAGGACATTATCAGCCTACAGGAACGTAGTCACCGTGGCTGCTCCCTCCCAATAAGGACTACAGCAATATGTGCTGACACATCCAGTGCCAGTACGTAAAAGCAGAGAAAATGCCCAACAGCTACACCATGACAGCAAAAGCCCCATTCCTATTCAAAAGTATAGGGGCGCTTTGATATACATGGGGAATCTGTGGTGCAAAGAGACCTGGGAGTAGTAGTTTCAGCTGAGCAGTACATATTACTGACATGTATGGCTGACTTCTATAGGCAGGAAGTGAAGGGAATCTTTTGTCAGGAGTGTGAAGAGATGATTTACAGTATATTATCAATAAAATGGTATGTGACATTAGTTGTCGCAGTTTAAGATATGGTTTGTTTATATAACTGTGCGCTGGAGCAAGAAATTGATTTTGCAAGTATCATTTAGGCCTGGTCCACACCTATGTGTGTTGCAATTGATGCGTTTTTCTGGCATTTTTAGTGATGCTTTTTGCATTTTTTAATGCTTTTTTGTATGCATTTTGTGGGGTTTTTTGCCAATAGGAAAGTATTGAGTGCGATTTGATGAGGACTTTACACTATCTGGCACCCAAAGTCACATCACCATGACTTTCAAAATGTTCCTGCACTACTTTGATGTGACTTTGAGTGCCAGATAGTGTAAAGTTGCATCAAAGTCACATCCAAGTAGTGCAGGAACCTTTTTAAAATTGCAGCAACTTTGAAAAGGTTCCTTCACTACTTTGATGCGTCTTAAAGTGAAGCTCCACCCAAAAGGGAAAGTTCAGCTTTAAGGACTGGTCCCCCGCTCCCCGTTAAGGATTGGCACCTTGGGGGAGCGGGTACCCGAAATTGACAGGTACCCGCTCCCACTTCGCCTAGGTGATTGGAAGCGGAAGTTGTTCTCCCCCACTCTCATGTGTCCCAGAAGACTATGGGACCATTCACAAAGCGCAGTGCTACTCGCACATGCGCAGTGAGCACCCGGCTCTGAAGCCGCAAGCTGTCACAGCTGGGTGTTCACACTGAAGATGCCAGCGCCGTGAACACAGGGCAGTCGGTGAAACAGGCTGTAGGGAGGACACAGTGGGATTGAGGGACAGGTAAGTGTCAGTTTTTTTTAAAGTCAGCAGCCACAGTTTTTGTAGCTTCTGACTTTTATTTTTTTTATTTTCACTAGAACTCCGCTTTAAGTGCTAGAGATTTTAAAGTTGCATCAGAGTTGCAATCAATATTTTCCTATTGGCCAAAAAACGCAAAACACTTCAAAGATGTATAAAAATGCAATACTTACGTTTTTGGTGAGGTTCCATTGAAGTCTATTGCACCAAAAATGCAGTCTGCTACAGGAAAAAAGTCCTTAACCCTTTCCAAAAAACACAGCGATTGAAAACAAATAGATATGAGCATGCCCTATAGGAAACCATGTTAAATGGACTGTAGTGTTTCTGCAAAACGCACAAAAAAAACGCATAGGTGTGAACCAGGCCTTACAGTCACTTTAAAGATGTTTTTTTTAACCACAGTCTCAATTGTTTACAAAAGATGCCAAAATTTTAGTCATAACTTGTGACAGTTCAGCTGGGTAGAAGTATGGAAGTGTTATCACACGAAAATGTCTTCTCACCTTGTTTTCAGCGAGACATTCCCCTGCCTATAGCCCACTCCAAAGTCAGTTCTAAATAAACAGCCTTCAGTTTGTTAAAGAATATCATATTTTTATCATATTTTTTTAATAACATACTTGATTTCACCTTTTTTTTAACCTTTCTTGCATCTCAGCACAATTGAACTCCAGTGATGGCTGCATGGCATTTGTCAGGGCTATGTTCCTGATGGTGACAACAGTGGGCCATGCCTGAACTATGTGTAGAAATGGCCCCTTGAAAATTACTTTTGAAATTCTATAAACATTTTAATGCTTATGTGAGATTTTAGTGATTGGATTTTCATTTACTTTAATCAGCACCAAGACTGTAAAAATGTCATTTTCATTGTTTATATATATTTAACACTTACCAAAAAATGTGATAATAATTTAATTTGTTTTTCAATGCCTAATACCTTAAAAGAGCCACCCCTTTTAAAGAAAAATGTCATGCCTGAACAACAATAGGGGTGTTAATACCTGAGATTATATCTTTATATTTGAGATGTAATGCATTTTATATTGGAGATGAGTCACCTCCACTCTGGGACTTGTGAAGCATGTTAGTCTTTTCCTGGGCGCCATCCCATAGACTGATCATACAGAACTGTCAATCATGGCCATGAAATATTCACACACCATTCCCAGGCAGAGAGATAAGGACGGGGAAGGGAAAGACACACACACACTGGCCAGAGACAGTGGTTATGTCTCCACCACTAAACGGGGGAAGGAATAGGATGCTTGTTTTTCTTGAACTAAAGCAATGGTCTGCAAGTGTCAGACAATAGGCTTCAGAGAGTCTAGAACACTTCTAAAGGCTCCAGTAAAAGATGACTACACACCAATTTACATAGCGTATAAAGAGAAACAATCATGACATGTCCTTTAACAAAGCTGGCTTAGGTTCAAGAGAATATATCTATATAGAGAGTGTGTATTCAGTGGACTGTGTTAAGTAATCTTGTGCCGATTCTTGTATTATGTAATGATTTTATTATGTACTATATCATAGAATTCCCTAATAAAGCTATTGTGTTAGTTTATTTGCACCAATGCTTTGCGATTTCCAGAAAAAGCATTGCATTTTGCATCAAAGGGTAATTATCCCTATGTCTAGAACAGGGGTAGGCAACCTTAAAGAGGTGGAGATCTACCTGAACAACATGGGAGAAGTCAAAGATCACCGACCATAGTGTTGACTCTTCACGCCTGATTTAAACCTCTAATTGTCGTACTACTGCGCAAACATTGCACAGCAATCATGGGTTTAAATCAAGTGGTGAGGAGGCAAAATATTGCCTCCGGACTTGGATCACTTTTTAGTGTCTGCTGCACTTGTGAATGAGCCCTTAGTTGCAGTGGCACCCTTAAGTAGGGTTGCCACCTCATCCCTTTAAACCCAAACACATATTACTTACACAGGTTCTGGGGCTAATTTATTGCAGATAAGGCACTAAATGAGTTTATTTACTTAATCAGCTGCAGAACCTGTGTAATTAATATATATTCGAGTTTAAAGAGATGAGGTGGCAACCCTACTGGTAGATCGCGATCTACTGGTTGCTGATCCCTGGTCTATGACCTGCAATGAGGTGTTTGGAGGAATCCTACCCCCCAGGGCATTGTATTCTGGCAGCAGGACCTGCTGCTATGAGAATACACTGATCAGTGGCTGCAGCTGCTGATTGACAAGAGTCTTCCAACATGTCTCTCTGACAGAAGTCGATCAATTGATCTATCTCTGTCGAGCAGGGATGGCCACACACTGATCAAAATTCAGCTGATCCCTGCTGAACCGGCTGAATCTTGACCAGTGTATGGCCAGCTTTAGCCTGGTGATGATATCACAGTAGGTATTAAAAAGCTATTTTTTGCTACAAGGTTACAGAAAAAGTAATGCTGGGACATGCTGTAGACGGGGAGAGGAGGGTCTAGGGTAAATTTGGGTCATGCTTGGGTATACACTTTAAATCAAGGTAGCAACTCTCAGGTTACTGATAATTTTGATCGCTACATGTGTTATAAAACAAATATAATGTGTCTATAAAGCCAAGCCCCAAGTTTTAGAAGCAGACACATGTTTTTATGTCTGGCTGACGTTGATGCTATAGTGAGATGGAAAAAATAACAATAAAAGCAAACTCTTATACAAGTCCACAAGTGGAATAACATGTTCGTGCTGAGAAATAAAAGTGCAGGTCCTTCAGGTAGAGTTGTGGAAGGGTGTGAGAGAAAAGCAGATGTGGAGTGCGTTGCAAAGCCTCAGCCTGCTACTGATTACCTCCTTATGCAAAAGGTGTAAGGGAGTTAATGAGTCTCTGCACTTAATGATTCATGTGGACTTGTCAAGAAGAAACATGAAAGCAAAGTAACAGGAAAAAGGGGGAGAGGTGCCGCAGATCTCAAAACGCTTTCATATAATGCTGCTTTTTATTTTCAATCCGCTCAAACTGAACACATTCATATTCTCTTTATGTATGTGTGCAGCTATTGGTACTGATCTTTGATAAATATTGATTCCCAGTGACCAACAACTACATTACAAATGTCTTAGCACTCTTATAATAAGATCCCTGGCACATTTAATCTTAGGTATCATTCTTCTCTCAGGGTATAAAAAGGATAGGTCCCCTTTAAGCCCCTTTTATACAGGCGTTCAGTCTAGATCCATCTGTCAGTTTTTCACTTTCAATCACAATGTATGTCTATGAATGGGCAGATTAGTGCCCCTTTCACACGGACGTTCCGATTGGGTCCACCTGCCCGGATTTCAGGTGGACCTGATCGGAAACCTCTATTCTCCTCTATAGAGCAGCGGGTGTAAACACCCAATGTGATCCAATCCGCCAAAAATAGACAGATGGAGATCAATTCTCCTTCCATTGGATCAGATGGGATGGCAGTCGGATGGAAACAGATGGGCGGTCCATTTCCATCCGACCACCCATAGAGGACAGCGGGCTGTGTCTGTGTCTGCTCTGCAGCAGGGGAGCAGACACGGACCTGTCATTCACTTACTCAGCGGAGATTAGCGGAGAGATCCCACACTGAACAAGCGGATCCACTGATGGGTCTGCCCCATGTGAAAGGGCCTGAAAATGGATGATCATCAGTTTACATCCGCCTACATCCATGTCAGTTCAGGTCCATTCTTTTAAATGGAACAGCCAACATCCAGATCCATTGAAATGGAATGGAAAGGATGTAGACTGAGATAAACTGAATAGAACAAATTCCTCGAGGCATTCTACACATTGTGGATGAACAAATTCCACTGCTGGGCTATGGTATTCTGACAGCCACTGCCACTGGCTGTTTGATCCCCCAAACAGTGGCTGCATTTGATTGAATGAAGCTGCTGTTAGGCCAAATATTTTCTGCCCTGCTCCTTTGACTTTTCAGTCAAAGGATATCTGGCAGGAGAAGGCCGACAGAGCCACCCACATAGAAAATTTTACCTGGTTTCTCCTGAACCAGCTGAAATTTGCACAGTGTATGACTAGCTTGATTTCTATACAGCATAGATGAATGCATCTCCCACTGCAGCAATTGTATTTTGGCAGCAAGCCCCGCCAGCTGTCAAACTACCCACAGCTGTATCTGATTGGATGTAGCTACTGTTCAGCCCATGCTTTTCTAGCAAGCACCTTTGAGAAAAGTTGATCAAACAACTGACATTTGTTGAACAGATCAGGACCACCCAATGAGCAAAGTTTGGGCAGTAACTGGGTCCTGCTGAAAAGAAAAAAGTTAGGAGTTAGGGGACCCTTTTGTTGCTTATTAATTAGTAAAAAAAATGCTTGTTCTTCCTTATGGTTTTCTGTTCTTCTGATTTATTTCCAGACATAAAGACTATGAAATTATACCACTTCAGTGGTTACTCCCACTCTTGAAGATATCATCTTTCTAGTGCAAGGCATCATTCCAACATTCTAGTGCCTTACCATCTAAACACCGTGACTATTAATTTTGCACTTGTGAACAACACATTCAAGAAATTATGTCCATGAACAGACAAGCAGAAGGACTCCCATTTGTTTTCATTGAGTCATTTTAGAAATCATCCACACCCCCAAGCTCTAATGGGAGGATTGTATTGAGGCTCCCAAAATGATTATTTTGTATTAGAAGCATTTTAACAATACTCTTCCACATTTCCATTAATAGAAGGAATAAAAGGCTTACCAAAGACCAAGGGCTGGAAAAAGCCCAATCTGCACAGCTGGCTCAGAGTTTCTTCCTCTGAGAAAGTATGTTGTCTTATTATTTGGGCCCACCTTCCTTTGGAGAGACCTCTTTGTGTTCACCTTGTCACTAAAGTCATGGAGTATGTGTTGACATTCAAAGACACCTTGGGCCACAGGATTGTCATGGACTTAAAAAGAATCCACCTGTCTGTTAGATGGGCATGCAGGCCAGCCATTACATTTCCTGAAGACTATAGGGTAGAATCTTCCTGGACTATTATCATTGTACTAGTCCTTAAAAGGAATAGCAAACAGGAAATAATTTCAGCTCTAGAACAGCTCAAACTGTATTTTTTTTTGGATTGAAATATGTAATGATATTGCATTTCTTCATTAATAATTTGGATATAACCATCTTGCATTATAGAAAGATCTAATTTCATCACCCCAGGACAGAAGACTGAGGTATAAAACACCATACCATTACTCTTTTTTAGCTTGGTCCACAAAGGCCAAGTTTTCCCATCCTGGTAGGCAGCTGAGACACAACTGGAGGCGTACACAATTAATTTCTTCCTAAAAATATCCAAATCTATGTAGTGCCCTCCTAGTTAGCTAGAGGGAGCTAGAATCCTGATTGTCAGACAGGAGGGCTGAGTAGCAGCCTGGGTATGATGGTCAGGAGATCACATTTTGGTCAGGGCTGGGAGGCTCTGCAGGCAGGACCCTCTGGAATTTCCCCGTTTAGAGCTTTGGAGGAAGGTCTAGAGGCAGTAGGTGGATCTGAGGAGTGGCTGGCTTGTACTCTTGAGGGATCCTGGGTGATCCTCAGCGAGAGGCTTGGCAGGGTGTCAGGACAGCCCTTACGGGTGGGGGAGCCTGCTCAGCTGGAGTAGGAGTAGGAGGAAGCAGGTGGAAGAAAGAGGTTGAGGTGCTGGTGCCCAGGAGGGAGCCCAGGCTGGAAGGGGCTCACCCCCAGGAATGCTTGTTCACAAGTATTCTAATATCTGTAGCTAAATTCTAAGTCAAAATTTGTATAGTAGGCATTACAAAGCTTCCACACATTAATTAATATGCAGTTGAAGATTATTTGTGGATTTTGTGTCCATTTGTGTCTCGGGACATAAATTCAACCAGTAGTTATAGTTTTCCTCACTGCTTCCTTGATGAAGAGGACCCTATACAGCACTGAAATGCTGCAATGTTTTATATGGTGATTTGCAAATAAAGTTATCCTGAATGGAGACTGAAGTTGGTGACAAACAGTATGCAGACAGCATTCAAATATAAAATTCAATGAGGACACAGACACCAATAAAAATTGAAAAAGGTTCTAACTCTTCCCTACTCTATCCAAAAAAATGTTTTGGCTGGAACTGGGCTTTAAATTGATTTGAAAGATTTATATAAAAAGTTGGAAGATCACAGCTAAACACTTTTATAGCTTCCATTGTAAAAAAGTAAACAGTGTAAAAATATACATTTCATAGTGTAAGTCAAAAAAAAGAAGTACTATGCATATTTTTTATGTCGGAAAATTATTTACTATACGGTAATGTCCAGTAAAGAAATATTTGGTAACAGTCTTGAGACATCATATAAAAATAAAGTCACTTATTCCACCTATGTTTCTGTCAATCCAATTACTCAGGCCACTAAGGCTGGGGGTATTTGGTGAGTTGCATGGCTTAACTGAGCTTGTTTCCATTTCTAAAGTTAATCTTGCCAGTGCATGGAAGAGAGAGGTTTATTTACATAGAAACTTAGTTACATCATTCCATATGTGTCAGTTAACATTGTTCACGTGGCCAAATGACAGAACTACAGAACCTTTTTTAATATTACTAAAACTTATTAAAAACCCAGATAAGCCCTTTTTGAATAGGCCACTGAAACGTAATAGCATTTGTCATGTAATACATAGAATATTTAGTGTGTTTTGCTGTTTTAACAAAATAATGTTGTTATTCATAAGAATCAGTTACAAGTTTGGAATGCAAAGCAAGCAAGGCAATAGAATGTTTCCATTAGGAAGTTGAGTTGGGCTTCACACATATTATAAGCTGATCTTCTATATACTGTATAGTTTAAAACTTCTGTAGATTGTGTATTTTCAATGCATGTTCTAGGATTACTGAAAATTGATTGATAAATATGAAATATTGCATATAACTGTTTAAAGAATATGTACAACAAAAAAGTTTAAAAAAAAAACATATGTAACACCCTGCAGTAACACTGGTTGCAGGATGTTAACTGAAAACAAGATGGAAGTGTTCTGCGGTTCAGTTAAACAGACTCTATTGGATGAAGCCCTTGTTGGACTTGTAGGCTGGTAGCAGGACTTTGCTGTCTAAATAATGAGTGCTAGACTACATTTCCCAGAGGAGCTAAGGGGTGGGAGCATATAAATTCAGAAGCCTGGGAACAGGAAGGAAGGGGATGGTGAGAGCCGCAGAGCCAGTGTGTGCGGAGTAGGCTCTGCGGGATGCTGGAGATCCGAGCTGGGCTGCAGAGTGAAATCACAGACCGCTGACACTGATGGACAATCCTGTAGGCAGGTAGACAGGGGTGCTGTCATCTGCATTGTTCTTCAAACGGATGAACCAAGAGAGAACGGGGGCCCCTTCCTGAGAGACTATTTGCTACATTACTGAGGTCACGGACCGGTTAAGAGGGTTCCATACCCAAATCATCAAAAGTTGCAAGTGGAATTGTTAAGTTCAGTTACCTTCTTTTCAGTTCAGCACACTTCTCCAAGGTTATTCACATTGAGGCCTAAATTGCCTGGCCAATCTTGCACTGCGGCCTACTAATCATTGCCTATTCAACATCTCAAATTGCTGAACTTTGCTAAAATAAATACACCCTGCGTACAAGATTACATTAGTGTTACTGTTCCAGACTGTTTTGATCCCAAAGGAACTTTCTTGTCATACTAGCTCACCCTCCTTCACGAGATCAAACCCTGCTGAAGTCTGTTTTCACCCCTTTCTACTATGTCAGCTGAATCTTAGACTTCATCCTTTGTGTTAAAGAGATATCATCAAAACTCAGCATCACCTAAAGGGGAAGCTCCCTTTTCCTGTGTTCACACTATCTTGAGGAAATCTGGCCTTTACTCGAAAAATATATGAACCTTTATGTGCACCAACTAGGGCCCCAATGAGTGCGCAGAAGATTGGAAACCTCTTTGATAAGGAAATAAAACAAACAAGAAGAGACAGTAATACATCTAACCAAAATAATCCACATACAGAGTTAAATCCAGTCACCAGTGGCTAAGAACCCAAATGTGAGTTAGTCTGACAGCTTGATAGTTCTTTCCAGCTCACTTAGAGAGAAACATCTCAGAGCTGGGACTGAAATTTGAATTCTGATTTGCAGGACATTCAAGAATCGATTAAAGTGTACTGTGTTGCAACGCTTTCTGGAATCTTCTAGAGTGTTTAACTCTTTCTCTTTGCACGCATACTAATATCATTTTGTTGTGTTTGCACTCTTTACATTTTGTCCTCAATATAAACATTAGTTCACTCTAAACTGTGTGTGTCTATTTTTATAGCTTCAAGCCAGGGGGTCCTCCTGGTCAAAGGTGTATGGTGGTGTTAGCAGGGGTTGAGCTTTCAAAGCAGGCTCAGGACAGTCAGGGAACTCAAAAATACTCAGCAGCCCTTAAGAGGGTAGCACTACACATGAAATGGCCATTCTAGTTAATCTTTAAAATTCAGCCTCAAAAATGTTTTATCTGCATTGGGAGTATGTACACACCAAAGCAATATTCCCTGTGTGCAGATTAGACACCAAAGTCCTGTCCCTGACTTGACACAGCTGCTTTATACAGCAGTCATCTGTTGTGAAACCATATTTCTTGGGCCCCATTTTTTCTAAAAAATGTTTTTGTTATTCATAGTGACTGGTTATTTCCTTCCTTCAATTTTCTTTCATTTTCATTGATTTGCATTAACACCATTTTTAATGCATGATGCATGATGGCCATTGTATATAACACATTGGTGTTGAATTGCTAAGGCTGTTCACTTTGCATAGTAAGGAATTTTTCCCAGATCTTATTGAAGATGAAGCTGTTTTGTCATCCCCATTCATTTGAATGGGTCATGTTCAGCAGATGGTACTACCCGCTGAACACGTCATAGGTGATCATTTTTACTGCACATGTGTATACTCCTGTCTGGCTGTGTTTGAAACTTGGGGTGGGCAGTTGGGGCGTTCTAACAATGCAACTCAACTGCCTGTTTATACCACCCTTCAACCACAAGTGTAAACTAGGCCAAAATGTGAATGCCTTCAAAGAAGTACAACTGGATAGAAATAAACCCCTATACCAGGTGTATTGAATTAATCCAGTCACTAAAATCTCCATCTGGTTGAGGTCCCAATCTCAAGTTTGTGCTATGACACACTTTTATTAAAATTTGCCAGTATGTGAAATCATGCCACTCAGAATTTTGATGCTGAAGAATACAAAACAGGGTGTTTCAAATAGTGACTACAGTGTTACATTTAAGATGGTGTAGCAAATGTGATGGTGTTTCCCAAGAGTTACATTCAAGTGATTTCATGAACTGTCAAGCCATCAAATTGCTGATATTATAACTGACCACATGTGCAGCCTATCAGAGTGCCCCTTTACATTGTATATGCCCATCAGTGTGCCCCTTTCCATCACATGTGCCCATCACAGAGTGCCCCTTCCACAGTATGAGCCCATCATGTGCCTCCTTAACATAATATGTGCCCATCAGCGTACCCCCCTAACATAAAATGTGCCCATCAGTGTGCCCTTTAACACACAATGTGCCCATCAGAGTGTCCCTGTGGTCCCAGCAACCAATGACTGCTCAGCGGCAGGGATCTGGCAGTTTGAACTGGCGGACCGATGGTCCAGATAGGAGTGTCACTCGGTCAGTGTTCTGACCTTAGTCCACCATTTAATGACAGCTGCCCAAGACTTATCAATCAAACATGAGGGTTCTATTTTAGGTATACAGATACAGAGTACTAAACAAAACAACTAAAAATTGGGCACTGGAAAGTCCCCTGTGTGTAAAGAAGCTAGAGACAAGTCTTACTTATTATTCCTCCAGCATTCAAAAATGTTGTTTTCTATACAAAAAAAAAGTTAGTTTCTGCATGGCAAATTCTAAAAAATGCAGTACATATACATTTTCCCATGTGTTATCTCTTTATAAACACTGCAAGTACAAAATAATACCTATTGATCTGAAATCCCAAGCAATGTTATCAGAGCTGCCTATGCCTTATGAACTCCTGGACTGGTATGGAGATGAGAAGGGGAGGTGTACTATAGTCCTAACATGCTTCTTGCCGTATGGTTGCCGTTTTACCATAGACAAAGTGCACTAAGAAAGAGTTGTCACTCTGAAACAGGTTTTGTATAACTGGTTGAAGTACTACATGAAAATACATTCTTAAAAAGTTGGAAAATAATACAGCCACCACATCTAACAACTAGTAAGCTGCGTTATATTACATTTTTGTTCTTGAATTTAGATATACTATAACTTTTGAGGTGTTCTTTGAAAAAAGCCATTTCAACCATCCTGTCAACAACTTCTTGAGTGTCCTGTAAATGTATACAAGACAGATTTCAAGGAAGTCTAAAGCCAATATATAGAAAAACAATCAATAGAGATATCCCCCATCAAAGCTGGCCCTACACAAGGTTTGACAGACCCCATCTGCTGCAAGGACCTTCCACCAGATAACAAAAAAGAGAAAAATCATGTCTCTGCAACAGCAGATTATGTTCACTGTTAATATGTTGCTAACTGGCATGTCAGTTAGCATTAGATTACCTAATTAAGTATCCTAATTGCCAAATGAAGACAACACCATTTAATGCAGTGCCTTGCTACTGAAAGTCAAAGTACTAAAACATTTTTACAATTTATACCTTGAATATATTAGAGCCCCCTCCAAGTAGCTTTCCCGTGTCTGCCTTTCTATGTAAGCTATGGTAAATGAGTGTACACTACTACAAAGAGTACTACACAATTGTGAACACTTGGCATTTAATTGATTTGATTTGAGCAATACATTTAGCAGATAGAATCTTATAATGACATTTATGAACATTTATTATTTATTACTAAGTGCTGATGGTAATTACATGCTTTATATCAAGTTACTGCACATTAAATCTGTATAATAGATGTTTAGCTTTGTCAAGGTTACTAACATTTATTCCTATGTTTCTTACTCTTTAATACTGTAGGTGTATACAGCAATGCCAGTGACCAATAGGTCATGTACTTTTTTCTGGCTGCTAAATCTAAAGGTAATCACTCAGAACTAATACTCCTCTTGTTATGAATGCTTTCCTTGGCAATGATAGCCATGCCCTTCTCTTGGCCTAAGGGACACTTTATTATCCTGGTTCTTCTTCCATCTTTCTGTATTATGTACTCTGTGTCCACCAGGGCTTTTTTTCTCAGAGAATAAGTGCAGGAACTCCCGTCTTCTGAGTCACCCTTTGTTTCTGCCCCTACCCACCTCTAAGCACCACCTCTTGGTTCCACCTCCTACCCACCTCTCAATAGCGTCCCTTTTAGAGAACACAGAATCAAGTTGCACAGAATTTGTTAATGATAACAAGAAAGACAGTAAAATAGATCCCCTGCAGTGAGCAACAATAGACCCCACCCCAGCAACAGTAGACCCCCCTCAGAAACAATAGACTACCTCAGCAACAATAGATTCCCCACACAACAATTGACTTGCCCCTAGAAACAATGCCCCCCAGCAACAATAGACCCTCATCAGCAACAACAGATCTGGCAGCCAGCATCAATAGATCCTCCAGCAGCCAGCAACAATAGAATTCTTCCTCAACAGTTGATCCCTCCCAGCAAAATTGACTCCCCACCAGCAGCAATAGACCTACCCAGTAACAATAGACCCCCACGCAAAAATAGATCCCCACCAGCAACAATAGATTCCCCCAGCAGCCAGCTTCAATAGACCCTCCAGCACACCCCAGCACTCCTTACCATTACATACATTCATTGCTGGAGGTTCCGGAACTGCGTTCCCCTGGTGACAACACTATTAGTGTTTCTTTTGGCAGGTTAACTACTTCTTTACTTTCTTCTTTCCTCATTTGCATTTCTATTGGTTCAGAAACCAGCCAATATTCAGTCAGTGTATGGCTGACTTCAGCATACCGTGCAAAGTGTGCCATGGCACTGCACTGACTGGTAGGTATGGGGAAAGTTGGGCTTATTGTAACACGTACATACAGCTTTTTTGCAGCTCTCAGCATTTATTCCCATAACATCATAGAGCTGCTAAGGAAGTGTATGCAGAAAAACTACCCTTTGCCAAATGCTGCGATTTCAAGTCACTGGGTCCAGGTCCCATACCAATTAAGGTCGGAATTAGAGATGAGCGAATTATTCAAAAATTCGGTTCGGCTGATTCGCCAAATTCGCCGAATAAATTCGCTTCGAGCCGAATATATTCGCTGCGAATTTAACTTATAAAAAGGGTGTTTCTAGGCTTCAGAGAGCCTTTATATTAGTGCAGAACACTGTACCTTTAATTTAAATGCCCTTGGAGTCTGCTGGGGAAGAGAAATAATACTGTCAGTCAGTATGACATGCAGATGAGTGCCGTCGATCTTAGAATCACCGCACACTTCACTCATTTGGGCAGTCACGGGGCCAAAACCAGAGTGTGGAGCCACAGTGTGGCGGTGGAGGCAGCAGCAATGGGAGGCCATACAGCACCCTATGACAAAATGGAACCCACCAGCAGTGTGAGGAGACCTGAAGGTGGCACATGGCAGAGTGTGGCGATGGAGACAGCAGCAATGGGAGGCCGTACAGGGACCCATGACACACTCTGGACCTGGCAGCAGCATGAGGAGGCGGTACAGGGGCCCATGACAGATTACGGGCCTGGCAGCAGCATGAGGAGTCGGTACGGGGGCCCATGGCAGATTACGGGCCTGGCAGCAGCATGAGGAGGCGGTACAGGGGCCCATGGCAGAGTGGCGGAGCGTAAGCACCTAAAATTGAAGGCCATACAGAGGCCTATGTTAAAAAGTCCCCCCAGCAGCAGCGTGGGGAGACGACTATCAAGAGTCCAATGGCAGAGTGGCGGAGCAGAAGCAGCTTCAATTGAAGGCCATACACAGGCCTAAGTTTAAAAGTCCCTCACAGTTAATTCCAATAATGAACTCTACTCCTCCGTGCAATCTACTTACGAGACCCTGGGCAGGTCTGGGTCCAATTTGTGGTAGAGACTGGTTTTGTTCAGCCATGCTTGAGCGAATAATAACAGGTCTGTGCTGCCCTTTGGTGTCTGGCTTAATGCGCACAACACTGAACGTCCCAGCGTTTGTCAACGATTTGCCGTTAAGTGATGCAAACCCGCTGAACCACGTTCATGAGGAGCCGGTACAGGGGGCCAAAAAATATTACCGCCAGCCGGCGTGTAAATGGATCTAACTCTTTGAACGTACAATAGTGGTTGTGAAGCAGAAAGTCAGTTTATTGTACACAATCGGTCAATTGCAGCTTGCCGTTGGCTGGAAACTGTACGTTTCTGTCACTGGAATGCACTAATCACCCAAAAAATATTACCGCCAGCCGGCGTGTAAATGGATTTAACTCTTTGAACGTACAATAGTGGTTGTGAAGCAGAAAGTCAGTTTATTTAGCACAATCGGTCAATTGCAGCTTGCCGTTGGCTGGAAACTGTACGTTTATGTCACTGGAATGCACTAATCACCCAAAAAATATTACCGCCACCCGGCGTGTAAATGGATCTAACTCTTTGAACGTACAATAGTGGTTGTGAAGCAGAAAGTCAGTTTATTGTACACAATCGGTCAATTGCAGCTTGCCGTTGGCTGGAAACTGTACGTTTCTGTCACTGGAATGCACTAATCACCCAAAAAATATTACCGCCAGCCGGCGTGTAAATGGATTTAACTCTTTGAACATACAATAGTGGTTGTGAAGCAGAAAGTCAGTTTATTTTGCACAATCGGCAAACTGCAGCACCAACTGTGCACGACAGCCACCAAAAAAAAAAAAGGGTGTATGTCACTTTAAATTTTTGATTCTTTGATAGCTGTGGCCCTAAGTAACGATTCTGTGTCCCTGAGTAACGATTCTGTGTCCCTGAGTAACGATTCTGTGTCCCTGAGTAACGATTCTGTGGCCCTAAAGTCTCTGTGGCCCTAACTCTGTCCCTTAATACACACAGGTCTGTCTCTCCTGAATGACCGGAGGCTAATGGAGAATTCTAAGATGGCCGCGATTTATAGCTCCACCATTACACAGTGCTGGCTGGCTGCTGATTGGCTAATGCGATCACATGTCATGAATGCATTATGGGTCAGCGCGCCTTGTCTGCGCGCCTTCCCAGAGATCCCCGCCCCATCTTCTCTGTCCATTTTCTCCGTCGCCACACATGTCGCCGCCATTTTTGGGAAAATTCAATTCGTGCATCCGAAGTTTGCTAATCTTCGGATTCGTCGCGAATCGAATTTTTCCAAATCTTCGGAACGAATTCCACTTCGTCATGTTCGATTCGCTCATCTCTAGTCGGAATGTTGAAATATTTACAGTTAGGTCTGTAAGTCTAATATATCTTACAAATACCCCCCACCCCAGTCCCCCTCTACTGCACAAGTTAAAGGAGAAAAACTAAAGCTTTCTTTTCAATTAAAATTGTATCAGCAAGGCACTTCTTGTCCTAGGGAGATAATGGTTATACAGCACAGTGGCTAAATGGATAACACTTCCACCTGGCAGTACTAGGGTCACTGGTCCGAATCCCAACTACGGCACCACCTGCCTGGAGTTTGCATGTTCTCCCTGTGCCTGCGTGGGTTTCCTCCAGGTACTCCGGTTTCCTCCTACACTCCAAAGACATGCTAGTAGGTTATTTGGCTCCTGTCTAAATTTGCCCTAGTATGTATATGGATGAATGTGAGTTAGGGACCTTAGATTGTACGCCCCTTGAGTGATAGGGACTGATGTGAATGTACAATATATATGTAAAGCACTGCATAAATTGATGGCGCTATATAAGTACCTGTCATAAATAAATAAATTCCGTTCAGCAGCAGCATTGTCACCCTTTCCTGCACCCTCCTGAGTTAGACTGAAAGCAGGCGCACCAATGCACGGTGCGCTGTCACATTCTGCTGGAGACATCACAGTAAAACTGTGACATCCAGCTGCTGCCGCAGCATGCACATGTCCACGGGAAGTTCATACAAAGAGGCTACAGGATGTGCACAGTGTGGGCAAAGGGAATATCAACAAAGTAAGGCCAAAATAGTATTTACAAAAATAATGCAATCTTATTTTACTTAGTTTTCTGCAAAGCAAAGAATTCTTTTGTGATAGCTTAGTTTTATGTTGAAATGTGATTAATATACATTTACAAATCTATTACGAATTAACCCCTTTTTTCTCTTACAGCCCCCTTCTCAGAAGCACTTACTTACCTTTTCTTCATTTGTTGCTCGTTCAGCTGCTGGGAGAAAGCTCCAAGTTCTTATTGATAGAGCTGACATGGGGCTGAGGACTATCTCCCTTCCCTCGTGTCTATATTGCTTTGTAACTTTCCTGAGCTCCATGAGCAGAATCTGGGTGCACTCAACATTCAAATAGTGACACCAGCTCCATGTTGGAGTTCTCGCTCATCAACCTGTATAGTACAATGCAGTACATATAAATGATGACAGTGCATGTGTTGTATGTGCCCATTCACGACAGGGGGTCCATTGTTGTGCATTTGATGCACATGCGTTAACCAGCTTCATGTCTTGTATTAACATGTTTTGCATTAAGGCAGCTCATTCATTCACTGTAGTGCAATGGTGTGAATGGGCCCAAAGTCATTATTTGCATAGGTCTTCCCTGATTCGGGGGTTAACTCAGTGTCTTGGAGGGCTGTACTGTACATTTAAGAGTTACTTCTTAATAGTGAAGCTTTATACATAATATAGACTATAACAAGATTTCTTTTACCATGAATATATATACTGAAGCTTTGTACATATTATAGACTATAACAAGATTTCTTTTACCATGAATATATATACTGAAGCTTTATACATATTATAGAATATAACAAGATTTCTTTTACCATGAATATATATACTGAAGCTTTATACATATTACAGAATATAACAAGATTTTTTACCATGAATATATATACTGAAGCTTTATACATATTATAGAATATAACAATATTTTTTTTACCATGAATATATATACTGAAGCTTTATACATATTATAGAATATAACAAGATTTCTTTTACCATGAATATATATACTGAAGCTTTATACATATTATAGAATATAACAAGATATTTTTTTACCATGAATATATAAACTGAAGCTTTATACATATTATAGAATATAACAAGATTTCTTTTACCATGAATATATATACTGAAGCTTTATACATATTATAGAATATAACAAGATTTTTTTACCATGAATATATATACTGAAGCTTTATACATATTATAGAATATAACAAGATTTTTTTACCATGAATATATATACTGAAGCTTTATACATATTATAGAATATAACAAGATTTTTTACCATGAATATATATACTGAAGCTTTATACATATTATAGAATATAACAAGATTTTTTTACCATGAATATATATACTGAAGCTTTATACATATTATAGAATATAACAAGATTTTTTTACCCATGAATATATATATAGTTTTCTCTAGGAGGATGTAGAACCCCTGACCTCTGTCTGGGCAGCGCTGATTGGCCCTGTGCTGATCTGAGAAAAAAAAAAAAGCTCTCTAGCAATACACAGCACACTGAGCATGTGCAGAGTGTCCCCACACGTTATGTCTTATCAGGAGATAAGAGGGGGACACTGAAAGAAGGGGAGGATCAGAGAAGTCAGGATCAAACAGCGTTTTACACAATGCAGAGGTTTAACCCCTTAGGTTCCACAGTGAGTATAACAAGCATGCTTTACTGCATATACAGAGTGATTTTACTGTTGTGGGTTTAGTAACATTTTAACTGTTTGTTACACAGCACAATAAAAAAATGCCTGGAGTTATGATTTAATTTAATTGAACAGCTGGAGCCATTAAAGAGGCAAATATACATGCAATGTATGGTACAAACGCTTTCAGTGGATATAGACCAAAAAAACCATTTAAAATAGCAAGGCTAAATGTATAAAGTACTGGCATCTTCCACAAATGAGATTTTAGTCTCAGTGCAGTGCATAAAGTTGAATGCAAGTAGTCCTGCAGCTCTCCTAATTACATGTGTGGCAACTGAAGTGACAGATTAGTTTTTGTCAAAGGCAAACTCATCCTGTTGTTGATTGCAAATTCTTCCCATCGAAAAAAGGTTAGAAGTTCACGTTGATCGCTTAGTACTACAGACATGTGATCACAGGAACAGGGGGATATGCCACAAAGCAGCACATGGCCAAGATGTTGCATTAACTCAGTCCTGTATATAGCAACAACTCAAGACTTGTAATTATGGTATTGCACCTGAACAGTGTGTATGTTCCTCATCATCCCTGCCCTTAGCCTGCGCCTCCCAAAATACTCAATATTTGTGGCAATGTTGATAATTATATCATTAGTGCAATATCTTTCATCATCTATAATTATTTATCAGATTTATGACCCTCTCTTAACACGCACTGATTATATCTTAGGAATTGGGTCCAAAAAAGTAGCTTCCCAAGGTATTTGGAGACAGTAAGTCTTATGCTTCAACCACTGACAAGGTGGTGCTGAGGTCATGCAAAGTCCTCAACTCTGCTCCCAAATTTTCCATTATAGGCAGGGAGGTAAAGATAGAAACCTATACATTAAGATGCCATGATTTACTTCCAAGGTATCAATCTCAAGCATTATGGTCAAGTTATATACTATTTATCAGTTGAAGCAGAAGGTGTTTTCAGAATCCCCTGGTTATACTTACATATTTCAGTTGCAAAAACACATTTAAAAAAAATCGGTTGATCTAAAAGATAAAAAAATTACTTTACTTGCCCTCTAGTTGCCATTTATCAAGGGCAGGTACATAGACTTCCCTCATAATTAAGGTCCTTGACCCTTAATAACTTAACCACCCATTTTTGCACACTTTCTAATTCCGGGATATCCATTTTTTTTCATGTAAACTATATAGTAAATTCAAGGTGAGTCATATTAATGATTTGTGTATAGTATAGAACAGGGGTCTCCAAACTTTCTAAACAAAGGGCCAGTTTACTGTCCTTCAAACGTTAGGGGTCTGGACTGTAGCCAGTGAGAGAAGAAAACGTCCTGGCATCAGTGGGAGTAAACAATGCCCCATCATTGATATTAGGGGGAGGAATAGTGCACCATCTTTGGTTTCAATAGGAGAAATAGTGCCCCATCATTGGTGTCAGTGGGAGGAATAGTGCCCCATCATCGATGTCAATGGGAGGAAAAGTGCCCCATCATCGGTGTCAATGGGAGGAAAAGTGCCTCATCATTAGTATCAATGGGAGAAATAGTGCCCCATCGTTAGTATCAACGGAAGAAATAGTGCCCCGTCATTGGTATCAATGGGAGGAAAAGTGCCCCATCATTTGTATCAATGGGAGAAATAATGCCCCATCATTGGAGTCAATTGGAGAAATAGTGCCCCATCATTGGTGTCAATGGGAGGAATAGTGCCCCATCATTGGTGTCAATGGGAGAAATAGTGCCCCATTGTTAGTATCAATGGGAGAAATAGTGCCACATCATTGGTATCAATGGCAGAAATAGTGCCCCATCATTGGTATCAATGGGGGAAATAGTGCCCCATCGTTTTTGTCAATAGGAGGAATAGTGCCCCATCATTGGTGTCAATGTGAGGAAAAGTACACTATCATTGGTGTCAATGTTATGAAAAGTGCCCCATCATTAGTATCAATGGGAGAAATAGTACCCCATTGTTAGTATCAATGGAAGAAATAGTGCCCCATCATTGGTATCAATGGGAGGAAAAGTGCCCCATCATTGGTGTCAATGGGAGAAATAGTGCCCCATCATTGGTGTCAATGGGAGAAACAGTAAGGAAAAAATGTCACCAGCACACCGAGGATCACCAATATGAGTCCAAAGGTTTTAATAAACCATCACATTGTTACAGTAAGGCAACGTTTCGGAGTCTCGCAGGACCCCTTCATTAGGCATGTGATGAAATGGGGGAAATAGTACCCCATTGTTTGTACCAATGGGAGAAATAGTGCCCCATCATTGGTATCAATGGCAGAAATAGTGCCCCATTGTTGGTATCAATGGGGCAAATAGTGTCCCATCATTGTTATCAATAGGAAAAATAGTCCCCCATCATTGGTGCCAATGGGAGGAATAGTGCCCCATCATTGGCATCAATGAGAGAAATAGTACACCATCGTTAGTACCAATGAAAGGAATAGTGCCCCATTGTTGGTTTCAATAGTGCGAATAGTGCCCCATTGTTGGTTTCAATAGGAGGAAATGTCCCCATCGTCGATGTCAGTGTGAGAAACTATGCCACAGTGGGAGGAATAATGCCTCAAGGGCCAGATAAAAGCAAGGAAAGGGCTGCATCTAGCCCCCCGGGCCGAAGTTTAGAGCCCTGTGGTATAGAGCACATATAAATATATATGTAAAAATATATATCTCTAAATGAAGTAAGGTCTTAATGAAAGGTGAAGTGCAATTAAGAAAAAACGTGAACATGTGTTCCCTAAAACATCCAATCGTGTGCTGAGGAAATTCCTGTTTAATCTGTTATTCCAATGCATATGACTGACTGTATGAAGTGAACACTGGATCACTTCACTGCACATTGCATTTACTAAATCCTCTTTATGCTTCTTCTAACACAAGAAAGTACATACTCAGCGTAAGAACTTGCAGATTGGCATTATGTGGTTTTATTTAGTCTGTAATGTGCCAGGATACCAAGATCCATCTTCACCATTGACAAACACAGTTTATACCTAGTTTACTCTCCCCCAACCATAAAAGATAATTGTTGTGTTCATATTTTTAAATTCAACATTAGTCACATTGAACCTAATTTTTTATGCAGCTGTGAACATCGAGTGCGTGAAGGTCAAAACTTAGGGTGTAGAAATTTCCACAAACAGAAAGTGAGTAATCAGTAAAATAACACGTGTGCAGTAAATATGACGTCATTTACTGAACTAAAAACATTCATATTTGTTTGTAATTAAAAAAAAACAAAGAATGCCATTGTATTGAAAATATTGCATGCATTACGCTTCTGTGAATTCGGCCTATTACCGTCAAATCATTTGCCGTATACAGTTGTTTACACATCTTATAAATAGTAGATCTATGTGGTGATAATTATCTGTGGTCATCATGAGTTTCTTAAAACTAAATTGTCACAAAATAATTATTTGCTTTGTAGAAAACTGTAAGTAAAAAAAAAAGTTTGCAGCATTTTAAAATACTTTTTTCACCTTCCTTTGCCTACACTGTACACACATGCTGTAGACTCCTATGAACTTCTTGTGGACATGTGCTTTTTTTTTTAGCAGTAACATGGGGGAACGCAGTTCTGGCATCTCCAGCACTGAATGTATGTAATTGCAAAGGGTGATGGAGGGTCTATTGATGCTGGCTGCTGGGACATCTATTGTTCCATGGAGATCTATTGTTGCTGTAGGTTCATTTCTTACTGGGAGGGATCTAATGTTGGGGGAAGGCTCTATTTTTGCTGACTGCTGGAGGGTTTATTGATGCTGACTGCTGGGGGATCACGTTTTGCTGACAGGGGTCTATAGTTGCTGGAGGGGTGTTGCTGCTGTGGGGCTCTGTTGTTGCTGAAGTTAAAATATTTTTGCTAGGGGGGATCTACTGTTGCTGGGGGCTGTATTCTTGCTGGCCGCAGGGGATTAATTTTGCTGATTTTCTTGTTATCATTAACAAATTCAATACAAATTATTTAGCACCACAAAATTATACTTGGTTCTATATTCTGTGAATGGGGTGGAACTGGGAGATGGGTAGGGGGTCCAACCAAGTGACAGTGCTTGGAGGTGGGTAAGGGGCAGAGACAAGGGGTGACTCAAAAAGGTGAGCACCTGCACCTATTCTCTAAGAAAAAACATCCCATGTGCACATATGTGTGGCGTTGGCTGACATATATTTGATATCCAATGCTAGAACTCCAATAAACTTGTCGTGTTAGTGCAGAACTAGTCCTACAGAGAATGCTGTAAAGCAGTGTCCTCCAAACTGCAGCCTGTAGGCCACATCCAGCCCTATTTCTCCCGCTGACCTCAATGATAAGCCAACATTCCTTCCACCAACACCAACAGCGGGGAATCATTTCAATGGGGTACTATTCCTTCCACTGACACCATTATGAGGGCATAATTCCTCCCTCTGATATAAATGATGGAACACTATTACTCCTGCTGACCCAAAAGATTGGGCACTATAACTCTCTCTGATATCAATGATGGGGCAGTACTCTTCCCGCTGCTATCAATGATGGGGCACTATTCCTTCCACTAACACCAATGATGGCGCACTATTCTTCCCACTGACATCAACGATCAGGCACTATTCCTCCCACTGACCTCAATGATGGGGCACTATTCTTCCCACCGACATCAACAATGGGGCACTATTCCTCTCACTGACACCAATAATGGGGCATAACTCCTTCCACTGATTCTAAATGATGGAACACTATTCCTCCCACTGACACCAACAATGAGGCAACATTCCTTCCACTAACACCAACAGTGGGGAATCATTTCTCCCACTAACACCAACAATGGGGTACTATTCCTTCCACTGACACCATTAAGGGGGCATAATTCCTTCCATTGATATAAATGATGGAGCACTATTCCTCCTGCTGACCCAAACAATTGGCACTATAACTCCCTCTGATACCAATGATGGGGCATTATTCTTCCCACTGCCATCAATGATGGGGCAATATTCCTCCCACTGACACCAATGATGGGGCACTATTCTTCCCACTGACATCAATGATGAGGCACTATTCCTCCCACTGACACAAATGATGTGGCACTATTCTTCCCACCGACATCAACAATGGGGCACTATTCCTTCCAATTACACCAATGACAGGGCACTATTCTTCCCACTGACATCAACAATGGGGCACTATTCCTTCCACTGACACCAATGATGGGACACTATTCCTCCTCCTACTGACTACAGTTGCTATGTAATTTTTTTACTCTCAGACCACCAAGCCTGAAACACTGTTTATGCTCACTAATGCCAGGGCATTTGCTACTCCCACTGGCACAGTCTGGCCCCCTAAAGTCTGAAGGACAGTGAGCTGACCATTTGTTTGGAATGTTTGGAGACCCCTGCTCTAAAGGATTGATGAAAGCAGCATTATGGTGTCTCTGAATCAATGCTCAATTCTCCATAGAAATTTATGGAGACTACAATAAGGTACTCAATACAGAAGAACCAGGAAGTCCAGCACACACAAAAGCCTCGGTTGTCATAAGGATCATAAGTATGGCTAAGCGATTCTCCCATGAGGGTCATAGACAACAATAAAATACAGCAAATGATTGAGCCCTACCCTGCTCTATTCAAAATGCAACAAAAATTGTAGATGGAGTTCTGCTTTAAGGCTTTTAGTTGACTGGAATCCAGCAGTGAATATTATGGTATCCTGAATATTGAGGAGCACTCTATTTTTTAGGGTTCATATACCAATTACAGAGAGGAAAATATAATGTAGTTTTGAAATGTATTGCATGTGTAGCACCCTCTAGTGTGCTACAAGAATAATGTAGTGTATGGTAGGTAAAATCATTGTGTATGACTCGTAGTTGTGTAAATCTTGTGATTAGGGTCAGGTTATTGCAGGTCAGCTGAATGACTCCACTGGTTGTGGCTCTATCGCTTCCTCCTGACTTTGGAGGACCATAGAACCTTCCAGAAGTTGGTAAGTAGGAGGGGGTGGAGACCTAATCTGCATGTTTATGGTAGTTTATGGTAGTCTGGCCAATCCCAGGTTTGAAGGCCCTGGTAGAGTAGTGGACGGGCCCATAAATATGGAAGAGTCAGGCTGACAGGGGAGTCAGGTGAAAGATGGAGTGCTGAGGAGACTGTCAGTGCCTTGGAGGGGTCCCCTAGGTCAGGGGGGGAGGGGGCGGCCTCTAGGCTGGGCTTGGGCTGGCTCAGGAGGATACATTCTGCAGAGAGGCATGGATGGGATCCAGGCCTGGAGGAGCATGGAGCAAGGAGGACAATGTATACAGAGTACAGGAGTACACTCTGGGATCTATGAGGGAAAGACTGCTACAGGTAGCAAGCTTTCTAAGGACAGCACTGGGCTCAATCCTTAATCCTTCTCTCAGGAGATCTTCCGAGAAACCAGGAGGGCTGGTAGTGCTGTTGGGGCTGGGAGCAGCTCTGTAGGGGGACAGAATACATCTCTCCATGTAGCTATGAGAAGTAAAGTGATTCTTTTGAGGGGACTCCTAAGTATCCCTTAGGAGTCCATAGGCTATCAGGGAACCTGTGAATTGTGTGTTCCCATTTGGAATTTGATATTATATGTTGGTGTTTTTTATTTTTATAATGCTTCACACATAAGGCTGGCCTCACACAAGAGCTTTTCATGGTAGTGATTTTGTTAACTGATGCCATATAAACGTCCTCCGATAACGTTATGGACACATGTGCTCTGAAGGAACTGCATACTCGTGCAGAGCACTGTGCCGCAGCAGAGACTCCTGTGCACATGCACAGGAGTGACGTCATCGTGGCTCAGCCAATCAAGCGGCAAGATCCCACGAACCCAGAAGGAAGACCGGTTGAAGATGGAAGCAGCTGGAGGGTTTAGTTCTAAGGTAAATCTTTTTTTGCAATGCAAACTAGCACATTATGACATTATTTTGCAGGGAAATTGGTTTTTTTTGCCTGTTTACTACCGCTTTAATGGCACCCACACACAGCTGATGTATTTTTGTATGCGGTTGGTTGCGGCTGCCGGAACAGGTGCAATGTGAACCTAGTGTTAGTAATAATAGCTGGCTGTCTATGACTTTAATAGTTCTGACTGACCCCAAACAAGTATGTATGAAAGTCAGAAGACCCCTATCTGCATACTTGTTTCATGTAAGTGGTTCAAGCATCTAACATGTTTCCTGGTGTCAGAACAATGACATAACATAATCTTCTGTAGTTTTCCAACACACAAAATAATTCTAAGTACATTTGGGTTAGCAATGGTAGCCACTATGTTTCTCTCACGAAATGTTTATATTAAGAAGTACACAAAAATATATATATATATATGTACATAAAATACAATGAAGGCAGCCATTTTGTGGCAGACTCAAATTTCTGTGCGGAAAATTGTTTTGGGTTCAGGTTTAGTGCTAAATATTGCTCCCTATATACTGTATCATGATCATGGCTTCTTACCATAGCCTTTCCGAGCTCAGAGCTACTGTAGGTGGAAACTTTTGTTCTTCCTGGGGTCATTTCCTCACCTTTGCTCTTCTGTCTGCCATGTTCCATTACCATCCTATTCAAGCCAGCAAGATGCTCTCTTATGTCAGTGGTGCCAGTCCTAGAACTTGTTTAATGTAGTCAATACTGAGAAATTTGACAAATATGTATCTCTTTACTCTGAGCTGATGGTGGCTCTAATAGACCTTCTTCTCTTCTGGATCCCATGTTCAGCTTAAAGCGGACCTGCTCTCAAAAGTGAAAACAACTGCTCATCCTCCTCCGACCACAACGTCTTCAGTTCTTGTCTAGGTTAAAATGGCATCTTCCCACCTCCCACAGTCTCCTGGAATACATCATACTAGACATGTGCATGCCTGAAAATTTACTTTTGTTTTGTTTTCGGATTCATTCGTTAAATGAAGAATTTGGTTTGGATGCATTTGTTAATGGACCCTATGCATTTTCAGAATTCATTCTTTGGTATTGGTTGGTTCATTCAGAATAGCCTGGTTGTTAAAGAGCAGGTGGCCACCGCATCCTTAACAACCATGACTCATCTGCTGTCAGTGGGATTCCTCACTGTCAGCAGAATGTAAATGAACCAAGTCCCGGGTAAAAAATGTTTTTAAAAAACAGCGTGGGCCCCCCCCCCAATCCATACCAGGCTCTTTGGGGGAACCCCATGCCATATTGCTTAACATTTTGCTGTGCGGTTCCCCTTAACTCAGTGCTGACAGTACACAAATATGCAGCCTTATGGCATCTGGGTCTCGAGAGGCTGCATATTTGCGTACCCAATGTAAACAAACATGTGCCGAGAGCACGCGACCTGCACGTTCCTGCCTCATTTACCGGCGCCTCACAAAAAGGTCCCGATCACTACTTGTGATCGGGAGCTTTCCGATCATGTTACCTCTTTCACAGCCAATCGCAGTGGTCACATGAGCCTAAACCCTGCCTGCCTCCCCGCACCACAAACCCCTTAAAGGGCCAGTAAGCACCAGCACCAAAGGGTTAAAATCTATATCAGACCTAAAGGTCTGGTATGGATTTTGGGGGATCCCCACACCATTTTTTAATTTCTAATTTTGGCGTGGGGTTCCCCTCAAAATCCATACCAGACCCAAAGTGCCATATATGGATTTGGGGGTCTCTCATGCTGTTTTTTTAAAAAAAATGTATAAACAGCACTTCTTTTCTTTACATTCTTCTGACAGCTGGTAATCCCACTGACAGCAAATGAATCATGGTTGTTAAGGGCGTGGTGGCCGCCTGCTCCTTAACAACCGGCTCTTCTCAATGAATCTGCATGAATCTAAATGAATGTGAAAATTTTGTTATAACTTTTTTTACAGATTCATTGTTATGTTCAGCACAGAAACCAATCAGCTTCCAGATTTTATTGTCAAAGCTTAATTGAACAAGTTGATGTTAGAAGCTGATTGGCTACCATGCACAGCTGCACCAGATTCGGAGTGCACCACTTTTAGTAAAGCAACTCCATGGAGTCCAATAGTTTTTAAAGTAAAGTAAGTGTTGTTTTGCCTTGCATGGGTAAAGGAAATGTTCCTGTTAAGCTTACATTCTTCTCTGGCATAAATATTGGCCTTATGATCAATTTCCTATTAATAACACTGCCACCAGGTCCTCTTTTTTACTGGCCAGGTGGTAATGCTTGTTCAGCTATATAGGGAGAAGTACAACGTTTCCTTCCCCATTCATAAGATTACAGTGACACAAGGCACTGCAAATGATATTCCTTTTTAAAATTAAACAATGAGCAGAAACAATGTGCAATGAGCAGGAATTTAATGTGGGACCCCCAGAGATATGTGCAAATACCACCTGCGATATATGCACATCTGTGTTTTTCACACTGTACTCTGCTCTTTTTTTATCTTCTCTCCACAGCGTTCTTCATACATCCATTACATTTATCTTCTTTTTTTTTTATCATTAGAAATATTTTGTCCATTGTGTTTGCGAATACTTTCCCCTTGCTATCAACAGACATTGAAGTTGAACACGGTGATGTTTTTTAAAAAAAAGGATATTGGAGAGACAAATGAGCAGTCTATATTTCAGTGACAAACGAGGTCTTCTTTACTTTCTCTAATAAAAAGAAAGTTCTGTGAAATCCTCAAAGTGAAACAATATGGCAGAGCCATTAAAATTGGGTGAATAGAGATGTGATACACCGCACTCCTATCTGCATTTAAACCACAAGTGCTGTCATTTATTTCTCAATAGCAACAGGTACATAAAAGCATCTTATTTGCATTAAGTGCTCTGTCCTTGGTATAAAAAAAATTACAAATGAGAGCTCTATAAAGCCATAAAGTGTGTATGTGTACTTTGACAATGGATTTGTGTAGAAATGTTTTGAGATGCATACAATGAAGTGTGCTTTGTTATAAAGTAAGATGGTATCGCCATCTGGTGGAAAATTGTGCTACGGCAGTATGGTATCTGGAATTGGTCATTTTTGGATTGATATACATTATTAGAAGGTCATTTAGAAGACAGTTTGTACAATAAACAGTCAGGTGGACCAATGAAAGCAGCACTTTGATTATATAAACATAATAGTTCATTTTATAAATAAGTGGTTTCTGGAGTTTACCAAAAAATATATATTGTGTGACGCTACAAACCCAAATGCACCGATACTGTGATAACTCTCATGTGATGAATATTAAAAATATGAAACATGAATAATCTCTGTGTACTATAAAGCCCCTCCCTTTAATGGAGGAGTACACATCCCAATGTGATCAAATAAATTAATATGTACCTTCCCTCTTAACAATGAACCATATATCATAAACCATATTGAATACCGGAATATATATAATTAATATCGCCTTGTGCAATTTATACATATAATGCATTACCAACATGCATACAATAAAACACCTCCCTCCCTAGGAGGGGTATGCATTATCAATATAATAAACCATATATCATAAATTGTGTTATATACCAACATATACAGAATATTTATACAGTTGTGTTCAAAATAATAGCAGTGTGTTGAAAAAAGTGAATAAAGCTCAAAATCTTTCTAATAACTTTTATTTCCATACACACAAATGCATTGGGAACACTACACATTCTATTCCAAATCAAAACATGAAGAAAAATATATCAAATTTGTGCTGTTCCTCTAAAAAAAAATTAAGAAACGTGAATATTAGACTGTTCAAAAAAAAACTGTGTTTGTATTTTTCTTTACAAACTCAAACATTCACTATATAAACTGAAAAATGTTTGAAGATTTTGCTTTCCTTTGAATCACTTAATGAATATTCAGTTGTATAAGCACTGTTTCTGAGAACTGCTGTACATCTGTGTTGCATGGAGTCAACCAACTTCTGGCACCTGTGAACAGGTATTCCAGCCCAGGATGATTGGGCTACATTCTACCTCTTCATGACCTCTTCAAGTATTCTGATGTATTCAAACTGATCCATGATCCCTGGTATGCGATAAATAGGCCCAACACCGTAGTATGAGAAACATCCCCATATCATGATGCTTGCGCAACCATGCTTCACTGTCTTCACAGTGTACTGTGGCTTGAATTCAGTGTTTGGGGGTCATCTGACAAACTGTCTCCAGCCACTAGACCCAAAAAGAACAATCTTACTTTCATCAGTCCACAAAATGTTGCGCCATTTCTCTTTAGGCCAGTCAATGTGCTCTTTGGCAAATTGTAACCTCTTCAGCACGTCTTTTTTTCAACAGTGGGACTTCGCGGGGGCTTCCTGCAGATAGCTTGGCTTCACATAGGCGTCTTCTAATTGTAACAGTACTCACAGGTAACTTTAGACCTTCTTTGATCTTCCTGGAGCTGATTGTTGGCTGAGTCCTTGCTATTTTGGCTATTCTTCTATCCATTGGAATGGTAGTTTTTCACTTTCTTCCACGTCTTTCAGGTTTTGGTTGCCATTTTAAAGCATTTGCGATCATTTTAGCTGAGCAGCCTATCATTTTATGCACTTCTTTATATGTTTTCCCCTCTCCGATCAACTTTTTAATCAAGGTATGCTGTTCTTCTGAACAATGTCTGGAACGACCCATTTTCTTCAGAATTTCAGAGAGAAATGCACTGTAACCAGCATGTACAACATTTGCTGCCTTCCTTCCTTAAATAAGGGCAATAATTGCCACCTGTTTTTCAAAGAATGAATGACCTCACTAATAGAACTCCACACTGCTATTATTTTGAACATGCCCCTTTCAATTAGTGATTCAATTACACAGAATCAGCAGCATGCATGTCATGACTGTTGGGTCTGTTGGATTTCTATTACTCTACTACACCTGCTAGTAAATTATTTGCCATGTAGAAATATCATTTCTACCAAAAACAGTGATTGATCAGGTTAGTGATGTCTGACTGCTATTATTTTGAACACAACTGTAATTATCTCCCTTGTGCATATTATGCATACAGTGCAAACCAATCCACAAGTCCTTATTAAAAGTGCTTATAAAGTGTAGGTGCTTTTCAACCAATATTAGGTGTTGTGTTCTTCCATGTGACATTCATGCTCCCCCCTTTTAGGACCGCAATCACCAAAATCCCAGGACCCCCTCTTACAGGTAGGTAATTTGAGCTTTATACAATATCCACTGTGTTTCTCTGACCACCCGTGTTATCTCTTAACTTGTTTCTGGGCTTCTCTTCCACTCCACCAGTAGTGCCAAGTAAACCAAAAAGCGAATTCAAAAGAGTATAATACCATTTATTAAAACGTCCACAAATACACAGTAATGCACTTACATTAAAAATCAATCAAATGACGCTTATCTCATGGTTCTGGAACGCTCCTGCATCCCACGGTCCAGAAGTAGGCACCCGGAAGTGATGCCAAGGCTCCGTCCAACTAGTTTTTCGTGGGCATGATGTCATTGGGATGTGTACTCCTTTATTAAAGGCAGGGGCTTTATAATACACAGAGATTATTCAAGTTTCATATTTTTTATATGTATTACATGAGAGTTATCACAGTATCAGTGCGTTTTGCTTTGTAGCGCCACACTATATATATTTTATTCACATTTATATCCTGTTGGACATAAAGAGGTGTAGGGCGGCTACTTCATAGTTTGGGTATTGGTCCATAAGTGCGGATATTAGATTTGTATGGAGTTTGCCATAGCTTGATTTAAAGTGGGCTTTTTGCCTTAATGTATTCCTGCATTAAAGTGGAACTTTATCTATAACAACTTGATAAAAAAATGATGTTCTTTTGCAAGGAACATACATTCCACGTTAATAATTATGCTTCCAAAATGAGTATGTGCTGTAAATTGCCTCCAGTTGGGATGCACCGATACCTTGAAAGGGGCAGTTCACAATTTATCATTTAGTCATATTGAGACACTGTTAATATATAAATGCACAGTGAACAAGATTTGGTAAACGCATGATCAATAGGGGAATGTATATGGAATAAAGTGCGTTTATGGTATATAAGGAGATATGTTGAAAGCATGGAATATGCACTGTATGATAATTTAGTACTGTCACAAAGCAAGGTGTATGTACATTTTGATGATTGGATTACACAATATTGCGCTGCATATATTTTATATTATAATTGATGTGGCAACATTATATATGTTAGCTGCAATATTATAATATATAATTTTTTTTATTTTATGGTAGTAGATAAGCATATTGCGCTGTAAGTTTTTCACTTTTATATTCTGTAAATAAATGCCTACAAGTCGGCTTGTAGTTTTCAATGAACTACCATGGTGCTGTGGAGCGCCGTGATAGTTCATTGAAGCTTCCTGTCAGAATATCAGCTTGCTCCTACATCCCGTACGGCAAGCAGATATTTTGACAGGTCTGCAGGAGATCTGCATGGCATCACTGATCTACTGATTGCTGGCACAATGCTTTACAGACTCCTTTGGACAAAAATAATAAATGGACATTTTTTTACCTGAAAAAAATGTGCATTTATTATAGTTGTCCAAAAGGTGAAATTATCCTTAAAAAAACAATAATTTTGACTTTTTGCTATAACATAACCCCATAAAAAATGTTTTAAAAATAAAGTTTCTTTTTAAATTTAGGTTTGCATAAAAGTTACAAATGGCGTTATATATACTAGAATTTTTATTTATTTTATATACTCTTAATGGCAGCAATCAGCGACTTATAGCGGGACTGCGGCGGGCATTCTGACACTGGGTGGGAACTGAGTAACTGCCACTGGCATCCCCAGTGACACTAATACAGTGATCAGTGCTAATAAAAAGCATTGACACTGTACTGACATTGGGCATGAAGGGGTTAACATCTGAGGTGATCAAAGGGTAACTGTGTGCTGTTTTGTGCTGTGTGCTGTTTTATGCTTACTGTGTGCTGTTTTGTGCTTACTGTGTGCTGTTTTACTAGGGGATGTACTACTTTGCAAAGCAGAGAGAGAGAAAGCAGCACGTTCTTGCTGACAGGAGAGAGGTCTGTGTTGTTAACACTCAGATCTCTCCCCTGTCAGCTGCTCCGCTGATCACCAAGTCCCAGCCATAAATTCTTGGCCAAGACCCGGTAATTGACATCTTTGGGAACCAATGATAGCAAGGGGAGGGTGGTGTAGCAAGCGTACACCCAGAGATGGACGCGGTTCAACCATTTTGGCTTCAACCTCCATCTTGGCAAAGGGTCAACCATCTTGACAAACATATTCCCCCTCATTCTCCCCCTTCCTCTCTGTTCATACACATTGACATATGGCCTGTGTGTTAAAAGTGTCAGAGGCCGGAGCCCCAAACTATAAAACATTTTTGAGCCGAAGTGCCTGGTTGTCTAAGAGAGCTGTGCAATCTAGCACATCGTAACAAGATAACCCAAGCCTTCCCTTGAGTTCAAAGACATTCCGGAGGAGCGGAGACTGGATGGCACTTTTGAAATCCATTTTTCCCCTATGTCTCATATCTTGGAATATGAGAGACTTACATAGAAACCATGTATATCTTCAGATTGGCCACGAGAAGACTGACAGTTTGATAGGTCACACTCCCTGACTGGAATACCTAGGAAAGCAGAAAATTACATCTCTGGAACCCTTCAAATATGTATTACATATTTCATATCTACCCGTTCCTCAGATGTGTCTGCATAGTAATCTACCCACGGGTGGAATGTCACTTGTGTATAGGGAAAGTTATGAGCCAAAGTATGAACTAGAAGAGATTTTGGCTCTAGTTTGGGGTCTACGCCCAGACCTTCCCTCCCTAGGCATTGGTCCTTGACGTCAGAGACACCCCCTGCTGGGGAACTACAAAATGGGCTGTCAGGCCTAAGAGAGTTAAGTTGAAGAATTCTCCCTTTTAACATCAGAACCAACCTGGGAGACGTGCCCTTGTGCTCTGAAACTTGATCTGCAAACACAAGGCTGATTGGCAAGTACTTTAACCCTTTAACCTCCTTTTTGTTACCTCTTTGTTGTGCTGTTGTTCTCTTTATATTTATATATATATTGGTTACATCTTTTTTCTGTAACTATTTTTATTGCACCCTTTTGACCTTTTAGTAATAAATCTTTCCTTCTGAAAGGGTTGAACTGTTTCTATAGCTCTTTATTGCAATTTACGAATTCCTGCCTCTAAAAGAGCGCTACTGTGTTTTTTTAACCCTCTGTATAACCGGTCCTCGGTGACAGTGTTATACAGATGATTATCTCAACCATCATAATGTTATTGCTGGTTTCCTCTTTCTCTGTACAAAAAGGAGGTGGTGGCAGTGTGAAGGGTTAATTGCATAATTAACCTGACCCAGTAACAATCGCTCCCAGGCTGCCGGTACATCGATTGTGGTCCAATTAGCTGGAAAATCGTTGTGCAGGGTGCAGCTGGGCGTGGCATTGTTATGCATGTGACATCGCGGTTTTAGATTGGCTGGTCCTTCGGTCACGAGTTTGGTGAGAAGGTCAGGGGTCTGACGCCGCGTTTGTCACAGGCGGGGCACATGCACGCCCCCTATCCAGAAATGTAAAATCACATATATTTGCATGATTTTGCAGTTTTAATGCATTTTAATGTGCTTTTTATGTGTTTTGCATTTTTTGGGGGGGTATCTGTTCCTTGTGGGAGAAACCAGCAAACACTCAGCAGAAATGCATCACTGTGTTTTTGATTTATTTTTGATGTGTTTTCACTGGAACTAAAAATCCCTGACCATTTCCAAAAAAACACCCCAGTGGAAAATGCACAGATGTGAATGTGACCCATAGAAAACCATGGTACATGGGCTGTAATGCATTTCTGAAAAATTGAAAACCCACGGAAAAACGGATAGGTGGGAACCAGGCCTTAAAAGTCATACTAAAGGGAAAGTATGATGGTTTTTGGTTGGTTTCATTTCTTGTTTTACAGTTCTCAGATTGATAAAGTGTTTTTTAAACATGTAAAAACTTATTACAAAGTGCATCCATGATCACTCTGGCACTTCTATTTAAAAAAAAAGACCAGAATTGCCTGCATGAGTGGATACACCCTGTAAGAGTAAGACAGAGTTGTCTGTTTGTCTGCGTAGTCCGTTCCAATAGAAGAGCTACTGTTAACCTCTTCACGCCAGCCTCACGCAAATGTGCGGCCTCCCGGCATCTGCATATTTGCGTGCAATTAACAGAAACATATGTGCTGAGAGCGCGCACCCTGCGTGCTCCCAGCACACATGTCCGGTACTCACAGAAAGGTTCCGATCTCCTCCTTCAATTGGGACCTTTCCCGATCATGTGACCGCCGTGACGGTGAATCACAGCGGCGACATGACCTTAAAACCCCGCCTCCCGGCTTCTGAAACCCTTAAAGGGCCGGGAGGCGCCGGCGCCAAGGGGTTAAACATGTAAAAACTGAAAAAAGTAATGCTAGAAAGATGTCAGAATACACATTGTACCGAAGCTTGTTGCGTATGGGGCTGCAAAGATGCAGATTGGTGAGGGTGCCCATGCTGACCCATGTCCACAGCCAAAAGTGCCACATGGGCATCAGAACTGAACCACGGAGTAATGGAAGAAGGTGGCCTGGCCTGATGAATTCAATAATGGCCAGAGGAACACAACAATGAGTTCAAAGCAGGGGCGGACTTACCATTTGGAAACTCGGGCACTGCCGAGGGCCCCGGGTCAGTAGGGGGCCCCTGGTACCTTTATCATAGGCTTTTTTTAGTTTGGGCAAGGACACAGGGGCCCCATGATCCCCTATTGCCTGGGGGCCCCATGAGTTGTCAGTCCGCCCCTGGTTCAAAGTGATGATTTGGCCTCCAAACTCTCCAGATCCCAATCAAATTGAGCATCTGTGGAATGTGCTGGAAAAACAAGTTCAATTTAAGGAGGCTCCACCTCCACAGCATACCCCCAGAGGTCATTGGAGTCCATGCCTTGATAGGTTAAGGTGGGTGGTCATAATGTTATCACAACACAACATAACTTGCAAAATCCATTCTAAATCTAAAAGATAAAACTGTATTGAGTTAATAAATAAAGCTCTGTGTGTTAAGGAGGTGTAGGAGTTCATTCATATGGGTGCTGTGGCTTGTAAAGTGTGAATCATTTTTTATGTGACTGGAGGCACCAGGAGCTGTGTGCAGGCAGCTTACTGTATATGAGCTATGACTAAGGCCTTTGGAGACTAAAATGCGTCAGTGCTTAGTTATATACTGGAACATTTTATCCTGCACCGTTAAATAAAGAGTCTTTTATTGCTGCATATCCACCAAGTTGCTGACTTTACCTTTACCTAGCCTATTGTATGTTATGCTACAGGGACACAACCATTGTATGAACACAGCCACAGGTTTTAATTTGACAGGCATGTGGGTGCAGGTGTATGGCCCCCAAACACAGACAGTGGTTAAAGAACTCACTGGGCTTGATTTACTAATAGTGGAGAATGAAAACTCTGGTGCAGCTCTGCATAGAAACAAATCAGCTTCCAGGTTTTTTTGTCAATTGAACAAGCTGAAGTTAGAAGCTGATTGGCTACCATGCAGAGATGTTGCCCTCTCCAGCTTTAGTAAATCACCTCCACAGTGTTCATTCAGGAAAGGAAGGGGCAAATTAATATCACATATTTACTGCCCTCCACCCCCCCCCCCCCCCCCCCCCCCAACTCTTCGTCTTAAAACGATCCTTCTGTGCCCTGAAGCAGCTGCAGCCAATAGGAGATAGAGGAGGAGATGCCAGCAGCACTGCAGGGGGGCGCTGTACAAAGGGGGAGGTGATGGTAGTGGTGGGGAAGGGGTCCCAAATACTGGAACTGATCCCCACAGGGGGATAGGTTTCAGTGATAAGGCAGTAGAGCTGGTCCTCCTGCTCATCAGGTTCCTGGGCCCTCTTGAACTAATGGGATTTATTGGCAGCAGTACAGCCACCAATATGGCCAGCTGTACTGCCGTCTTGGCAGTCCTGGTCCTCTGCCTCTCACAGAAACCTCAGAGTCTCTTATAAGAGATGAGTCCCTGCTCTGGCTAAATCCCTTTATTGTGAGCATTTCAGCTTGAATTACTGAGTTCTGTAAAAAGACCCCCTACAACAAAACAGATAAGAAAAAAAAGAAACCATTTGAAAAGGAGAGCAAAGCCTTATCCACTAGCTTCAATATTAAATACATTATAAGAGGAGAAATATTTTTACATTTGTAATTTTCTAAGTCCTGCCCATAACAACTGAGGATAAAAACACAACAAACTAAATTAGTGCTATATATACAAATACATCACACACAAATAAATAGAAAAAATGTATTTAATAAATGTATATAAGGTCCAAACTAAAAAAATAAAAGAGTATTGATTCCAAACGGAAAAAGTGAAACTTGAGTATCCACCCTGTTTTTAAAGGTATTATTTTAAATACAAATAAACTTACAGTTACAATAAAGTAATTAAAGTGGTTGAAAACCCATATACCCAGTGAAATGACTGGCCACAGGTGATACACAGAGATGAAGCAGATCATTCTACATAAGGTGCAGTCTTCTCTATATCTGGTAAAAGTGCTGAATTTTTTAAGTTGTCCGAGAGTTCAGAAAAAAGGGGGCAGAGAGCTAAAATTACATTCTGCAGAGTTCAGTGAGGGGAGCTCTTGGAGCTGACTGGAGGCAAGAGACACTCCCCCCCCCCCCTCCCCACACACAGCTCACAGGAACAGAGCTGAAGCTGACAATCTGCTGGAGATCCCTCCCGACACCATTTTTCTCTTGGTGTCAGGAAAACTTGTCAGAAGTGACTCATGCTAATGGCAGAAGAACAAAGCAGCAGACATAAATGACACTTAGTGCTCAAAATACACACTATAGACCAGGCTTTCTCAACCTTTTCAATGCAGAGGAACCCTTGATGTAACTTTCCAGTCTCAGGGAACCCCCTGCTACAAATGGCTTTATCTACAATTAGTGTGATAGTCAAAGGTAAGAATGCTCCTTACACTTGTGGTCATTGGGAAGAATTATCCCCCTACAGATTGCTAAAAAGAGCAATGGTGTCATTGGGAACTTACCTGAGAGGCAAAAATTGCTCATTGCTCATGGAACCCCTGTCAACATCTGGAGCCTTGTTGAGAAATCGTGCTAAAGACTATAGAGGGATATGTTTTGTTCATATTTCATGTCTGAGGTTTACAACCAATTTACACCACTAACAAAGTCTATTTTCTGAGTAGCACCAGCTGTACACTTATCACAGAATGAAACCATGTTACATAAATGTAAGTTTGGAAGGTAAAATAATAATGTAGTAAAGTAAGAAACAGTCATCTACAAAGAATCAGAGAGTAAGAAGGGATTGAATCCAAATATATTACCTTTTGTATCACTCAACCCTTCCTCTGAGATTGTAAACTCTAACGAGCAGGGCCCTCTGTTTCCTCTTGTACCAAATTGTATTGTAACTGTAATGTCTACCTTCATTTTGTAAGGCGCTACGCAAACTGTTGGCGCTATATAAATCCTGTATATTAAAAATCATACATACTGCCCCTAGTAGTGTATGTTAGTTGGTATAATGGGAGAGCTGCATTAATTGGCTGTTTCCATTTTGAGAGGGCTTGTGGAAAGGACCTACAGGTTATCATGATCATTTTTGTCATAGAAATAAAATATTCTCAACAGTTTTTTAGCATGAGAAATAATTGGGAGGTCCTCCACCAAACCCAACAGGCACACAATATTCGGGAGACCCAGGACTGATACAGCCACATATTTGTGACCCCAATAGTTGTGTCTGTGGGCACAACTACAAAGCATGGAAGCAGTCTGCATCCTGGCCACAATTCTGAAAGCATGGGGGGGGGGGGGGTCTGTCCAATTTTAAGCATATACAAACGTTAGGGTGTATACTACATCTGGTGGTACAGTTTAAGTTGTATAAGTCTATCATAGTATAGACTGTGCATTTTGCAAGTTGCTCCGGAGCTTAGTAAATAAGGTGAAGCTTCACTTTGCAAAGAATACCCAATCACATGCGAGGAAAATAAAAAACTGCATTTTGCACATGATTGGACGATGGAAATCAGCAGAACTTCTGCTCATTTACAAAGCTCTGGAGCAAATGCCCTTGCTGAGTGCGCAGTCTGTTTGCCTTTAGTAAATCAACCCCACAGCTCAACCCAAATAAATGTGCATCCTCCACCATAAATTGGACAGGAGCCTATGATGAACATATGACCCCCATCTAAATAGAAAGCATTCTCCAGTGTAAGATTCCCAGCAATACATTAAAACCAAAAGTAAGTACACTCACATGCAAATAATACACACGGTGCTATTTTGAAGTTGTTTTTAGGATAAACTCTATATTCCCAGCTCCACGGCTCAAACTCATCTCTCTCACCGAGACTCAGAGAACATTGTATCCCTCTGTGTTAGGAGATCTCCTCACCCTGTAAAAACTGGAGAATAAAAATATGTACAAAACGGCTATGCACTAAATAAATGTACACTTGAAGTGCACTTTCAACACAGGTCAGCAGATTCCCATTAACTTCAATTCTGTAGTGTGGATCAAGCAGTATTTGACCTTCTTTGCTTTGTGTTATGTTTCTATGGATGCACTAGGCCCATTAAGATGCGTTTGCATTGTTGGAAAAAACAGTCAAAGGCTGCCTTTTTACTGTGTTTTGCGTTCAAACGCATGTGTTTGTATAGTACTATGTACAAATGCAAAAGGCAGGATTTGACAACAACGGCTGTTTACACAATGCCCTAAGTCTCTTAGAAAATCTATTTTCTTTATATTTCATGAATGCTGAAGCCCCTTGCATTGAGATATAGGTAAACATTGACATAATAGGCAGAAAGGTGAGAGGTAAATAAATGAAGGCTGTTCCTTTAACCACTTAAAGTGATTCTAAAGGTAATTATAGTTTTAAAAATAACAAACATATTATACTTACCTGCTCTGTGCACAGAACACCCCCAATCCCCATCTTCTCAGGTCCCTGCTGATGCTCCTTGCTCCTCCTCTTCAGTGAGTGCCTTATGAGGTCATTCATGCATCCTCGCTCCCGAGCCCTGACATCTACGTCCATAGACCCAGACAGCAGGACTCAGCCTCGCTCCCTCCTCATTGGCTGTGATTGACAGTGGTGGGAGCCAATGCTGTGTCTCATCCAATGAGGAGAGAACCGAGACTCTCATGCACATCGGATCGAGATCGGCTCAGGTAAGTATTACGGGGGCTTTGTGGGGGAGCTGGATACAGAAGTTTTTTTACCTTCATGCACCGCATTCTAGTGTGAACCAGGAATAAAACAAAATCTATCTTTTGTTTAATAAAATTATGTTTAAAGAGTAACTATACTATTGTTGAGGAAAAAAAAACAATCCCCTCTGGGTGAATAATGTATATTGCAGAGATTTTAACAAATGTTGTTGCAGATTCCTACCTGTTTCTGCTGTTTGTTGTGTGCAGAGTGAATCCAAATGGAAGTGACGTCATTATTGGTCAGCTGATACACTTCTAGTATTGTAAAGAAGAAAGTTGCATCTGCAGCTCTTTAGAAGTGATTAACCCTTTGGGAGCATTTCACCAAAAATGAAATGTTTGTTGCAGAGAATGCAGACTTCTGGAAAAATTGGTGAACCAATCACACAAGTAGGAAATTACATTTCTGGGGGCAATTGATATATAACCTGTGTACAGAACGCCTCCAGGTTACCATATTGCATGGAATTTTGCAGAAAATTACAGCATTGTAGATTGAAAAGAAAGGTAATTTTTAATAACATTCAACTACAATACTGGCAGCACAGTGGCTAAATGGATAGCACTTCCACCTGGCAGCACTAGGGTCATTGGTTTGAATGCCAGCCACAGCACCACCTGCCTGGAGTTTGCATGTTCTCCCTGTGCCTCTGTGGGTTTCCTCCAGGTACTCTGGTTTCCTCCCACACTCCAAAGACATGCTGGTAGGTTTTTTGGCTCCTGTCTAAATTGGCCCTAGTATATGTACAGTTGTGTTCAAAATAATAGCAGTGTGTTGAAAAAAGTGAATAAAGCTCAAAATCCTTCTAATAGCTTTTATTTCCATACACACAAATGCATTGGGAACACTACACATTCTATTCCAAATCAAAACATGAAGAAAAATATATCATATTTGTGTTGTCCTCTAAAAAAATTGAAGAAAAGTGAATATTAGACTGTTCAAAAAAATAGCAGTGTTTGTATTCTTCTTTACAAACTCAAACATTCACTATATAAACTGAAAAATGTTTGAAGATTTTGCTTTCCTTTGAATCACTTCATTAATATTTAGTTGTATAAGCACTGTTTCTGAGAACTGCTGTACATCTGTGTTGCATGGAGTCAACCAACTTCTGGCACCTGTGAACAGGTATTCCAGCCCAGGATGATTGGACTACATTCCACAGTTCTTCTCTATTTCTTGGTTTTGCCTCAGAAACTGCATTTTTGATGTCACCCCACAAGTTTTCTATTGGATTAAGATCTGGGGATTGGGCTGGTCACTCCATAACGTCAATCTTGTTGGTCTGGAACCAAGATGTTGCACGTTTACTGGTGTGTTTGGGGTCGTTGTCTTGTTGGAACACCCATTTCAAGGGCATTTCCTCTTCAGCATAAGGCAGCATGACCTCTTCAAGTATTCTGATGTATTCAAACTGATCCATGATCCCTGATATGCGATAAATAGGCCCAACACCGTAGTATAAGAAACATCCCCATATCATGATGCTTGCGCAACCGTGCTTCACTGTCTTCACAGTGTACTGTGGCTTGAATTCAGTGTTTGGGGGTCGTCTGACAAACTGTCTCCGGCCACTAGACCCAAAAAGAACAATCTTACTTTCATCAGTCCACAAAATGTTGCGCCATTTCTCTTTAGGCCAGTCAATATACTCTTTGGCAAATTGTAACCTCATCAGCATATGTCTTTTTTTCAACAGTGGGACTTTGCGGGGGGCTTCTTGCAGATACCTTGGCTTCACATAGGCGTCTTCTAATTGTAACAGTACTCACATGTAACTTTAGACCTTCTTTGATCTTCCTGGAGCTGATTGTTGGCTGAGTCCTTGCCATTTTGGCTATTCTTCTATCCATTTGAATGGTAGTTTTTCGCTTTCTTCCACGTCTTTCAGGTTTTGGTTGCCATTTTAAAACATTTGCGATCATTTTAGCTGAGTAGCCTATCATTTTCTGCACTTCTTTATATGTTTTCCCTTCTCCAATCAACTTTTTAATCAAGGTACACTGTTCTTCTGAACAATGTCTGGAACGACCCATTTTCCTCAGAATTTCAGAGAGAAATGCATTGTAACCAGCATGTACAACATTTGCTGCCTTCTTTCCTTAAATAAGGGCAATAATTGCCACCTGTTTTTCAAAGAATGAATGACCTCACTAATAGAACTCCACACTGCTATTATTTGAACATGCCCCTTTCAATTAGTGATTCAATTACACAGAATCAGCAGCATGCATGTCATGACTGTTGGGTCTGTTGGATTTCTTTTACTCTACTACACCTGCTAGTAAATTATTTGCCATGTAGAAATATCATTTTTCCCAAAAACAGTGATTGATCAGGTTAGTGATGTCTGACTGCTATTATTTTGAACACAACTGTATGTATGAATGTAAGTTAAGGACCTTAGATTGTACACTGCTTGTGGGTTAGGGACTGATGCGAATGTACAATATACACTATATTGCCAAAAGTATTGGGACACCCCCCAAATCATTAGATTCAGGTGTTCCAATCCCCTCCATGACCACATGTGTATAAAATCAAGCACCTAGGCATGCAGACTGCTTCTACAAACAGTTGAGAAAGAATGGGTCAGGAGCTCATTGAATTCAAGTGTGGTACTGTGATAGGTTGCCACCTGTGTAATAAGTCCATCCATGATATTTCCTTGCTACTAAATATTCAATGGGTAACTGTTAGTGGCATTATAACAAAGTGGAAGTAACTGGGAACAACAGTAACTCATTAATGAAGTGGTAGGCCACGTAAAATGACAGAGCGGGGTCAGCACATGCTGAAGCGCACAGTGTGCAGAAGTCGCCAGCTGTCTGCAGAGTCAATAGCTAAAGACCTCCAAACTTCTTGTGGCCTTCAGATTAGCACAACAACAGTGTGTAGAGAGCTCCATGGAATGGGTTTCCATGGCCGAGCAGTTGCATCCAAGCCTTACATCACCAAGTGCAAAACAAAGCGTCAGATGTAGTGGTGTAAAGCATGCCACCACTGGACTCTAGAGCAGTGGAGACGTGTTCTCTAGAGTGACAAATCACACTTCTCTCTCTGGCAATCTGATAGACGTGCCTGGGATTGGTGGTTGCCAGGAGAACGGTACTTGCCTGACTGCATTGTGCCAAGTGTAAAGTTTGGTGCAAGGGAGATTATGGCTGTTCTTCAAGGGTTGTGCTTGGCCCCTTAGTTCTATTGAAGGGAACTCTTAAGGCATCAACATACTAAGAAGTTTTGGACAATTTCATGCTCCCAACTTTTTAGGAACAGTTTGGGAATGGCCCCTTCCTGTTCTAACATGACTGCGTACCAGGGCACAAAGCAAGGTCCATAAAGACATGGATGAGAGAGTTTGGGGTGGAGGAACTTGACTGGCCTGCACAGAGTCCTGACCTCAACCCGATAAAATACCTTTGGGATGCATTAGAGCGGAGACTGTGAGCCAGGCCTTCTCGTCTGACATCAGTGCCTGACCTCACAAATGCACTTCTGGAAGAATGGTCAAACATTCCCATAGACACACTCCTAAACCTTGTGGACTGCCTTCCCAGAAGAGTTGAAGCTGTTATAACTGCAAAGGGTTGGCCAACTCAATACTGAACCCTACACACTAAGACTGGGATGTCATTAAATTTCTCCTAGATTGTAAGCTCGAAAGAGCAAGGCCCTCGAACCCCTTGTGTATTGTTTTGTTACTGTATTGTCTCATGTACTGTCCCCCACTATAATGTACAGCGCTGAGCAAACCTTTTGGCGCTATATAAATACTGTATAATAATAATGTACATGTAAAGGCACTCATCCCAATACTGTTGGCAATATAGTTTATATATATAATGCACTGTGTAAATTGAGGACGCTATATAAGTACCTGTAATAACTATTAAAATGACTTGTGTAGCAATGTAAATGCTATATTATTTTTTTATTTCTATTTTTCTCACAAAAGTAGATTACCCTTTAAAGGAGAACCATCATTATCATTTTTTTTTTAGATTGTTCCACCCAACGTGGCAAAGTACATGTAGTTAAGGAGTGCCACCTGCTCACACCTCCCCACTTTTCCTCCTTTGGGGATGGGGGGAAAAGAAAAGTCTGTTGCCCCTTGGAGGATGTCCCATCAGACAAAATGTGCTGTGACATCATCACACCCGCCCAGAAAGTCTGTGGTGCTATGTGAGGGCAAAGTTTAGTGGTGACATCATCACACCGAGCCGGAGAGTCAGTGGTGCTGTGCAACATGCTTGTCATACTATTTGTTTTGAGTGTACCCACTTGGTTTATTAATAAATGATTTTAAACAGTACTTCACTATGGGATTTCCTTGCTCCTTCCTTGGCATGTGCTTTTGCTGCGTAGACTGGTATATAAAAAGCAATCCAGTAACCACTTTTGGAGCATGCCATTCATGAGAGAGTGAGGCTTGAGGCTTTTTGAGGTATAAGAGGCAGAAAGCTGGAACCATCCATCCATCCATGTGGGATCTGTCATCTTTTATAGGCTGATTTAGACCTCTTGAGTTCAGGGGGTCTAAGGATTTGGTGAGAGGCATTATAATCACTTGGTGGTCGGTGCACAGCTGCTGCATGAAGATTTTGCAGACTTTTGGTGGACATTGATATTTTATTTGTACGGCTTTAATATTTGATTTGTTCGTTATACACTATATATTGAATTAGACGTTTTCCTAGCAGCGCAACACAATTTTTTTCAGTTGTCTTTTAATATTTATCATTGAATACCAGTGAGTGCTGCAGTCAGGATTTTTTACTTCACTGATTAATTTGTTAAGCACAGGTTAAGCACAATAAAGGGAAGATTGTGTTTTCTATATAACCAGGCAGGTGCACTGCTTCAGAGTGACCCTAGGCATGATGGTTGCAGTGGAATACCCCAAACCTGACTTAGTTGCAAGATGGTATAGATGCAGTACCATAGCTGGCCCTAGTGTAGCAAAGCACTTGAGTCTACTTTGCTCAGCATGTATTCTCAGAAAATAAAATAATTTTTTATTTCCTGCTGTAAATGCTCAGTGGAAATACGGTAGAGGCTGGCGGATAACTGCATTTATTATTACTAGCTCTTTGAGCAACACCCCTATTTATCAGGACTGAAAACTACCCCTTATAAACCTCATAGACTCCTCTCCTGAACTGAAAACTATTTTATTTCCTTGTTGTAAATGCTCAGTGGAAATATGGTAGACTGGAGCATAATTGCATTTATTATTTTTAGCTCAGGCCATCATATTTCCTGCTGTCTGAGTTCAACTAAAATAGTACATATGAACAAGACTGCAATCTTCACTTATTGGCTGAATTATCAAGATGAATGGTAGAAAGGTTTCTTAACCTTCAAAATCATGGTTTAATCTTCTGCCAAACACAACTTAAGAATGACTGTTTACCTCTAAAAAAAAAAAAAAAGATACGCTCAAAAAACTAAAGCAGCCAGAAGAAAGATTAATTTGAAAAACATTTGCTGTGTATTTGGGAAGCAACTTTTTGCTTGCTTTTAAAGTGCCATATGCATAGCAAACTTGCTCATCAGAGATGGACGCAGAGTCCCCCTTTTTATTAAAAGTAATCCTTTATCCTCCTTCCCCCTCCCTTGGTGAGAGGCACAGTGACAGAGGTGTATGTGTTAAAAGTCACTGGCAGGTAGAGCAGCAGGGGGCCCAGAGCTACAAAGCCCCCCCCACAGAGACAGAGCCTCTTAGAGATTAACATTAACATTTTTAAAAGATCCAGTTTTCCCCTATGTTTCATATCTTGGAATATGAGAGACATACATAAAAACCAGACTTATCATCAGATGGGCGGTGAGCCGGCGAATCGTTTAGTAGGTCACTCCACTAGTTTTGCACGCTCAGGGAAGCCAAAACATAGAACTCATACACCGTGTAATGTACAATTTCATAATTCATCTCTAAATGATTAGACTTATGTGCCGAATAAAATACCCGCGGAAAGTTTGTCGCTTGTGCAGCTGGAAAGTTATAGACCAGAATATGAATTATGAAAGATGCTGGTTCTGATTTTGGGTTCCGCCTGCCAATTCCTCCCTAAACAGAGATTGGCCAGTTACTCAGAGCCACCCCCGTGCTGGGGGACTTTAAAACACAGGCTAGCAGGCCTAGAAGGGTAAGTTGAAGACATTTCCTATCTTTCCATCCTAACATAGGGAGATCAAAGACCTTTTCGCTCTGCAACTTGGATCTGCTTACATCAAAGGCATAAATGGCAAGTAACTTAACCCTTTAACTTCTCCCTGTTATCTCTTCGCTGTGCTGTGTTGTTTTCTATGCATATATATATATATATATATATATCTTAGTTACATCTTTTTTCTGTAAATATTTTATTGCACCTGTTTGACTCTTTTAGTAATAAATCTTTCTTTCTGAAAGTGTTAAACTGTTTCTAAAGCGCTTAATTGCAATTTATGAATCCCTGCCTTTTGAAGAGACGCTACTGTGTTTGTTTAATCCTCTGCCCAATCGGCCTGCGGTGACCGTATTGGACAGGCGACTTTTCAACCATTACAGTGTATATTTGATAAAGAGAGTTTCCCCTTTCTCTGTACAAAAAGGGGTGGTGGCAGTGTGAAGGGTTAGTTACATAATTAACCCAACCCAGTAACAAGCGCATTCAGGCTGCCGGTGCGTCAATTGCGTTCCATTAGCTGGGCAATCGTTGTGCAGGGTGCAGCTGAGTGTGGCACTGTTACGCACGTCACATCGCGGTCTTGATCGGCCAGTCCTCCGGTCACGAGTTTGGTGAGAAGGTCTGGGGTCTGATGCCGCGATCATGACGTATTGATGGTCGCGGTCGTGAGATTGTCGCATGTTGGTGGTGGCGATCTTGCGATCGTGACACCATATATACTCAGAAGGTTCACGTTGATACATATACCCCATTACAGACTTTCTTATAGGATGAATAACTTGGTGGGAAAAGTGAGTCCTCCAACATGGGCCCTAACACAAGGCTGTTGGAAGGTATAGTCAACAGTTAGTTGACTATCAGACAATGCAAGATTTGCTAAAATGGTTGGAGAGTAGGGTTGATATTACCCCATCCTTTAAAAGTAGCAGCCCTAATACTGCTTTTCGGAATCTGCAAAGTACTTCTGGAGGTTGGAGCCCATGGATCTATCCATGTGGGATCTGCCATCTTTTATAGGCTGATTTAGACCTCTTGAGTTGTGAGGTCTAAGGATTTGGTGAGCGGCTTTATAATCACTTGGTGGTTAGTGCACAACTGCTGCATGAAGATTTTGCAGACTTACAGGTGGACATTGATATTTTGTTTGTAGACATTTATTAATTGATTTTTTTTGTTATAGACTATATATTGAATTTTCCTAGCAGCACAACACTATTTTTTTCAGTTATCTTTCAATTTTTATGTTTAAATACCAGTGAGTGCTGCAGTCAGGATTTTTTACTTTACTGATTAGTTTGTCAAGCGCGGGGTAACCCCCCTGGCGGTGTTCCCGAGTGTAGCTCGGGGTAAAGTTTCAGTACCACAAGCGGTAACCCCGAGCTACACTCAGGCTTACCATGCGGCGCTGCTCTGGGATCCCTCGATCACTTACCTTGTCCTGCGCTCCCGCGATGTCCCCCTTGCAGTGTCCCTGGCAATGTCCTCCGGCGGATGCCAGCATCTGTCATCTGGGCTCCGTCCCCTGCGAGCGTCGCGACGTATGGGGGACGGAACGGCGGGAAATTTGAAAATGACAAAAAGTGACATTCATTAATACACTAAAATCACATAGTAAAACATTACTGTATCAAACCATTTCACATACATTTTGTCCCTAGTGCTTTGTCCTGTGCCCTGCCTGCATTTTTACTGTTCTTTCTGCCTGGAAACTGAGAAAAGTCCATGGCATCCAAAAAGCGTCCCTTTAGGTCAAAAGCGGTTTTAGATCAGCTAGAGAACAGCGATAGTAAATTAGAACTACTTGCAGAATTGAGTGATAATGATTCGTGGGGGAAATTCGTCCTCAGACACTGAAAACGATTTTGCGACTTTGCTCAGTGATGTGCGAACTTTGCGCTCAATTTCAAATTTCAGTGTTTTTGGTTTGATTATATTATTGAATTAAATTTATTATTATTATATTATTTTTTATGATTATTTATTAAGTTATAATTTATGATTTTGTGTTTCAAATTTTATCATACCTGGGATGTTGACTAGAGTCTTGTTCGGACAGATTTCACTGAGTTATTCCTAAAAATTACAGGTCTACAATAAAAAAACAACATATTTCCATGCACAAAAATGTACCGCTTTGAGCACAGAAATACTGACATAATCAGACCGCTAGGGAGGTTAAGCACAATAAAGGGAAGATTTTGTTTTCTATGTAACCAGGTAGGTGCACTGCTTCAGAATGAACCTAGGCATGATGATTGGAATACCCCAAACGTGACTTAGCTGCAAGATGATGTGTCCATAGTGAGCCATGTTACAGGATATAGGTACAGTACCATAGCTGGCCCTAGTGTAGCAAAGCACTTGAGTCTACTTTGCTCAGCATGTATTATCAGAAATTAAAATAATTTTTTATTTCCTGCTGTAAATGCTCAGTGGAAATATGGTAGAGGCTGGTGGATAACTGCATTTATTATTACTAGCTCTTTGAGCAACACCCCTGTTTATTAGGACTGAAAACTACCCTTTATAAACCTTAAAGACTCCTCTCCTGAACTGAAAACCATTTTATTTCCTGTTGTAAATGCTCAGTGGAAATATGGTAGACTAGAGCATAATTGCATTTATTATTTTTAGCTTAAACCATCATATTTCCTGCTGTCTAAGTTCAACTAAAATAGTACATATGAACGAGACTGCAATCTTTACTTATTGGCTGAATTATCAAGATGAATGATAGAAAGGTTTCTTAGCCTTCGAAAGCATGGTTTAATCTTCTGCCAAACACAATTTAGGAAGGACTGTTTACCTCTGCAAAAAAAAAAAAAAGATACGCTCAAAAAACTAAAGCAGCAACAAAAACGATCGGTTTGAAAAACGTTTGCTTTGTCTTTGGTGAGCAACTTTTTTACTTGCTTTTAAAGGGCCATATATACTCAGAAGGTTCACTATGATAAATATGCCCCAGTACAGACTTTCTTATAGGATGAATAACTTGGTGAGAAAAATGAGTCCTCCAACATAGGCCCTATCACAAGGCTGTTGAAGGCATCAGGCAATGTAAAATTTGCCAAAATGGTTGGAGAATAGAGTTGATGTTACCCCATCCTTTAAATGTAGCAGCCTCAAAACTGCTTTTGGGAATCTGTAAAGTACTTCTGGAGGTTGGAGCCCAGGCAGAGTTAGGCATGTGTTCTGGGCTCTTCTCCAAGAACATAACCGACATCCCAGACAGAATCTGTCATCACCTACAGATAGCAGTGGTGTTGAGAATTGTAGATGTGATCACCTCAAATGAAATGGACAGTCTTATGGAACTGCAGGTGCCAGTACTAAGGCTGGTATTTATTATTACATTTGAGATTGTGCGCTTATCTTCATTTCTGGTTATAACATGCTGTTGGAAAAAATTATTTTTGCATTAAATTGGTTTGGTCACCTGCCATATCAATATGGAAAAAATGGGAGATGTGGCCGGAGCGAGTGTGAAACAGGTGTTAGGGGCTTATAATATTTTTTTTGTTTGAAGACCAAGTACACCTTTTCCAGGAGACAGCTAATGCAGTTAAAGGGGCCCCTGTAGATATTTAAAAAAATGCACAACTTTGTAAACTGTTCAATCACATTATTATCAAACCTTCTAATGATTTTCACATCATAGCAACAAAGCAGGGTGTGGGGGTTGCTAACTGGAAGTTCTTCAGCCAGCTTTCTGAGTAGACCCAAATGGCCTAAAAGTTTTACAATATTATTGAACATTTTACAAAGCTGCACAATTTTTTCATATCTACTAGAGTACCTTGACTGCATGAGCTATTTTCTGGAAAAGGTGAAAATAGTCTGTATAGTATTTTGAGCTTTGCAGGTTTACTATTAGGACAGCAGGAAGTGTTGATCTCTAAGGTCACATCATAAATGTTCATTATATAACAGCATTATAATAACAATACAAACAATTGTTATACTTGACAATCTAATATAAGATTACTTAAAACAGTGTTTCTCAACCTTTTTTCAGTCAAGGCACCCTTTAAAATTATGGACAGTCTTGAGGCACCCTTTAAAATGATGGACAGTCTTGAGGCACCTCATTCTAAAATATGAAAAACTATAGTTTTATATAATGCAGCAACATCCACACATGTAGGACACCCAACATTAGAGGTGATTTATTCTTCCAAAGCAAATACACTTTTGCACACTGCTACTGAGTAGTGTTCCAACGTTTCTTTTCTCCCTCACTTTTTCTCCATCACTGAGCTAATGTAACCCCAGCACTGGCAGAGAGCGGAGGGTCAAAGCAGGATGCTGTGCAGGCAAGTGATGTTCTCCTCCTCAACTGATGATGTCATTGGTTGTCAGGCTGCCAGCTAGAAGGTCATAATGGTGCACAATGAAAACCTGTGGCTTTGTGTAACTAAAAGGCAGGCTTGTTTTACACCCGCTAGCTTATATACAAGTTTTAGGCAACTTTTAGACATTTTGCCAAGGCACCTCTGAAGAAACCTCAAGGCACCCCAGGGTGCCTGGGCACCCTGGTTGAGAAAGGCTGACTTAAAAAATCAACTTTAATGTGAGTTCTGCCTGTCTGCTAACCTTCTCTTTCCACAACATCCTGGATTCCCTGCATGCTTTGCAGCTTCTTCTCTGCTGTTTACATTCCATTTCTAAGTACCACATATCCCATGGTACCTTGCTGCCTACAAAGAGGGATTCCTGTACTGGCTCTGCCTCCTGAAACTTTTTCTCTCAGAACCTCTGTAGTTCAGAAGGCAGGCTCTGTGAATGTGTGACACTGCAGTACCTACCCACAGGACATAGTGAATACCTAGAGCAGAATTCATGGGAGTAAACGTGTGGGGATCTTCAAAAAGTAAGTTTACGTACTTCAAGACTATTCAGATAAAATACATTGAAGTGGGCTAGAAATAACTGAAGTACAATGGGTAATTGAATAAATGTTTTTACATTTTTACCATAGATATGCTTTAAAAAAGAACAGTGAACAAAGACTGAAAAAAAATCTATTTTATATTAGGAAAGATCTCCTATTTACAGCTAGCTTTTAGTTACTGGAAGATACTGCAGAGAAGAGATGTGCATGACGGAAAAATTTGTTTCATTTCAGATCAGTTCGTTAAGTTAATAATTTTGTTTCGTCATATTCGTTAAGTTAGAATGACTGGTTTCTGAATTTGTTTCATATATTCAAATTTGTTTTGTATTTTTATTATTTTCAAATTGATTCAAAATTAACATTTCAAAGTTCAAATTTTGGAAGATGACTATATTCTTTCTATTTTATTGTTTTCCATTCTATTCTTTTATTTTCTATTCTATTTTATTCTATTCCTTTATTTTCTATTCTATTCTCTTTTTTTATTTTCTATTCTGTTCTATTCTCTTATATTCTATTCCTTTTTATTCTATCCTTTTTATTGGAGTCCTGAGGCCTCTGGAGGAGTGGGCAAGCTCAAGGGGACTGAAGAACCCTTTTTAGAGGCCAGGAGTGGGCCTGTGCAGTGAGGTTCTGCAACTAAGGCTGAGTGAGCCTGAAGACCTGGTGGTCTGAGGGACCAGTACTAATAGCAGTGGTGCTGCTAAAGCATAGACAGGTGGACTAATATTTGTGGTTGACTGTTTTGCTGTGAGAAGCTGATTTCCACCTGTGAGGGCAACCATTGTGTAAAGACTTTGCTTTTCTTTTTAATAGAAGTGGACTACCAGGCCCTTAAACTGCAAGTTTGGAAACACATCACTGAGTCTAATCACCCCATATCATAGCATGTAAACGTTTGTGCTAATGTATGCTATTGGCCACCGCTGCTTATCAGGGCCAACATGTCAACAATGTGCAAAGAGTGGCGCCTGCACCTCTGGTACACACTATTCATGTTTACATGCCAGCTCTGAATGAGTCAATTATGCAACAATGCAGGCACAGAATGACTACCCTTCAAGTCCCTCATACGTTCATGAATGACTGCTGAGGTCATTCTGCGCATGCACTGCCAATGCAAGAATGTCTCGTTCAAAGCTGACACGTACACATCATTAGTGTGTGTGATGGAACGTCTGGCACCCAGCTTGTGCCTTCCGCCAGAGAACAGCTACCTCACCACTGGACACCGGACCAAGGATTTATAGCTGGGCATTGCACCCAAGACTAGGCAACACTAGCTTGATGCAAACTGGAACTACTTTATTGAACAGAATGACAGTTTTATACACTCCAGAAATTGGGGCAGATTAGATATCAAGGTGAAGCTGACCTCAGTCTGATCCTATCATGTAGGCACCTCCAGAAGAACTTGCCAACAAAAATAGGCGACTCAACAGTAAGCTAATCAACAGCCAGCCTCCCAGACCAGCCTTGATTAGTCTATATGGAGTTAGACAGTATGGAGCCTGCATAGGAGTACATGGAACAGAGGCCAATGTGACTAGCTCCTTTAATGGACATATATAATTCCAAATAAAACCAACCAGAGCAGATCAAAGTAAATAATCCTTCAAAAATGTCACAGAAGGGAAATATGACAATAACAAATAACAGGGTGAATGTGGGCAGAGAAGGTCCCTGCAGCCAGTGTCCATGACAGTGCGCAACCAGCAGCAAAGGCGATTTGGATTACAAATTGTTGATATGTCTGCCCTGGTCAGTGGTGGTAGCCAGCAAAGTACATTTGCATTGTACAAATGTAAATATCACCACAAAGTACAGTGTACAGGCAAGGTTTTATGTAACATCTTGCTGTTAGCAAGATCCCACATAAAATCATATGGCCTGTTTGCATGAGGCCTTAGTGTCCCTTGCTTGCTCCCTTTTTCATTGGATTTCAAGGTCCATCCAGGTATTTTAGTATTTGTGAAACTCCTATGAAGTGCCAGCTGAATATCTGCATCAGCCTGTGGGCTCTAGAGAGGAATACTGAGCCTGTGATGTTTTCAGGAAGCTATGATTTATATTGTAAAGCACTGAGCAAACTGTTGACACTATATAAATCCTGTATAATATAATAATAATTATTATACAGTATTATTATACAGTATTTATATAGCGTCAAAGGGTATGCTCAGCACTGTACAGTGGCAAGGGGGACATAACATGAGACAAGACAGTAACAATACACTACACAAGGGGTTCGAGGGCCCTGCTCTTTCGAGCTTACAGTCTAGGAGGGAGGGGAAGGTGGCACAGGAGGAGATGGCTGTGGGGGATGGAGTGGAGGAGGTTAGTTGTTAGGTGAGGTCGGGTGTTAGGTGAGGTTGGGGTAGGCTTCCCTGAAGAGGAGGGTTTTCAGGGTGCACCTGAAGGTGAGGAGGGTAGGTGACAGTCTGATGGATTGGGGTAGGGAGTTCCAGAGGATGGGGGAAGTCCTGGAGAAGTCCTGCAATCGGGCGTGGGAGGAGGAGACCAGGGAGCTAGAGAGCAGGAGGTCCTGTGAGGAGCGGAGGGCACGGGTAGGGTAGTATCTGGGTATCATGTCAGTTATGTAGTTCGGGGCAGCATTGGGAATAGCTTTGTAGGTCAGTGTTAGCAGCTTGAACTTGATGCGTTGGGCAATCGGGAGCCAATGAAGGGATTGGCAGAGGGGGGAGGTAGATGTGGAGCGCTTGGTGAGGTGGATGAGCCTGGCCGCTGAGTTTAGGATCGACTGGAGTGGGGATAGCGTAGGGTTTGGGTAGGCCAGTGAGAAGGGAGTTGCAATAGTCCAGGCGTGAGATGATGAGGGAGTGTACGAGTTGTTTGGTGGTGTCTGGGGTAAGGAATGTGCGTATCTTGGAGATGTTGCGGAGGTGGAGCCTGCAAAATCTAGATAGCAGTTGGATGTGGGGTAGGAAGGAGAGGTGGGAGTCCAGGGTGACACCCAGGACTTTGGCGTGTGGGGTGGGAGAGATGGTGGCGTTGTTAGTAGTGATGGAGAGGATGGGGGGGGCACGGGGTGGGGGGAAGACCAGGAGCTCGGTTTTGGATAGGTTAAGTTTGAGGAAATGGAGCGACATCCAGTCTGATATGTCGTTTAGGAGGTGGGCGATGCGGGCAGAGAGTGAGGTGGTGAGGTGGGGGGTGGAGAGGTAAATTTGGGTGTCGTCGGCATAGAGGTGGTAATTGAAGCCGTGGGAGTGAATAAGTTTGCCAAGGGAGGATGTATAGATGGAGAAGAGGAGGGGCCCAAGGACAGAGCCTTGGGGGACCCCGACAGAGAGGGGGAGGGAGGGGGAGGTGGCAGTGTTGTAGGTGACGCTAAAGGAGCATTGGGAAAGGTAGGAGGCGAACCAGGAGAGAGCAGCGTCCTTGATGCCAAGGGAGTGCAGTTTGGCAAGGAGGAGAGGGTGGTCAACAGTGTCGAAGGCCGAGGAGAGGTCGAGGAGCAGGAGGATAGAATAGTGGCCATTGGCTTTGGCAGTTAGCAGGTCATTGGTGATTTTTAGTAGGGCGGTTTCGGTGGAGTGCAGGGGGCGGAAGCCAGACTGTAGGGGGTAAAGGAGGTTGTTATCAGTGAGGTGGGCGCTTAGGCGATTGTAGACCAGGCGCTCAAGGAGCTTGGAAGTGAAGGGCAACAATGAGATGGGTCTAAGGTTGTTAAGGTTAGTGGGATCAAGGGAGGGTTTTTTGAGTATGGGGGTGATGTGTGCGTGCTTTAGAGGGGAGGGGAAGGTGCCAGTGGAGAGGGAGAGATTGAAGATGTCGGTGAGGGAGCGAATGATGGAGGGGGGGGTGACTGGAGGAGCTGTGAGGGGATAGGGTCCAGGGGGCAGGTGGTGAGGCGGGCTTCAGTGAAGATCTTAGAGACCTCCTCGGGGGTAGTTGGGCTGAAGGAGCGGAGTGGTGGGGAGGTGATGATGTGCAGGGCGTTAGGTATAGTGGGGGGTAGTGCGACTATGAGGTCAGGGGAGGGGAGGGTTGAGGGGTTGAAGGAGGGCGGGAGGCTGGGTGGAGAGGTGTATTGCGAGTTGACAATGTCCTTACGGATTGCGTAAATCTTGTTTTGGAAGTGAGTGGCAATCTCGTGGGCGGTGAGTGAGGTGCTGGGTGGGGGTGGGGGGGGGAGAGCAGGGATTTGAAAGTGGAGAAGAGCCGACGAGGACAGGTGGAGAGGGTGCGGATAAGGGTTATGAAATAGGCTTGCTTGGCGGCGTGGAGGGAAGTGGTGTAGGCGGCTTTATAGAGGGAGAACGCGGGAGGGGATCTGGTTAATAATAATGAACAGCACCCTACCAACCAGGGGCGGACTGACAACTCATGGGGACCCCATAATGGTGTTACTGAGTCAAAAATAAGGTATGTGATTAATGTGTTTTCATTTCTTTTGCATGTTAATGGGGGGGGGGCAGCATATAGGCAGATTTACCTTCAGCTTTAGAGTGATTGTAAATCCTCATCTCGTAAAATAACCCATTCAGTTTGAAATAGAAATTAAATGCAAAACATTTGTGTATAGCAACTAAAAAAAATGACCCTTTTTCCCCTTTTTTTATAGGAGATCACATTCCCTCTGTTCTCGGCTGCTTAAGAGCTGTGAAAGGAGAAACAGCAGCACACTGATCTTTCCAGTGCCCAGATCATAGAAGGAGAGCATGCTGAGTTCCCAGCACAGTCAGAATATAGACCACAGTGTGCTCTTATGCTTAGTGCGGCCAGTTATTATGAAAGCAAAGGGACTTACAGGAACACCAGGGATTTCACATAAAGAGAGCAATACAAAGACAACAGGATATATATTCATACAAATACATGATACAGCAGACACATATCAGGAATAGGAAATGTTGGGTTTACATATTCTTTAAAGTAAGTTTTATTTTTTTTATGTCCCAGTTGGAAGATTCCTTTTATTTTCTGCCCCAAAAACACAACAGGAAGTAACTTTTTCCAAAGTGAGGGAAAATCTCCTCTTAGATAGATGTCACTGGAACAGGTGTCTCCATTGGTAAATCACCATTCCAGTTCCATGACAATAGCAGCTATAAAAACCTGACAGAGGTTCTAACCATTCCCTTCTCCATCAAAAACTAGAAAAAATGTCACTACTTATAAACTTTGATTCTTTTTTATATAGCCTACTTTTATAATATAGCTATCGGTATATAACATTTGAATCTTTCATTAATCTGCATTTTTTATCATTTATGTTTATTACTGATAACAGGCCTTGGAATCCACCCAGACCAAGTCAAAAATGTTCCCAGGTAAGTCATGTAATAAGGCAAGACCTGCTTGTTGCTTCTGATTAACAGATGGCAATATATTTAATGCAGCGTGTATGTAAACTACACAATGGCAGGTGGGTTTTAGCCTTCCTTTAAGAAAATATAGTGTGCAGCCCTATTTTATTCTCCCTTCTGCTTTTCTCTTCATCCCTCTCTCTCTCCTGTCTCCATTCCCCCTTGTTATTTTCCTCGCCGAAGTACATACAGTTTATAAATCAGGCATATGTTCTCTAATAAGCCACCACATAATAGACTCTGATAGTTTTTAATATTTTCCTTAACTGGACCCATATGGAAATAAAGCTAGAGGGCCTTATATATTTATATTTTATGTTTTAGACATATTTTACAAGTGCCTTGCATTGAATATGCCAGTTTAATAACCCTTTGCAGTGCTAACCTAACTGGAGTGAAAGGTATGGTGCAATAGAAATTGTTTAAAATGCAAATAATATAACAAACATCATCACCAATGCAGAACTAACATTAGACCAGAAGGTAGCATTAAAGCAAGGATTAATATCATAGGTCTTCACTATCTGTTTATTACATTTATTTGGCCTTCTGTTCATTCCTAATTAATGAATGTGGTCAATAGAAAGTAAATAACACCACCCACATGTGTAAACAATAAAAATACAACTTATCTCCATGGATGGCTTTAATTGTATATGTACATTGTATGGTTGTTACATTTGTTTTTTTTACATACAGTATGTATGTTGTGATCACTGCATGGGAATGCATATCATAGGATGTCATGTATGAAAGGGTCATAATTAAGAATATCTCTGTTGCTCAACTGCTATCAGACAGATTCCAATCTGTGCTAGAAATTACCAACGGAATAAGTGAAAATTTGATAGTGATTGGTTGCTATGGGGAATAGATAGTTCTTAATAAAAGCAATTTGGATAGATAGATAGATAGATAGATAGATAGATAGATAGATAGATAGATAGATAGATAGATATGGGGAATAGACAGTTCTTAATAAAAACTAGATAGATAGATAGATAGATAGATAGATAGATAGATAGATAGATAATTAGATAGATAGATAATTAGATAGATAGCATAGATAAGTACTTGGAATAGATAGATAGATAGATAGATAGATAGATAGATAGATAGATAGATAGATGATACATTGATGATAGATAGATAGATAGATAGATAGATAGATAGATAGATAGATAGATATGGGGAATAGACAGTTCTTAATAAAAACTAGATAGATAGATAGATAGATAGATAGATAGATAGATAGATAGATACGGGGAATAGACAGTTCTTAATAAAAACTAGATAGATAGATAGATAGATAGATAGATAGATAGATAGATAGATAGATAGATATGGGGAATAGACAGTTCTTAATAAAAACTAAGATAGATAGATAGATAGACTGTATATAAAAGTATATTTTAAAAAAATACCATACACTCAAAGTAAGTAAAAATAGAAAACCCATGGCAGATATTGTCAATTACCAGACATGTTAATATGACAATACAAATACATAGTAAGCATACATACTATACTGGTGTCCTGCTGTATTACGCCTGTGTGAATGGCAGGATAACATAAATGTTTTGTCCCGATAACCAGGTCATACTCTCACTGTAGGACCCAGAAGCTGAGAAATATACACGTTTTATAGCATCAAAAGCTTTCTATTTATCGGATCACATGTTTAACAAAGATTCTTTCATATGAAACACCAAAGCCTAACAGAAGGTGAAATGTGAAGTATTATGTTTGCTCCTAGCTTCCCCTAAGGGGGATGGCTTGGAATTCCGGCAACAAGCAGCTCTGTGAAACATCAGCACTGACAGCTATCCTTACCTGTGCTGCACCTTCACACATGCACGTAATGATCTCTGTCCAGACAGACAGGTATGTAGTTCCTACTACTTGATATACCGAGGCATTGACCGATGCTTGCAGAAGTCTTACTTGAAATGTATCTGATGGCAGGTTTCCATTGACATATGACATATGATAGTTAGATTATGTAGTTCTTATAACCTAATTTAGTAGTTGAAGTAGAACTATAGGCAAAACCTTTTTAGGGTTGTAACCTTTTTTGCCTTTTGTTACCCACTAGGGAGATTTAAGTGAGAGAAAATGCCTTGAAAGTGAGGGAATCCCAGGGTGTCACCAGAACTAATGGAAGATTTCTCCTCTAGGCCTGTTCTGGTGATGACCCAAAATTAGGGATTTTCTTTCACTTCATTCTTGGTAATAATGGTAAACAGAACCCTTAGAGAAGGTGAATCTCCCTAACTGGAACACAAACAGGAATAAATACAGGACAGATGTTATGATCCCTCTTCACTTTATCCAAAACTAAAAAAAAAAGGTTAGTCTTTAGTTATACTTTAAGTATAGTGACATTGTGCAGAGCCATCACAAAATACTAATAAAGTTTAAAGCGGAGCTCCACCCAAAAGGAGAAGTTCCGCTTTAATGCTTTGTCCCCCACTCCCCATTAAGGATTGGCACCTTTGGGGAGCAGGTACCCGAATTTGACAGGTACCCGCTCCCACTTCCGCTACAATCGCCTAGGCGATCAGAAGCGGAAGTTGTCCTCCCCCCCTCCCTCCCTGTAGTCTTCTGAGACATGTGACAGGTCCCAGAAGACTACGGGGCCATTCACAAAGCACAGCACTTTTCGCTCATGTGCAGTGGGCACCAGGCTGTGAAGCCGCAAGCTGTCACAGCCGGGTGCCCACACTAAAGATGCCGGTGCCAGGGAGAGAAGATGGCCAGTGAAACCAGCGGTGGTGAGGACACCGCTGGACCGAGGGACAGGTAAGTGTCTGTGTTTTAAAATTCAGCAGCTACAGTTTTTGTAGCTGCTGACTTTTTTTTTTTTTTTTTTAAGGTGGAACTCCGCTTTAATATCAGGTCTGCTGAAGAGGGGGGAATCTGCAAGTTGTGGTGGTGCAGGCTCAGGAGAAATTGCTTTCTTTGCCCTTCTTTTTTTCCTACCTTGAGTGACACATGTTCAAGGTTGGATTTATTAGGCACGGTAAGCTCATGCCTATAGTGAATAGTATACCGTATGGTGCCGCTTCAAGCTTTGGATGGAGGGATTCCAGATTCAGCGATTCCAGAGTCAGCCAATACAACTGAAGGGATGGACCCTGCTCAACCGACCCCAGGAGTCCAATGTTGAGGAATGGCCTCATCTGTCATTCTGGCCATGGGCTCTAACGCATTTCACCCCGCCAACCGGGGCTTGGTCATGCCTATAGTTAATACTCTAGGAGTGGTGCCTAAAATCTCCAGCGCAACATATCATTTTGCCATCCTGGTTCTGGCCTGTCAAAGGAGAGTGCCTGCAACTTTGTGAGAAAGAGGCCTTTATTGTATTAAAAAGTTTTGCATTATTTTGTCATCCTAAGTGATGATAAAGCTATTTTTTTAATCAATAGGCCCAGAGCAGAAATGAAAAAAGTGCGCTGGTCCAGCTAGCGTTATACATGTTTTGCAGCTAAAGGGTTTACATCATCCAGACCAGTTGTTACATGCAAATGGTCAGTTTTTTCTGCAAGCTGTCTAATGGTAATGAAGGGGGTTGGGGGATGGAAAAGTTTTGACCAGCACAACAGAGGCATAGCTTAAGTGTGGCTTGTTTATAGGTTGGTGTCATTTTAGATGGAAATAATAATACTACTACTTTTTTTAAAGTTGAACTATAGGCAAAAAATGACATATAAGATATGTGTCAAAAGCATCAACACAACAGTCTTTGTTTGTCTTAGTGTCCCTTGTAACATAGTTATATTATCTATTGAGCCTGCCAGTTCTTTAGCAAGGAACAATCAGTACATTCGACATGACTGCTATCAAAATTCGTGTGTGCTGTAAATTGCCTCCAGCATTGCTCCTGATTCTTCTTACTGAAGGCTGCCATTTTGTTGCAGCCACTGAACAGCAGTAAATCATAAAGCAGAACTAAACCCTTCGATTTAACGGTTGCAATCCTGGAATGCCAGGATCGCTAACTGACACATTTGCTTGTGTCCTCAGCCAAACTGTCAAACCATCAAATGGCTGGAGTCATTACTGATCACATGTGCAGCACCATGGCAGTTGCAGATCAAACGGAAGCAGCTTCCTTGGCTGTAATGGATAAAAGGGTTTTATTCCTCTTTAAGGCTGTCAGCAGATCGGCCTCCACCAATTCAGCAGTGCCTAAAAATGGAGAGCAACTGAGCATGTGCAGAGCAGGGTGAGAGAGTGTATTACTGGACTTTAATCAGTATAAACACTTATTTGTAATGTTTTACATAGCTATACCTGCAAAAGGGGCCAGCCTGAAGTGATCTAGCAAGACTTCATTTTCTGACTAAAGTTCCACTTTAATAATTTATTAGTCCCATAAAGTCCATCTAAATCGACAAATCCATCTATCCCTGTTTCCACAGGATGACAATGCTGCTATTTAAGGTGGCTATGTTGCTCCTCCATAGATACAGAGGTGGAGTGAGTGTAGCCATAGTAAGGGAAGTGTGTTACTAACTGAGTCACCAGGAAAAATGCAGAAAACAAGAAAACTAATGCAGCCAACACATCCAGAAGAATTACCAAACTGCAATATACTAAATTCCAAATTTGGGTTTACATACACTGTACAACGAACAGTGGACAAAACAGATTTTGTTTCAGTTTTTTTACATCTTTTTTGTATAATTACATAGAAAAATAATTGTTTTCAAGACAATAGTGCCAAAAGAAAGCCTAGTGCCCCCCTCCCCCCCCAAAAAAACCCCAATTATTTATTTATTTCAGGTACTTATAAAGCGTTGCCAATTTATGCAGCGCTTTTACATATATATTATACATTCACATCAGTCCCTAACCCTCAAGGGGTGTACAATCTAAGGTCCCTAACTTACATTCATACATACACATACTAGGGCCAATTTTAGACAGGATCCAATTAACCTACCAGCATGTCTTTGGAGTGTGGGAGGAAACCGGAGTACCTGGAAGAAACCCACGAAGGCACAGAGAGAACATGCAAACTACAGGCAGGTGGTGCCGTGTCTGGGATTCGAACCAACGACCCGAATACTGCCAGGCGGAAGTAACCCAATTTATATATTGCTTTGTTATCTTAAGAAATGACAAAGTTATCATGGAATTTCCATATTGAATATATAAACATTGTTCTGGTCTATAAAGGGTATAAAGATAAGAACACTGAAGTGGTTAAAGCGGAGTTCCACTCACTCTGTAAAAAAAATAAAAGTCAGCAGCTACAAAAACTGTAGCCGCTGACTTTTAAAAAACAGCCACTCACCTGTCCCACGATCCTGCGTTGCCCCACCTTCCTGTATCTTCAGTGTGGGCATCTGGCTGTGACAGCTTGCGGCTTCACAGCCGGGTACCCACTGCGCATGTGCAAGTAGCGCTGCGCTTCCTGAATGGCCCCGTCGTCATCTGGGACCTGTCGCGTCCCACAAGACTTCGGGGAGGGAGGGTAGGAGGAAAACCGTCCGATCACATAGGATATCGCAGCGGAAGTGGGAGTGGGTAGCTGTCAAATTCGGGTACCTGTTCCCCCCCCCGCTCCCCAAAGGTGCCAATCCTTAATGGGGAGCGGGGGACCAATCTTTAAAGCGGAACTTCCCCTTTTGGGTGGAACTCCGCTTTAAATTACTACTATTAGGAGCTCCAGTGACTTTATTTTCTATTTCACTTGCCATTATGTCATGGAAATTACATTTTACTTCTCTGAAATGTTGCCACAAATTTCCAATATTTTGCAGACGTTTTGCCATATTTTTGAAATGCATTGAAGCCAATCAGAAAAAACAAAATGAACATCCTTAGATGATGGAAACCACATGATCAGCATGTCCTACTTGTGCCCCTAGTTACAGGCAATGTTTATACACAGGTGTGAAAGCCTTTGCAAGCCAAAAAAAATTAAAATCCATATATTTAAAGGAGAAGAACAGCCGAAGCTCTTTTGGCTGTATTTCTCCTGTGGATCATAAGAGTGTAGTTCATTTTGCACTCCTGTGATCCGTTTTCAGCTGACAGTGAGCTGAAGCCCACTGTCGGCTGATATCACTCAGCCAGTCCAGGCTGGGGAAAGATCCCGACTTAAAAGTCGGGATCCAACTCAGTGTCTGGAGCAGCCCCTGACCAGCTGCTCCCTCCCCCTCCAGGGGCAGAGCAGACAGTGGTGACTGATAGTCACCGCTCTCTGCTCAGGGTGGCTGTGAGAATCAGCGATTAGCGGTCATGTGATCGCTGAGTTCTCACACTTGAAGCAGGCAGGGGACAGATGCAGCATCGGACAAATTCTGCATCCACCTAGATAAATATAAATGGGGGGGGGGGGTCCACACTTTTTGTTTTAAAGACAAAAGATGTTATAAGCAGGTCAAGGAAAGACATGATAAACATGAGGTGGTTGTTATTTTTTTTGTCCTTACCTTGTGTTTTACTTATTTCTGGTGTATTTTGTTGTTGTTGTGTTTAAAATTTTGTAGACAAAAGAAAGAAAGAACAAGATGCATTTCCCAATAATAGGTAATGCTTTTTTTTAAGTTATGTTGGTGTTTGCCTTGTGTTTTTCTTTGTTTTTCTGGTATTTTGCTTTTATGTGAGCAATTTTACACAACAAAAAAATGTATTCTGAATAGCAACTTGAAAGTTTGAAAAGAAACAGAAACAAAAGCATGCAACCAGTAGTGAAAGCTATTTTAAAAATGTTTTTCTTTATGTAAAAAAATACCTCAAATAACAACATATGTAAAAAAAAAATGAAAGGAAAAGGTAAAAATGTAAAAAGTACTTCTTTGGGGGGACATTTCTTTTTTCATTTATTTTTTAATCTTATCCTGTGTGATCAGGATCAGACAAAAATAAATACACAAAAAAAAAACAAAGTTGAAACATTAAATAAATAAAATGTGCTTGTAATTTTGAGTGTGTATTTTGTTGTGTGACTTTCTTTAGACCACATTAAAAAAATTCCAGAAAGCAGTCTTTACAGACAAATTGAACATTTTATGTATATTTTTTGGTATATCATACTGTTATATGTTAAAATAAATTAAAATAATAATGATATAATAATCAAAAAAAAAAAAAAACTAAGAAAAAAATGCGCTTTTTGGACTCCTATTTGACTATTGTTAAAAAAAATCCTTAAATGCAGTTTCTATGCAGAGTTGCACCAGATTTTGTATTCTTAAATTGTAAACGGCAGCCAATCAGCTTCTAGCTTCAGCTGGTTCAATTAAGCTTTGGCAATAAAACCTGGAAGCTGATTGGCTTCTATGCAGAGTTGCACCAGATTTTGTACTCTTAAGTTGTACATGGCAGCCAATCAGCTTCTAGCTTCAGCTTGTTCAATTAGGCTTTGGCAATAAAACCTGGAAGCTGATTGGTTCTGTGCAGAGTTGCACCAGATTTTGTACTCTTACGTTGTACATGGCAGCCAATCAGCTTCTAGCTTCAGCTTGTTCAATTAAGCTTTGGCAATAAAACCTGGAAGCTGATTGGTTTCTATGCACAGCTGCACCAGATTTTGTACTCTTAAGTTGTACACGGCAGCCAATCAGCTTCTAGCTTCAGCTTGTTCAATTAAGCTTTGGCAATAAAACCTGGAAGCTGATTGGTTTCTATGCACAGCTGCACCAGATTTTGTACTCTTAAGTTGTACACGGCAGCCAATCAGCTTCTAGCTTCATCTTGTTCAATTAAGCTTTGGCAATAAAACCTGGAAGCTGATTGGTTCTGTGCAGAGTTGCACCAGATTTTGTACTCTTAAGTTGTACACGGCAGCCAATCAGCTTCTAGCTTCAGCTTGTTCAATTAAGCTTTGGCAATAAAACCTGGAAGCTGATTGGTTTCTATGCACAGCTGCACTAGATGTTGTACTTTTACGTTGATGTCCGTTATATCAGTAACAATGCATCTTAGCCTATGTAGGCTGCACATGTAGGGAAAAGAGACAGTGCACTTCAAAGAGCTGATCGAGTGAATTATGAAGGTACTGCCATGTTAAATGAATGGGAAATGGAAAGGTTCATTTTAATAAAGTGATACATGAAACCTATCAGGCATAACACATGATAGAAATTTGCTTTATTATGGCCAACATATTTGGCCATTATTGAAAAGGTTAATCTGGCTTCCCATGGGAGTAGGGAATTGAGATAAGGGGCATGTTATTTCATGCCTTGGGAGGTTCAGAGAAGAATGTGATAGGAGTGGGCGTTAAATCTGACACAAGGCGCGTTCTTGCACTTCTGGCTGTTTGCTTTTGGGCTGACAGTCAGCTTGTTTTACGAGCTGGGAATCCCCACTATTTGAGCTGCAATCAGAGCTGTCTGCGCACCCCTGTCTTGCAAAGTTCAGATCTTCACATTTCCACCTCTCCGTCTGCATACTGCTGACCCCACTACAATGTCATGTTCACAGCCATACTTTGTATTCCTCCAAGAACCATCCAGCCTTGTGATTGTTAAGCAACTCCTGAATTTGCAGGATTGCATTTCATGAGTAAATGGCAGGGCTGGGAATATGTTGGCATCATTACTGAAATTCTACTTTGGTGAATGTTCAGGGATTAGGATGTTTAAGGGTACGTTTATTTAGAACACATTTGAGCTACAATAAAAGTATTGACAGTCGGAATAGGACACAAGATAGATGCTGGAGAAGAGAATGGTGTGAGCTGAACACACCGGGAAAGTTCTAGGAAGGGTCTGCACACACATTGTGCCAAGAAGGTTTACACACCTCAAAGGTGCACTTTGTTGCTGAACAGTGCATCTAAACAAGGCCCATGTGAGTTAGTCTGAGCTCTACACAGAGGTGTGTGTATGCAGATGACAAAACGCCATATATATTACACTTGGCTAATATGCCTTAACTACATATGAAGGTGCACATGGTAGAAAATAAGAATGTAATGAGAATTCCATCCAATATGTTGAAAAGAATAACAGTTCTCTAGAGCTGGGAAGTGCTGACAGGGATGAATAGTTCTCCTCACTTGTCAGATGTTTCTATCCCATTGTGAAAAATGTTCCCAACAGGTGTGCAGACATTTACAATCTGCAAGCATAGAAATGTTGGCCCAGACTAAAACGGGCCTCAGCTATAAAAACTGAAGGAAGGGAAAATGGAGGTGTTGGTTGCCGCTACAACCACAATTGATTTCATTTTGTATCCTCAACTAAAAAAAAAAGGAAAAAGCTTAATTCTGACTGATTGCCATGAGAAATTCTGCCACTGCCATGGCTTCTCAGACCAGGATTTTAGGGCTTGGTAAAAATGGTCTTTTTAAAAAAAGAAAAAAACACAGATCAGTCTTGCTTCCTTTACATGCCTTACACATGCTTGCCTACCAGCAGGGCTGCTGTTAGAAACCATGGAGCCCCTTACAGCCAACCTGACAGGGCCCCCTTCAAAAAACAAAAAAATAAAGTTTACTATGCTTCAGTTATGAATGAACACATTAAGCGATCAGTACGGATCACACATTGTGTTCATTCAGGAAAAGAAGGTGATGGTTAATGTAAGATAATTATCAGACCCTTCCCCCACTCTCCATCCTGAAGGATCCTATTATGTGCTTTCAGCTGCTGATGGGAAGAAGAGGAGGAAAGCCGGCACTTTGGGGGCCCAGGCAAGCTGGGTGAATCAGATGAGCACAGGGAGGGTGAATGGTGTGGTGGGTGGGGGGAGAGAAGAATCCAGCTTTCAGAGAGCCACACAGGAGACCGGTTTCAGTAATTTTTCCCCCCACCGTGCCGATCCCTGCCCACATCCGATTCACCCAGATGCCTGGGCCCCCCTGCTGGCCTTGGCCCCGTACAGGTGGACTGGTGGTACCCCCTTATCCACGGCCCTGCCTACCAGTAATGCATACATGTGGAGAAAGGCAAAACCCATTTCTTAGATCTGTGCCACATTAAACCAATAGCAGACAGCGATAGAGTAATAATAGCTATCAGGGCAATCTGATAGAGGTGGTAGAGCTATTATACATCATGTTATCTTAAATTTCAAGTGCTATTACTGCCTGCATATATAGTTACACAGCAATACTATGCCCTTTCTTCTGTGAGCCTCACAACAATGGTATGTCTGATAAGCTGGAGATAGCCTTACCCTGAAAACAAATGAGAACGGCTAAGCGTGGCAAACTATATACATACGATATGATTTTTCTCTTTGACAAATAGCCCATGGAAGTTTTGTTTGCTGCATAGAGCACACAAAAATTTATTCGGATTGTTCAGCACTGTCTTTAATTACTTTCAGAACACTGAAACCTTCTAGTGGCTTTTTGCTTTACTTACATAGTTACCCAAAGTTTTCTAAAGTAAAAATGTTCCCATGTTCCAGAAATGCTTATGGTGCAATATATACTTACAGCAACTGAAACCCTGTACAGTTTTTACAAACACACAGAAATAGGTGGGTAGCTCAGTCAGAATTGCAGTTTGTGAAATCCTAAGGATTCCTCAAAAGATTGCTAGGGTTTCCTTGAGTAATGGTGGATTGATCCCCCAACTGATAGTACTAAAATAGTTCTGGCATGAATGTCATTTGTCAAAGTCAGCAGCATGGAACCAGTGAAGTCCTCCCATCTCATCTCTCAGATTGGAAACCACCAATGATCCTTCAAGCTATCTGTAGGGATGGGGAGGGGATTGATTATTCCCATTGACCACCAACTGGGGCATTCTTCCTAATGACCCCTAATGTAAATGTGGTAGCAGTACAACCCCCCCCCCCCCCCAAAATAAGGGCAAATCTATCCCCTGATTACCAGTGTAAGAGGGTCCTTTTCCCACTAACCATCAATGCAAAGCAACCTTCTCCACAGACCACCAATATACGGTACACAGCCTCAGTCCACTGACCATCAATGTAATTGAGCATTTCTCTACTGACCACCAATGCAAACAGTTATTTTCACTGTCCAAATTCCATTATTAATTTAATGTTAATATCCTGATTACATGTGAAAATGATTGTGCTGTAGGTCTGCTTCAAATGGAAAAAAGCATGAAATATTCTTTTATTTATTACTATATTTATTAATTACTATATCTGCAACCTACTGATGATGATAATGTAACACTTGCGGTAGATTTAATTCTTAGAAGGGGGTTCATTGAGACTTGAAGATTTATAAAAGGTTGAGAAATAATGATGTATAGACTAGTTCAGGGATATTGAATTAAAATTCACAATGGTTCAGTCAGTAAAATTTCCTTCCAGCAGAGGTCTGAATCACGTTTAATTCTGGATGGCACCTCTGTGCATTGGCAAACATGACTCATTGTTGCAAGAGTCAAACCACATGCTGACATAGTACCATGCAGTTCGGTATGGTGCAATTTTTAAAAATAAGGGCCAGGGATTTCTTTCTCTGCATTTCTGCGTATAAGGCAGCTCACTAACATAAATGGGCCGCCCTACATGCAGAACGCAGTTTGCACTGATGTGAACCTAGCCTCATTCCCATTATAGAACCTCCTTCACGCTGCAGTCCCCAACACCCCTTCAAATTCCTGTCCTCACCCCCTTTATAGAACCCCCCTTCACATTCTCGTCCTCACCCCCTTTATAGAACCCTTCACATTCCTGTCCTCACCCCCTTAATAGAACCCCCCTTCACTCTGCAGTCCCCAGCCCTCCTTCACATTCCTGTCCTCACCCCCTTAATAGAACCCCCCTTCACTCTGCAGTCCCCAGCCCCCCTTCACATTCCTGTCCTCACCCCCTTTGTAAGCCCCCCGACCTTTCATATCACTCACTTCACATTTCTGTCCTCACCTGCCTTTTTATATCACCCCCCTTCCTCCTTCACATTACAGTTTCCAGACCCCCTTCACATCACCTCTGGCTTCCCCCCCCCCCCCCACTTCATAGTAGTGATAGAGCCCACTTCCCTGTCCTACCTTACAGGGCAGAGGACAGGATGTACAGAAGCTGGCACAGGAAGGGCAGCACAGCGATAGACAGAGGTTGGAAGCTGTCCTAGTTAACTGATTGGTTGCAATCAGTCAGATAAATGGGCCAGCTCCCGCCATCCGTCCATCACTGTGCTGCCTCCCTATGTCAGCTCTGCAAAGAAGACAGTGCTAGTGGTAGCTGAGGGGGAAGAACAGGCTTTTAAATGGCGCAACCGAGGCAGGTCTGTATGGGACATTGACTCCATTGTTCATTTACGATCCGCGATCCACCATTTAGTGATGGCTGGTCCAGTTTAACTGCTTCCCGCTTGGCCCATTGTAAAATGACGGTTGAGTGGGAGCCCTATTGTTCTGGGTGGACATCATATGACATCCTACCCAGAACGCGCCTCGTGCAGGCTCGGCAGGCCATTCTGCAGCGCAATCTGTCACCTCCTGTGCCCACCGGACACAGCGGATGTCTGATCAGTGTACTAGCCCACTGATAGTACCATGTGATCGCTGTGGCCAATCACAGCAGATCACATGACAATTGTAAACATTGAATGGCTTAGATTCATGCCCTTCATTGTGTACAATTGTGTTGCTAGCTGTGACTCGTCACAGTGATCACATGGAACAGACAGGGCCAATCACAGCCCATCTGTACCATGTGATTAGTTGTGACCAATCACAGCTAATCACAACAATACACACTGAATGAATCTACAGTATTCCATTCAGTAAAAATGCTTCCTTATAGCAGTGAAATTCACTTCTATAAGCAATTATAGTGTATATATATATATATATATATATATATATATATATCACAGCGTCATCATACAACTGGTGTGGCAGTGAACAGGGAAACTGACTGGTGATGTTATGTTAGTATGTTAAAAAATAAAAAAATATATATATATGTTTTTCTTTTATTTTTTTCCTCTCTTTTTTTTACATATCGTGACCAGAGCAATACAGTTTTACCATAATAACACTGTAACACCCCAGGGAGGTGATGAGAATATATATATATATATATATATATATATATATATTCTCATCACCTCCCCAGGGTGTTACAGTGTTACTATGGTAACACTGTATTGCTCTGGTCACGATATGTAATGAAAAAATAAAAGAAAAACATATATATATATATATATATATATATATATATATATATATATACAGTTGCAAGAAAAAGTATGTGAACCCCTTGGGATTACGTGGAGTGTTGCATGAATTGGGCATAAAATGTGCTCTGAACGTCATCTAAGTCACAACAATAGAAGAACACAGTCTGCTGAACATAATGCTACACAAACATTAGATGTTGCCATGGTTTAATTGCACATAACATGTAAACATTCACAGTGCAGGGAGGAAAAAGTATGTGAGGCCCTAGCTTAATGACTTCTCCCAGAGCTAATTGGAGCCAGGAGTGAGCCAACCTTGACTCCAATCAGTGTGATGATATTGGATGTGTTGCTGACAGCTGTCCTGCCCTTAAAAAACACACACCTGTTTTGGGTTTACTGGTTTCAAGAAGCACTGTCTGATGTGAACCATGCCTCGCAGAAAAGAGCTCTCAGAAGACCTACGATCAAGAATTGTTGACTTGCATGAAGCTGGAAAGGGTTACAACAGTATCTCCAAAAGCCTTGATGTTCATGTGTCCACAGTAAGACAGACTGTCTACAAATGGAGAAAGTTTAGCACTGTTGCTACTCTCCCTAGGCGTGGTCGTCCTGTAAAAATGACTGCAAGAGCACAGCGCAGAATGCTGCATGAGGTAAAAAAGAATCCCAGAGTGTCAGCTAAAGACCTACAGAAATCTCAGGCACATGCTAACATTTTTGTTGACACATCTACAATAAGGAAAACATTAAACAAGAATGGAGTACATGGGAGGACACCACGGAGGAAGCCATTGCTGTCCAAAACGAATATTGCAGCACGTTTGAAGTTTGCAAAAGAGCACCTGGATGTTGCACAGCACTACTGGCAAAATATACTGTGGACAGATGAAACCAAGATTGAGTTGTTTGGGAAGAACACACAACACTATGTGTGGAGAAAAAAAGGCACAGCACACCAACATCAAAACTTCATCCCCACTGTAAAACATGGCGGAGGGAGCATCATGGTTTGGGGCTGCTTTGCTGCCTCAGGGCCTGGACGGATTGTTGTCATTGATGGGAAAATGAATTCCAGAGTTTATCAAGACATTTTGCAGGAAAACGTACGACCATCTGTCCGCCAACTGAAGCTCCGCAGAGGATGGGTGATGCAACAGGACAATGACCCAAAGCATACAAGTAATTTAACAAAACAATGGCTGCAACAGCACAGAATACGCCTTCTGGAGTGGCCCAGTCAGAGTCCTGACCTCAACCCAATTGAAATGCTGGGGCATGACCTTAAGAGAAAAAAACATGCCATGCCTCTTACTAAATACTTTGGACTGTCTACTTTCCAAATAGAGGTCATTTGGGGGATATTTGTACTGTTCTGGCACTTTTGGGGCTCAAGAAATGAGATGCGTCAGTACATCAGGATTGATACATTTTCAGATATATACTGTATATCCCATAGTTTGTGGACTCTATACTTTCCCACAGGCTAAATAATAAATACTGATTTTGGTTATTTTCACCAAAGAAATTTAGCAGAATACATTTTGGCCTAAATTTATGAAAAAGGACTATTCATCTGCAAAATTTTATAACAGAAATGAAAAAAAACACGTTTTTTTCTCAAACTTTTTTGGCCTTTTTTTGTTTAACAACCCCAGTGGTGATTAAATACCACCAAAAAAGCTCTATTTATGTTAAAAAAAATGTAAATTTCATATGGGTACAGTGCTGCATGACCGCACAATTGTCATTCAAAGTGTGACAACGCTGAAAGCTGAAAATTGGCCTGGGCAGGAAGGAGGTAAAAGTGTCTGGTATTGAAGTGGTTAATAAGCTTTTGGCAATATAATTGATAACATTTACCTCTAGTGTTTGCTTGTGTATAGCAAGGGTAATGTCAGCTGGAGAGTACAAACCTATGGCACCAGATTTTGTTTTTCTTACTTATATTATGTATTCATTTCTATTCACAGTTTGATTTGCATACGTAGAGCTGGCACTCAGGGAGTTGGGTGCATCTCAGCACCTGAGTCATAGCAGACTTTATTTCCTAAAAGCGGGTGACTTATCTGCACAGCTGGGGCTCCTGGGCACTCAGGGCACACTTTGCATACTAACAAGGACACAACATTATAAATTCACAGGGGGAAGCATTAAAGCAATTAACAAGTGAAGCACGCATCTGAACAATGTAAAGCCGCCCTCTAAATCCATATGCCGAGGATGCCAGTTTACAATACTGACCTGGAAAAACTCCCACTACTTATAGTATATCAATAATTAAATCAATATTGAAATTATTATAAAGAAGACATTAGCAGTCAAAACTGTAGAATAAGTGACTGTTATGTACTATTTATATTCATTTTTATGGGCGGAATGATTTGTGTGAAGATTAGATCTGCTGACAACTGTCTGGTGTATTTCGTGAAAACAATTCCTGTATCAAATGGTAATCCATTTGGATCATTAGAAAAAAGAAAAGCAATAATTGTTGCACTTTACCTTTAAATTAGTTTCTAATCATCACTACTGATAAAGCAACTCTGCCTCATAGACAGCAATGGGAAAATGGAATGATGTACTAAAGGAAAAGCTGTGATTGGGTGTACAAAAATGTATGGCATTGATTCTTAGATCAGAGATAACAAAAACCGCACCTAGAACATGCAGTTTACAGTGACTTTTCAACTGGTATAATGCAGTAAACCCCCTAATCCCTATATGCTTGTACATACTTCCAGGGCAGTGCTTCTCAAAGATGTCCTCCCACCCATAACAAATCATGATTTCCAGTTCTCTCCACAAAATCACAGGCATAATAATTGGGTAGACCATTTTAAATTGTGATTAATTAATAGCTGTGCCAGTGACTTGTAGACATGACCTGGTCATAATCATGAGTGGTCCTTGAGGAAAGATTTGAAAAAACATTGTTCAGGGAGAATCCAGGGTGCAAATACACACGGTGAACCTTCAGCAATGTCTACTGGAATTCCAGCTAGGATATTATAAAAAAAAAAAAAGTTACGTAAAGGAAAGATAAACCAACCATGCATATCCTCTATCAGAGATTCAGTATCAGATAGCTTAAACAAAATACATCTACGTTTCATTCATTTTAATGTTAACATGTGCTTTGCCTGAACCTGTTCGCTTCCTTGGCCAATTCACATGATTCCCCATACCTAGAAGTACTGAGTACCCCGGCTCCAGAGTAGAGCAGTAGTGGAGCAAAGAGAAGGTGAGTGAGTGCTACTGTGGATGGGGAGGGGGGGATTAAAACAAACTTATTTATTTCTGTAAATGGGCAGAGCAAAGTTTTGTTTTAAAGGATAACTATACAAAGTCTCCCCCCAATATATTATACTCACCTGTCTATGCTCCTGCCAATCCCATGTTGTGTGGCCCATAAGGAAATGCACACCCACCACTGCAAGCTCTGCCGCCTGCTCCTTCTCAGTCTCTCCATAGGACGTAGGGACCGGCTGGGTGAGTTTGCAGTACAGCGAGACTCCTACAGGATCCTGGATGAATGGACATAAGACTTTTGGGGGGGGGTGAATAAATGATAATTATAGAAAATTATAATAATTATAATTATACAAAACCATAGTTAACCTTTCAGCTATATCCCTCCTAAGAATACAGGTAAGAAAATATCCCTCAGCAATTTCAGAATGGAGGGATATTTATTTTATTCCGTTTACCAATCTTTAGTGAACCCCTTTGGTTTTTCCATAAAACCTGGAACACACCGGCAGGATGTGACATCACAGGAAGAGGGTCAGTGGGGAGGAAGAGCACAGACATGGGAAAGTCAGGCTACGCGCTCGGAGCCTCTAGCTCCTTCTATTGGCCTGCCGGTGTGTTCCAGGCTGGCTACTAGGCTCCTTCCTGCACAAACGCCACGGGATCAGCTCTATGACATCACCACTCTGTATGATTGACCACTACAGTGTCTCTTACCATCTCCACCAGCCCAGCTGCTAGTGCACTAACCACCGATTGCGCCTGCAGGATGTTTTGAGGAACGGTCATCTTTCAAATACACAGATGAGCTTGTTTTATTACTTCCTTTGTGAGTGTTTTAATCCTTTGCTATTCAATACAGTGTTATTACTACATTCAGATGGGTGCCTCCTGTCTCTTTTCTTCTGTCCCTGCATACAGAGCTGGCTTGCTCCGAGGATGGCTGCCATCTTTTTGTTCTAAAATGTTTCCAGGCAGATTGCCTGAGAGTCTCTTATAAGGACTTATTGGACACCCATGCATTTACATACCCTGTTTTAAAGTACTTGTATGCCAATATTGCCATTATCATCTTCTACCTTATAATTTTTATCCTTTTCACCCTTACACCACTTTACTCCTGTGCGCTAGAATTACTCGTTTTTTATTAACCCCTTGGCGCCGGAGACTCCCGGCCCTTTAAGGGTTTCAGAAGCCGTGAGGCGAGGTGGGGCGGGGTTAGAGTCGTGTGACCGCCGTGACACGAAGTCATGATGGTCACATTATCGGGAAAGGTCCCTATCGAAAGAGGAGATCGGGACCTTTCCATGAGTACCGGACATGTGTGCTGGGAGCGTGCAGGGTTTTTTTAATAGAACGCAAATGTGCGGCTGCTCGTCGTCTAGGCCCAGGCTGCACATTTGTGCTTGGCTGATGCCAAGAGGTTAAAGTGGTAGTAAACCACATCCAAAAAAAAAAAAAACAATCCCTGCAAGGTAAAGGCATAATGTGCTAGTATGCATCACATACCAGCACATTATGTAAAACTTACCTTAAAATGAAGCCCTCCAACAGCACGCTGTCATTGCTGTATAGGCTTCCATCTTCACCCTGTCTTCCTTCCAGGTTCATGAGCTCTGGCCATATGACTGGCTGAGCCGCGATGAAGTCACTCCTGCGCATGCACACAGACATCTTAGGACACGGCATGGGTATGCACGTTTAGAAGATACTCATTTTACCTTCAAGTAAGCTTTATTATAAGCTTACCAGTAGGTAAAAATTCACACCTAAGAGTAAAACAAATCTTAACGCCTGAGCACAATTTTGCATCTTTGACACATGTTAGTAAAACCATACATATCATCACAACTACTTACATCCAGGTGGATTATACCTATTGTTTTTTCATTACAAATTAATCTTTCATTTGGTGGTGAATAATAAAATGGATATCTCCTGATTTTTTTTTATTACCAAAGGAAAACTGGCCCAAAATAGTAAAAAAAAAATTTGCTGTATATTTCTTGCTACTACCATAACCTACCACCAAGGAACAACCCAAAATAATTCCTCCTGCTCCTGACAATCGCAATACCATATGCGTATATGTTAGTTGTTGTTTGTATCCGTAGTACAGCCCAGAAACCGTAGTGCGCAATTTGCTTCTTTTTTTTTTATTCTGCCACTAACTGACACTGATACTAATTTAAAAATTAAAAAAAACCTGACCCTGACCGAAACACTAACCTTGGCACAGACCTAGATCAAACCTTGATCTAGGTATTTTTGTTTATGTATTTATTATTTTTATTTACTCATTTATTTTATTTATTACTGAGAGAGAAAACAAGGGGTGTGGGCCTCACAGTGACTGATCACTGTGACAGCCAATCATAGGCTATCACAGCGATCAGATGACCCGGAATTGGGAATTCCAGGTCCAAATCATTAGAATGGGACCTGGGGCTCTCAGTAACACCCTGGTCTTTGTGCTGGGAGTGCACCATGTGGCGCGCTCCCAGCAGAAAGACAAGTACACAAATTAGCGGGCCCACGGAAAAAAGCCCAGTTCTGTGAGGCCGATAATTTGCGTGTGGTCTGCGCCAAGGGGTTAAGGTAGTTCTGAAGGCAAAATGGGGTTCAACCCGGTACTAGCAAGGTGCACCTAATAGAGTGGCTGGAGAGTGTAGATGCCTGTCTACACCTATAAAACCAGTTCTTCCAACTATCTCCATACTTCCTTTTTTTTTATATTCTGCAATTTCAGTGCTTTTAAATAGGTTGTCATGGAGCCTGAAAGGTCTTCTGTAAATTTGGGTTAAACAAGGTAAGTCTTAAGCTAGGAATGATTTCTTTCAACAGGTAGTAAATAAAGGCACACTATATGAGAGTAGTGGCTAAACTTCAAGAATCTATTCTCGGTGCATTCATGGGTATACAACAGCTCATTAGCTGCAAGGATGTTTAATTGTAAAACCAGCACTGAGAATGCAATTGGTGAGCTGAAAGGTATTTTAATATACTTTCAACGTGTCAGAAGTATGAAGTTTCCTTTATTGCAGAGTTGGTGACTTTGGAAGAACAGTTAATGGTGCCCGTTGCTACTTACATTAGCACCCTTGTGCCTGAGGGGTGAAGGCGCGCACTTGTTTACATAAAAGTAATTTCAGGACTATTACAAACTAGGGCAATAAGCAGTCAGTGCTCTTGTTAACAAGGCGAGTGGGTTAATGACCCGTTTCATTGCTAACAACTTTTCCAAACACGTTCCCTAAGTCTCAGCCCTTTTAAGTAGCCTGAAGCATCAGCCAATAACACATTTCATTACACAGAGGGTGAACACTTTGTAGACGGGAGGCGTGTGGGAGACTCGGGTGGCATAAAAGTGCACCTGTTCAGGCTGCCCTTTAACCATTTCAATGCTGCGGTCCTTTCACAAATCTATTTACTATCACCATTCAAAGTAGAACAGGTTGCTTAATAGCAAATTCTTTTGACTGATCAAAGTTTCAGTGCCTGGAGGCCTATAACATTGGACCCTGTTCAATATATCATACAAGCGAAACAACTCACTGAACTATAAAAGAAAACCAACTGTTTCTTCTGCTATGTATATTCTAGAATGCATCCTGGGTTTTAATCTGAAGTTAAATGGGATATACTTCATTATAACAGCATCAACTAAATTTACCCTGTCCGTTAAAATATATTTATATATACTATCTAATGACACTGAAATAAAATGGAGTTTAAAAGATTTTGTTACATTTAGATGTCACAAATGTTCAGAATTTGAAAGCCAATGTGTCAGCCATGATTCCGTTTTAAAAGTGATGCCTAAAGTGCATACAACAAAACGCCTGCTCTCCCTTGTTCGTTGTGCTGCTTCTTCTTTTCACAGCCCAGTGCTGCTGTACAGGAGGCTGATGCTAGGTCAAAGTCAGCTTCTTACACTAACTGTACTTTAAAAGTACATTTAATGATGTATTAATGATAACAGAGCTGCATTCATTTGTGCTTAGAGTTCAGCATTAAGCAGCCATGTATATTGAGTTCATGGCAATCTGTTCCGCTTGCAAATATGGAAACTGTAACCAAAGTTACAAAACCAAAAAGTATACAAAACAAATCTCATTCTGGTGAATTTTATACCGCTCATCTGATGGCTAGACTATACAGAGTCTGGTCCATTGCTTACTGCTTCTGTCTGTCATTCATCGAGCCTGTTGGGTATTGGAATTCCATAAACACTATCATTTAGCAATAACATTCATGGTTGTTTTTGTCAGAATCTTTTTGATTTATGTAATTTGTTGAGTACGCCTGTGTTTTGTAAGTAGTCAGATCAATGGGGGTTTTTTTAAAGAAGAGTCACACTTAGGGGCATATTTATAAAGCAGTAAAAGTGACTTTCACCAAACATTTACAGTATTGGTGGTAAATCAGTCACTGTCATTTAAAGCACATGCACTTCGAAGATGCACTTGCAGTAAATGTTTGATTCACTGCTTCATAAATACGGATGTAGTTGTTTCTAAAACTGAATTTCAAATTAGTATGGACCAGGCCCGGAAGTGGGAAGGTGCTGGGGTGGGGTGGGCTATGCCCCCCCCCCCCCACCAATTTTAGTTGTGCTCACCCCCCCCAGACCTCTGAGAGTGCATCCACAAATCCATGAGACCTGATGGGGACAGTTGATGTAAGGGGGCACTCTGATGTGGACAGTTGATGTGAGGGGGCACTCTGATGGGGACAGCTGATGTAAATGGGGCACTCTAAGGGGGACAATTGCTGTAAGGAGGAACTCTGATGGGAACAGTTGATGTAAGGGGGGAACTCTGATGGGGACAGATAATGTGAAGGGGCACTCTGCCCCCCAGGTTTAGGTTTAGTTGTGCTTCCCTCCCCCCAAGACCTCTGAGATTGCATCCACAAATCCATGAGACCTGATGGGGACAGTTGATGTATGGGGGCACTCTGATGGGGGCAGCTGAGGTAATGGGGCACTCTGAAGGGGACAGGTAATGTGAAGGGTCACTCTGCTCCCCCAGATTTTAGTTGTGCTCTCTACCCCCCCCCCCCCCAGACCTCTGAGAGTGCATACACAAATCCATGACACCTGATGAGGACAGCTGATGTATGGGGGCACTCTGATGTGTGGACAGCTGATGTAAAGGGGGCACTTTGAGGGGGGCAATTGCTGTAAGGGAGAACTCTGATGGGGACAGATGATGTAAGGGGGGAACTCTGATGGGGCAGCTGATGTAATGGGGCACTCTGAGGGGGGCAAGTGTTGTAAGGGGAACTCTGATGGGAACAGTTGATGTAAAGGGGAACTCCGATGGAGGCAGCTGCTGTAATGGGACACTCTGATGGGGACAGATGATGTGAAGGGGCACTCTGCCCCCCTAGATTTTAGTTGTGCTCCCCCCCACACCAGACCTCTGAGCGTGCATCCACAAATCCATGAGACCCTATGGGGACAGTTGATGTATGGGGGCACTCTGATGGGGACAGTTGATGTATGGGGGCACTCTGATGGGGACAGTTGATGTAACAGAGCACTCTGATGAAGCAACTGATATAAGGGGGAACTGTGAGGAAAACTCCTGATATAAGGAGGGACTCTGTCAGGGACACCAGATATAAGGGGGCACAGGTTCTGTTTAATCACCCTAAACTAATGCCAGCCTAATTCATACTAGCATTCCCAAGTCACCCCTGCACCTCCTCTGCACTTCTTGTCAGACATTATTTCTGGGTTATGACTCTGTGGTACAAACGCGTGCCAAGTAAACAGGGAATATTGGTTCTATGCATCCGTGTCACACTATTGACATTATGCCACCTTACTTTTTTTTACTGCATCCCCAAATCAGATAGGCTAGATGCGGCTCAAGTGTGACCAAAACACCAATCAAATACAATTCCCAGTAATAAATCATGCCTGAGTGCAGTTTTGTCTTAGAGAAAGTGTGATGCCTATACTTCTTAATATACCCTAAAACAAAGGATATCTGTTTTAAAGGGACGAATATCGGCTGGTATCGGCCGTGTGTTCATCTACCTGTCCAACAGGAGCCAGCTGAATGTCCAGCTCCTGTCAAAGAAGCATGCTGAAAAACCAGCCCCCAATCGGCATCTGATCAGTGCTGGCAGCCAATAGCTGCCAGCTAAGACTGGTGTGTTCTGGCAGGGGGGGCATCCCCCTGTCAGAACACAATAGCTCAGCAGGGAGATCGCTGTACTAACATTGGATAGTTAGTACAGCAAGCTCCTCCTGAGCACTTCAGTTTTTTTTTATTCTGCCTACTGGGTTGAACGAAAAAAAAAACAGATAGTGAGTACCCAGCTGAACTGCAGATCTCATAGTATATTCATGATATCTCATAGACAGTACATAATAGTCAACACAAACAGGTAGTCGGATTACTAAACTGTTATTCATATAATGACAAGCACACACCCTGTAACAACAGGGCAACAAGAACCAGGCAAACTGAACAACTAAACAAAGCAAAGTACAATAAGCTGTAGCAATAAGAAGGATCCTTCTATGACTGTCCGCATCACTGCTTGCAAGACATGGACTCTCCGTATAGGCTGGCCAAAGGTGGCTTTTCTCAGGATGCAGGAGAGGACATCAGCGGAGTAGACAGTAGGGGACCAATGGTCTTGGGCAGATTTGCAACACTGAATTTGTTTTCTCTACACCCAGAAAAGACAAGGGACTTAGATGGGGGAACTTGGGTAAGTATTTTATGCTTCACAAGGCAAGAAAAATAAAAAAGTGCATCAGGGTGGGGAATTAAAGGGAGGGTTTAGAGTTAATTAATATTTTGCCCGAAAGTGGGCTTTACAAATCAACATCTCTCAAAAAAAGACTACAACAAATTTCTAACAACTTTCAATTATTTCCCTTCTTCCTGGCGACAATCAGACAGGATCTACACTGGTGGAACTCAATGCTTTTCTCATAATTTGGCCACAATAATATCCTAAAAAATCTATATATTACCCAGATAATTCTACTTACTAAAGTTTGGACCTTCCTAATTCAACTTCTATCCTGAAAAATTAGAGACAGTTTACTCAATTTCTATGGGTCCAAAAAAAGCACATAGACTAAATGTTACTTTTTTCTCCCTTGTCTAAAGTACTCTTCCAAATGCTGGATTCAACTTAAATAAACATACATTGACATACTGATTCACTTTACCTTGGCTAAGAGATTATACCCCAGTGACAATCAAATTATATCCTTTAATTGGGCTACCCTTACAGTTAACCACCAAACAGGCACCCCCTCATGTAATAACCCTAAACCCCTTCATAATGACTTCAATAATAGGTTACACAAGATTTCCCCCCTGGCAAACACGGCCTGAATTCAACATTTTTACAAAGGAGAGTGATGGAAATTAATTCACAACATCCAAGCATCTCCTCTACTCCCCTATGGGGCACATTACAAATCAGACACTATACACAAACCATCAATCCATCAGCCAACGAATCTACTCTTTCCAAGAAATCCAACCTAAGGAAAATGTAAAGGCCTTCCTGAACCACTGTGAAGTCCAGTTTTGTAAAAATGGTTCTACTGGTGGACTACACTAGCCCTCCTGAATACCACCAGGCCCTCTCCCACACTTAAACTGTTGCAGAAGAGAGTCTTTCCCCTTCTCCCCACCTCCACCCTTCCCTCAGTCTTCCAACCACTGTTCATTTTCTACCTCCCACAAGGTTTCAATGTACTGGTTGGTGTAGTGGTCATTCTAAGTCAGGGATATCTCCTTCAAACCTCTAGCTTATAAACAAATTGGTACACTTCACATTGACATATGAAACCTCTAACACTCCAGTAGCAGTAAACATTGGAACCTTCAGAAGGGATCACCCAGATTTAAGATTTTCCAAAACATTAGAAGTACAAACCAGATGCCTCAACAACAACTCAGGTAGCACTAATGTGGCATTCAAGTAGATGAGAACCCAATCATTAAAAATCTCATATGTGCTAGGGCTATACTAAAGTGTACAGTATGTACAGATTGTATATTGTTATTTATTTTTTTTAACAGAATGTGGAAACGGTACAACCCCTTTAGTTACTGTTGTCCTGGTTGCCATTGCCTCAGCTACAGAAAGTGATAAGAAATCCATAATTTTTGATGTCATGGAAACAGGTAAATCTGTATATGGATACATGGATACATTTACATGTATATGGATACATTTAGCAAGTGTACCCAGTACCCAGTGCCAGATTTATAAGGGGCAAAAGAAGCAGTTGCCCTGGGCACCCCAGACTGAAGGGTCCCCAATACAAAAATGATATAAAACAATATTTAAAAAAAATGATATAAAACAATATTTTAAAAAAATTATGTAAAGTAATAATAAATAATAAAATATATAATAAAAAAATATTATTTTATTAAATGGATCTTGGGAAGTAATATTTTGCCAACTATCGTCTGTAAATGTTTTTACTCTGGACTGCTATATTGTTTTGTTTGTAAAAATTAATTTTGGTGGCCCAAGCTAACTATACATAGAGCACTATGACTGCGTGTGTGTGCCACTGGATTTACACATTTTATGTATATTTTAATTTTACAGAATGATTTGCTAACATTAAAGAAAATTAAAAAATGATGAACTTTAGATTGCAACAAATATGTTTCACCCAAAGTTGCTCTTTGTTACAAAGAAATAAAAATGATATATAATGTGTTTATCACTGATTGCAGTCTTAGCTTGGGTATACACTAGTAGAATTTTGTTCAACATTTTTTTTTTGTAAGAAAGTTTGCTCATTTTTCTAATCATTAGTGGGGTTAAATCGTTGTTTGTTTGCAACTACAGTGATGAAAATTCAAAGGAGGAAAATTTTTCACAGGTGTACAAATGTCTAACAGTGCATGTGCTTTTTGTTCAGTAAAGTCCATTCATTCCAAGATTCAATGTTAAAAAGAAAAAAAAAAATCTTGAGCTACTTTCAAATGAGATTTGAATCTACTGAGAATTTTCGTATGAGGTTCCCCAAGAGATTTCACATAAATTTTCTTTTGAAATTCTGCTGGTGTATACCCAGCTTTACTCCATCCGATTATCATAAACACTAAAAGCTGGGACTAGAGCTTTTAGGAGACAAAAAGAAAAAAAACATCCATGCAAGGTATGGAGAATGATGCACAAATAATAGATATTCAGGTAGCAGAGTGGAATAAATCAGCCGACAGTCTGGAGACCGACACAGGAAGAAACTAGGATAACAAAAATATTAAGAAGTTCTATCATTAGAAATTTACCACAAACAGAATTTACTTTGTATAGTAGATGGGGAGGCCTTGGAAACATTGAATGATTGCAATGGTTTTCTTTGTACATATCTATAAACTTTTGACCTTTGCTTCTCTTTTCCTTTCATCCCTTTAAAATAAAGGTTTCTGGATATGGCAGATAGAAATTTGTGGTAGGACAGTGCCCTCTGCTGGTAATGTTCCGGAATGAATGTAAAGAGTAAAATGCCTCAAGGGTGTCAGCGGGGCCCTTAAATATATATTTTCTTCCTCCAGTCATTGATGGACAGCTTCCACTCCCATTTTGGTAATTTGTACTTCTTTGTAGTCATTTCTCTGGAAATTCCAACATGTAATAGTTGTACCAACTGTATACACCTTGTCTTTCTAAAAATGAATTGTAGACCTGTGCATTGCTTAAAGGAAAGTTTTCCCAAAAAATAAAGACAGCTTTTGTTGAATTTTACTCCTGTATATGCTAGCTTACTGGCTGTTATGCTACCTTTCTGGCTTCAGTTACTAAGAAATACATTCAGATATGGATTTACTCTCACTTACATCCTGTAAGAATGTTCCAGAACCCCAGATGTTGCGGTAACCCCAGAGGGTAGTTTTATAGCCAAGTATTTAAAGATCAGCAAGGGCATTTGTGTCCCTCACCAGACTCCAAGAAAAGGATTTTACAGTGAGTACAAGTATCCTATTTTATTACCTTGCTAGGTGTTTGTTTGGAGCAGGCCATGGACAGACCTTAAGTTAATCTGAAAAACAATTGGAAATTCAGTCTGTCCGCACGCACAAAGACAACATACTGAGTTTCCCCACATTGACATAGAATGTTGAATCCCAGCTTCTAGATCTTTAACTGCTTCCCACCCAGCCTATTGTCAAATGACGGGCATGCAGGACCTCTCCCATTCTGAGTGGATGTCCAATGACAACCTCCCAGTCAAACGGCTGCGCTGTGGGGCGATCTGTTACCCACTGTTTCCATGGGACACCACAGATGACAGATCGGTATACTGGGCCGGTCCCAGAACAATGTGACCGCTGTGTTACAGCACTCACATGACATTTGTACATAATGAATGGCTTTCATTCCTGGCTATTTATTGTGTACTTTTGTAATGATCTCTGTGATTAATCACAGTTATCACATGGTACAGAATTGGCCAATCACAGCCCATCTCTACCATGTGATAGCTGTGGCCAATCATAGCTAATCACAATACTACTCAATGAATGGCTGTGAATAAAAGGATTCCATTAATAAATATGATTGCCTTTATCATGTTATAAGCAACCATAGTGTGAAAAATAATCCACTTCCCCAGAGTAGTACAGTGTCAATGTGGAAGCACTGCACTGCACTGCACTGATCACACTATGTAAAAAATGTTAGAAAAGAAAAAATTTAAAAAAGATTGAAACAAATTATTAAAAACATTTTTTTACATACTGTCACCAATCAGTATCCCTGATCACCGCCACACCAGTCATATGATGACTGTACTTGTGACAGTATATTAAAAAATTGTGACAATTACAACTTCAAAAAACTTGCATTACCTCTTACTAAATCCCAAAATGGGCCAAAAGGGTATGTGTACTGTCCTGGCGTTTAAGGGCCTCAAATAATGAGGCTGTGTGTACATCAGGATTAAATAAGTTTCAAATATATATACCCTAGATTGTGGACTTTATAACATTAACACAGAGTAAATAATGTAGATGGATTTGGGATACTTTTACCAAAGAAATATAGCAGAATACATTTGACCTACATTTATAAAGAAAGATTATTTATTTGCAAAATTGTGTAACAAAAACATAGAAAAAAAGTGTTTTTTTTTTCACAATTTTCTGTATTTTTATAACAAAAAAATCAGTGATGAATAAATATCACCAAAAGAAAGCCGTACAGTATCTGTCTCGAAAGAAATGTGTTCAGTGAACAGTGTTGCATAACTGAGTAATTGGCATTCAAAGTGTGACAGTGCTGAAAGCTGATAATTGACCTGGGGAGAATAGGGATGAAGGGAGGTCCGGTGTCCGGTATTGAAGTGGCTAAAGCATATCCCCAGGGAAAAGAAAAATCCAAAAATTCTCCCTTGCAGTGGGTTTCTGTTACTTACTTCATACCTACTCCCTCAACAGCCAGTGCTACACTCTATTCCCCTATGCATCAGCAGGGGACTGTCCCTCGGCGTCCTCACATCCAGTGCAAGCCTATGGACCATGAATTTTACTTGGTGACATCGGAGGACCTGCAACTGAGTGGAGGGTTAGGTAAAACTTTTTTTCCCAGTACCCTAGATCTAAATGAGCATTTAACCTTTGAAATGTAGGGGAGAGAATTTTTTTTCTCTGGAGTTCAGCTTCTTGTTAGGAGTGACAGTGTTCAAAAACAGTTTACAACTGATAATGAAGTTTTCCCAGCTTAGTACAGACAGGGTTAATTATGGTAAACATTAAAGGAGAAGTATGGAGTTTCAAAAAAACAAACACTTACCTCCAAGATGCAACATCAGTGTGATGCTGCAGCTCTCCCATGTTGGCTCTGAGACGGAAAAGTGTTCAATCACATGACCGCTGATCGCTCAGCTCTTGGTCTGCTGGGAAAGTGTCAGTGCCTGTTCTCCGCTCTTCTCTTGCAGTGCTCACTGAAGCGCCGGGCAGGGGAGGGGGCAGGCGCAGCTGGCTCTGGCTCTTAATTTTTCTTTATATACTTATGCAATGTATGTGCTCTGCTTGAAAGTTTATACACTTTATATTATGTATCATTGTTTTATTTTTAACAGCCGTCTTCACACTGCACCCCTTGAACCACTGAAGAAGCTTTAATGTGAAACACATCAGGACTTTGCACCTCTTCCTGAGTTACATATATACCCATATATTGATGATTAGCATATCAGTCTGTACCATCTTGTTATATATGTAGGGAGGGATGGTGCTTTCATGGGGAGCTGTGCAGCCAATGATGATTCACATTAAATGATATGGTTGTTTCTAGGGGAAATCTGTTACCCCAAAACATTTTTAATGAGATTTTCTGTAATAAATACTGATTTTATATTAATGTGCATGTGAAAATTTCTTCTGAGAGAAGGCATCAGCACTGAAAAAAATCCCTTTTCTCCTTTTTTGTCTGATTTTTTGGCACTGCCACATGAGCTGATACTGCAAAAGTACTGTAAGTGCACTCCTGTGACCTACAAGAGAAGTATGGCCAAAAAAGCTTTAGCCATACTTTTCTTTTAACTCCCCAGCACTCTTTGCAATGCAGAGGAAAATTTAATTTTTGGTGTTTTCAGAAAACAGCAAGTAAAATTTAAGCATCAATGTTTAAATTTAAGGAAAAAACAAGCAAAAGAGGGTGTAAAACTATTGATTACATAAAGGAAAAAAAATAAACTGCACTCACTGCAAACAAAATCTGCAGAAGGCATATCATAAGAAACTTGTGGGGTCATCTGTGGGTAGCTGGAGTGTGCAGAGATTGGCAGGCAAGCGGCTGGAAAGGAATGCAGAGCTTGGCAGGCAAGCGGCTGGATAGATAGCAGAGATCAGCAGGGCAACTGCTGGCTGACAGGTATGGCTGTGGAGGGTGCAGTGGAACGCAGGCTTGAGTTCAGCGTGCTGGTGCACGAAACGCATCAAGGAGGAGCCCACCGGAGTGACGTCATGCCGTGCACGGCCACGAGGAAGGCCAGCGGCCATATTTGTTTACCTCAATACAACCACATGTGAGTTGATTCATTTATACTGGGATTGTTTGCCTTTACAATAAACGTACTTCACTATTGGCACCTATCTATTCTCTGGCTGGGTTATTTACGAGCCCTGCAAGGTGGAACCACTTTGACCTGGAGTGTCCCTTTATGCTGAGATCATGGAGCTTGATGGGTATATGAGCGGAGTGTGACTCTAGTGTGAGCAGTTTCATCCCCTGTGTCCACATTGAGCTTGATGACCCCTGCAGCCCTAGACCAGACATAGATGACCCTTTATGGATACATCTTTAATGCGCATTTATTATGTGCTTCTGGTAAGTGCATAGTGTCACTGGTTCTCATCACCTGAAGTCACCAACACGGAGCACAAATCACTTTACCATCAGGAACTTTGATGTATTTGACCGAATGAACTTTCCACCAGCTGTCACCATATTTTTGGGTTATCATATTTAAAGTCACTACCAGAGGTTATTATCACTTTATCACCCTTGCGCCTTATTAGCGCTCACTTGATATATGTTTATTTATGGTATTATGCAATATTATTAGAGATGAGCGAATTATTCAAAAATTCGATTCGGCTGATTCGCCGAATTTGAGGAAGAAATTCGATTCGATGCAAATTAATTCGCTACGAATTTAACTTATTAAAAGGGTTTCTAGGCTTCAGAGAGCCTTTAAATTAGTGCAGAACACTGTACCTTTAATTTAAATGCCCTTGGAGATGAGGAAGGACAAGGAGAAGGAGAAGGATGAGAAGAAGGAGAAGGATGAGAAGAAGGAGAAGGAGAAGGATGAGAAGAAGGAGAAGGATGAGAAGAAGGAGAAGGAGAAGAATGAGAAGAAGGAGAAGGATGAGAAGAAGGAGAAGGAGAAGGATGAGAAGAAGGAGAAGGATGAGAAGAAGGAGAAGGAGAAGGATGAGAAGAAGGAGAAGGATGAGAAGAAGGATGAGAAGAAGGAGAAGGATGAGAAGAAGGAGAAGGATGAGAAGAAGGATGAGAAGAAGGAGAAGGATGAGAAGAAGGATGAGAAGAAGGAGAAGGATGAGAAGAAGGAGAAGGAGGAGAAGGATGAGAAGATGGAGAAGGATGAGAAGAAGGAGAAGGAGAAGGATGAGAAGAAGGAGAAGGAGAAGGATGAGAAGAAGGAGAAGGATGAGAAGAAGGAGAAGGAGAAGGATGAGAAGAAGGAGAAGGATGAGAAGAAGGAGAAGGATGAGAAGAAGGAGAAGGATGAGAAGAAGGATGAGAAGAAGGATGAGAAGAAGGAGAAGGATGAGAAGAAGGATGAGAAGAAGGAGAAGGAGAAGGATGAGAAGAAGGAGAAGGATGAGAAGAAGGAGAAGGAAACAAATAGATACAATGTTTCAACCGCTGTATGGAGGGAATGTCACAGAACTGTCAGAAATAGCGGAGCTCTGCAGATACACTTAGCGGAGCTCTGCAGATAGATACAGCGGTTGAAACATAGGCTATGTTTCAACCGCTGTATGGAGTGAATGTCAGAGAACTGTCAGAAATAGGCTATTTCTGACAGTTCTGTGACATTCCCTCCATACAGCGGTTGAAACCGCTGTATGGAGTGAATGTCACAGAACTGTCAGAAATAGGCTATTTCTGACAGTTCTGTGACATTCCCTCCATACAGCGGTTGAAACATTGTATCTATTTGTTTCCATAAATGGAAACAAATAGATACAATGTTTCAACCGCTGTATGGAGGGAATGTCACAGAACTGTCAGAAATAGCGGAGCTCTGCAGATACACTTAGCGGAGCTCTGCAGATACACTTTTTGCCGGCTTGGAATTCTTCTTATTTTCATCCTACTTCTTCTTCTTCTTCTTCATCCTCATCCTCAGAAGAAGAAGAAGAGGATGAGGATGAAGAGGAAGAAGAAGAAGAAGTAAGATGAAAATAAGAAGAATTCCAAGCCGGCAAAAAGTGTATCTGCAGAGCTCCTCTAAGTGTATCTGCAGAATAGAGGAGCTCTGCAGATACACTTTTTGCCGGCTTGGAATACTTCTTATTTTCATCCTACTTCTTCTTCTTCTTCTTCTTCCTCTTCATCCTCATCCTCTTCTTCTTCTTCTGAGGATGAGGATGAAGAAGAAGAAGAAGAAGAAGTAGGATGAAAATAAGAAGAATTCCAAGCCGGCAAAAAGTGTATCTGCAGAGCTCCTCTAAGTGTATCTGCAGAATAGAGGAGCTCTGCAGATACACTTTTTGCCGGCTTGGAATTCTTCTTATTTTCATCCTACTTCTTCTTCATCCTCATCCTCAGAAGAAGAAGAGGATGAGGATGAGGATGAAGAGGAAGAAGAAGAAGAAGAAGTAGGATGAAAATAAGAATTCCAAGCCGGCAAAAAGTGTATCTGCAGAGCTCCTCTATTCTGCAGATACACTTAGAGGAGCTCTGCAGATACACTTTTTGCCGGCTTGGAATTCTTCTTATTTTCATCCTACTTCTTCTTCTTCATCCTCATCCTCAGAAGAAGAAGAAGAGGATGAGGATGAAGAGGAAGAAGAAGAAGAAGAAGAAGAAGTAGGATGAAAATAAGAAGAATTCCAAGCCGGCAAAAAGTGTATCTGCAGAGCTCCTCTAAGTGTATCTGCAGAATAGAGGAGCTCTGCAGATACACTTTTTGCCGGCTTGGAATTCTTCTTATTTTCATCCTACTTCTTCTTCTTCTTCATCCTCATCCTCAGAAGAAGAGGATGAGGATGAGGATGAAGAGGAAGAAGAAGAAGAAGAAGAAGTAGGATGAAAATAAGAAGAATTCCAAGCCGGCAAAAAGTGTATCTGCAGAGCTCCTCTATTCTGCAGATACACTTAGAGGAGCTCTGCAGATACACTTTTTGCCGGCTTGGAATTCTTCTTATTTTCATCCTACTTCTTCTTCTTCATCCTCATCCTCAGAAGAAGAAGAAGAGGATGAGGATGAAGAGGAAGAAGAAGAAGAAGTAGGATGAAAATAAGAAGAATTCCAAGCCGGCAAAAAGTGTATCTGCAGAGCTCCTCTAAGTGTATCTGCAGAATAGAGGAGCTCTGCAGATACACTTTTTGCCGGCTTGGAATTCTTCTTATTTTCATCCTACTTCTTCTTCTTCTTCCTCTTCATCCTCATCCTCTTCTTCTTCTTCTGAGGATGAGGATGAAGAAGAAGAAGAAGAAGAAGTAGGATGAAAATAAGAAGAATTCCAAGCCGGCAAAAAGTGTATCTGCAGAGCTCCTCTATTCTGCAGATACACTTAGAGGAGCTCTGCAGATACACTTTTTGCCGGCTTGGAATTCTTCTTCTTTTCATCCTACTTCTTCTTCTTCTTCATCCTCATCCTCTTCTTCTTCTTATGAGGATGAGGATGAAGAAGAAGAAGAAGTAGGATGAAAATAAGAATAATTCCAAACCGGCAAAAAGTGTATCTGCAGAGCTCCTCTATTTCTGACAGTTCTCTGACTTTCACATTTACAGCGGTTGAAACATTGTATCTGTTTCCGAATAAAAACATCTGTATCCTAAATGGAAACAAATAGATACAATGTTTCAACCGCTGTACATGTGAAGGAACTGTCAGAGAACTGTCAGAAATAGCGGAGCTCTCTGCAGGGACACTTTTGCTGGCTGATCGGGAAAAATCCGATTCGCGCACCCGAAGTAGGCTAATATTCGGATTCGACGCGAATCGAATTTTTCCTGAAATTCAAATCGAATTCCACTTCGCCTGGTTCGATTCGCTCATCTCTAAATATTATCATTGTGCACTTTTTTGGCATTTTTAGTGTTTAGCGCCGCATATTTATTGTATTTATTGAGTTCAGCTTTGGCAGCTCCCAGATGATGCACACAGGCCCGAGTCCCTGGAGCCAAGCCAATCTGATCTGGGCCTGTGTGCACCATCCAGGAGCTGCCAAAGCCGAGCTCAAGCCTACGTTCCACTGAACCCTCCAGAGCCGTACCTGTCAGCCAGCAGTTCCTCTGCTGATCTCTGCTATCCAGACACTTGCCTTCTGAGCTCTAAATTTCTTTCCAGCCATTTGTGTGGCAATCTCTGCAGACTCCAGCTACCCACAGATGACCACACAAGTTTCTTGTAATATGCCTTTTCCAGATTTTATGCAATGACTGAAATTTACGTTTTCCCTTCTTGTGTAATAAACAGCTTTATTTTCAGATGGTGGCGCCCTCTTCTTGTTTCATATGTGCAGTAGGATAACTCGGGACCTGTAACAAGAGGAGCCGAAGCCATCTTTAGCATTGCTTTTAACACTTCATTGGCCTTACCCTATCTTATCATTCATTTCTGTGGAGGACAGGCAGTGCCATAGTTTATTATTTTTATTTTTAAATTTGATATAGGTGTTATCCCAGTTTGGCTACAAAATGGAAATACACCATAAGTTTGAATGATGGTCTGCCTGGGTCACATAGAGATGGTGGAACTGCCTGAAACACATCAAGGCACTAGAGGGAATTTTTTTTTCTTTGGAATTGGAAAGAGTTGTTTGAGGTTGAAAGGCAGAACTACTTTATAGAAAATGGAAGCCCTGGGCCTCAACACCACCCCCCTATGAGTTCTTACAGGATAACGCCACCAGACACTCTCCCTAGATGTGTTGGCTATAAGGCAGGCTATAGACAGTGCGATTTTCTTTCATCAGTGGGATCTCCATCTCTTTTTTCAATACTTTCATCAGTATCACAAAAAGATAAATTAGGTACATGAGGGAGTCCACTTTGCTTTAAACTTGGATATGAAGGGGACACAAACACATTGTATTAGGAATCCAATAAATCAGGTGTAGGATCACATATTACTCACTTCACACAACAAGGCTGTGAAGTACAATACTGGTGCAATTTCCAAGAGCCCACATAATTTTTCAGGCATTTTGGTATCACCTGATGTTAGGCTTGCAAATGCATATGGATATATTTCTATATATGTTTAACGTTATATACTGTATATTGCATATTATATTTTTTGTACTTTTTCAGTAGATATATGACCTCTCTGCGCTCTGTAAGTAATATCATTTTTTTGTATTCAGGCAATTTGTATATGGATATGCATTAATATGTAATCATGCTGTTTTGTTTTTTTATATGTATTTTTAAGGATTTGATGTGCTGGTTTTCTGGTTGGTGCACCCCCTGCTGGATGATAGGTGGGATAGCTGTTATGCTTAGCCAGGAAGGTCCTCTGGTTTCAATATTGTGGGCTTGGAGGCTCTCCTTTCGTGGACCTTGGTTGTTGGATGTGTAACGTAGCAGGGTGCTACATTCCTGTTTACACATTATCTATAGTGTGCTGATGGGGGCCTGAAACCGTTGAGCCCTCTACTCTGTGTCTGCTGGTATTTCAGGTCACCTTGGGTGTTCCAAGATGGCTGCCACTGCACATGTGTGGTGACATCATTTCCAGTTTGGTGATAATGTATATACTGAACATGGGTGTTATGGGGGGGAGGGGTCCAATAGAGAGCAGTATTTTAGGCAGACACAGACATGGTAATTTTAGCTGACACTTTGGTCTATTTCCTGTGTTCTTTATGATGTTTTTAGCTTCGCCTTCAACAATTTCCTACTTTGTGCTATATAAAAGTAAAGTCCGTAGAGGCGTGGTTGTTTCCATCTTCCCTGGTATTGGAGTTTTGCAGATGGCCATGCTATTGGATGGGTCCATTTTGGGATGTGGTTACTTTCATATTTGTTTGTTTGCTTTTATATTTTTTTATCTATTATTTTTTTAATGGATCCTCCCTATGGTCAGCAAGTATAGTCATATTCTTTGCAGATATCTCAGCTGCCCTCTGGATCTCTGCATTTACAGTTGTTCCTTTTCTCTTCTTGGGACCCTTTCACCATAGGATTGCTCCACCACAACACCAGGCCTATTGTTATTAACTTTTATCCGTGGGCTTGTTACTGCTAACTTCTCTATGAGCTTGTGAGCACTTAGAGTGCCCTGTTTTTGTATTTTGTAAAATTCTTTATTGTTCATTTCTGTTTATTAATATTATTTATTCTTGTAAAGTCAGGTATACTTAGGACCCTGAGGAAGAGTGATACTCGAAAAGCATCAGCAGCTTTTACATCAAGACTGTTACACTGAACCTGTGAGAGTTGTATATGGGGCTTTGTTTCTCTAAGGTTTAAGCTTACTGTATATGTTTTGAGGTATGGTTTTATGTTCTGGATTAAATATGCAATAAATTGTTTTATATACTTATTTTGATGTTGGAATTATATCTGGTGCCGTAAAAGCCCCACACACCCATGACTCAATTCTTTGGATGTCCATGTGTACTATATTCATGGGTCCAATTGAAGCAGTGGAGAGATATCCTTAAAAGGGATTTGACCAGCTAGCTATGATATCACAAGGTACAGATACAATGATGATGTGGTGTTCCCAAATGTCCCCAAAAGTCACTGAATAAAGTATAGACTTTGTGAAACACCCTCTAATGATGTCTGCTATGACGAAATGCGTAGGCAACTGGTAGCGGATGTGATGTCATCACGCACGTGGGATGGAATGGAAGGTCTTACTGATCTGAAAATATATTTGGAATTGGAAGGGTTTAACTCCACATGCGCTGTTTGACCACTTATTATATAGTGGTTAAACACATCTGGTCCTTACCTGGGTGTTTTCTCTTCTGATTCACCATCACAATTGAGTTTGCTGAATGTTGCTCTGTATCTGACGCTTTACTTGTGTTAGGTTTATCAACACTTTTTTGAACACTTTTATATTTATATGTACACTATATTGCCAAAAGTATTGGGACACCCCCCAAATCATTAGATTCAGGTGTTCCAATCACCTGGATGGCCACAGGTGTATAAAATCAAGCACCTAGGCATGCAGACTGCTTATACAAACATTTGTGAAAGAATGGGTCGCTGTCAAGAGCTCTGTGAATTCAAGCGCGGTACCCTGATAGGTTGCCACCTGTGCAATATGTCCATCCGTAAAATTTCCTTACTACTAAATATTTCACAGTCACCTGTTAGTGGTATTATAACAAAGTGGAAGCAACTGGGAACAACAGCAACTCAGCCACGAAGTGGTAAGCCACGTAAAATGAAAGAGTGGGGTCAGCGCATGCTGAAGCGCACAGTGCGCAGAAGTAGCCAATTGTCTGCAGAGTCAATAGCTAAATACCTCCAAACTTCAAGTGGCCTTCAGATTAGCACAACTGCAGGGTATAGAGAGCTTTATGGAATGGATTTCCAAGGCCGAGCAGTTGCATCCAAGCCTTACATCACCAAGTGCAATGCAAAGCATCGGATGCAGTGGTGTAAAGCACACCGCCACTGGACTCTAGAGCAGGGGTGACGTTTTCTCTGGAGTGACGAATCATGCTTCTCTGTCTGGCAATCCGATGGACGTGTCTGGGTTTGGAGGTTGCCAGGAGAACGTTACTTGCCTGACTGCATTGCGCCAAATGTAAAGTTTGGTGAAGGGGGGATTATGGTGTAGGGTCGTTTTTCAGGGGTTGGGCTTGGCACCTTAGTTCCAGTAAAGGGAACTCTTAAGGCGTCAGCATACCAAGACATTTTGGACAATTTCATGCTCCCAACTTTGTGGGAACAGTTTGGGGATGACCCTTCCTGTTCCAACATGACTGTGCACCAGGGCACAAAGCAAGATCTATAAAGACATGGACGAGTAAGTTTGGGGTGGAGGAACTTGACTGGCCTGCACAGAGTCCTGACGCAATGTTTGGGATGAATTAGAGCACAGACTACAAGCCAGACCTTCTTGTCCGACATCGGTGCCTAACCTCACAAATGCGCTTCTGGAAGAATGGTCAAACATTCCCATAGACACACTCCTAAACCTTGTGGACAGCCTTCCCAGAAGAGTTGAAACTGTTATAGCTGCAAAGGGTGGACCAACTCAGTATTGAACCCTATGGACTAAGACTGGGATGCCATTAAAGTTTATGTGCGTGTAAAGGCAGGTGTCCAATTACTTTTGGCAATATAGTGTAGTTGGAACTTGCTTTAAATTTTGAGCACACATTTTTGGTTGTTTTTTCAGGATTACCACGATCCCTTCACATATTTGGGATACACGGTTATTTATATTTTTGTACTATATCTTAGAGCTGCACTTTTTTCACCTTTGTTTAAAATTTGGTATCACACATTTTAGTGCTGGTAACTTGTAATTTTGGTAGCTTAAGCGCTACTTTGCTACAATAGTAGTGAAGGTCAAACAAAATAAGGCTAAGGGTAAGACCCAAATATTAATCTCCCAAGCTGCCCAAATGGACTACAGTACCAAAAACAATGCAGCAGCCTGTAACCGGTGTTTTGGTCAGTACTAGAACTGTACCCTCTAAAATATTTAATAAATAAGAATGCAAGAAAAGAGCTGCACTTATTGCTCAAATATGAGTGAAGAGTGAAGCACTGCACAGGGGCGGACTGACCATTTGGAAAATCGGGAACTGCCCGAGGGCCCAGGGTCAGTAGGGGGCCCCATGAGATGCTCCTGGTACCTTTTTTCATAGGCTTTTTTGAGTTTGAGTAAGGACACAGGGGCCCCATGATCCCCTATTGCCCGGGGGCCCCATGAGTTGTCAGTCCGCCCCTGGCACTGCATTGACAAAACTAGAATGAACACATGCATCTGGCACGGTGCTGCTGCTTGTGAACAATTTCAAACATGACATCCAAGGCAGCCTTTCAAAAATCAGCAAGAGTAGGCTATAAACACCAAAAGTACTTACCCATGGTCTGTGCTATCACAGAGCCTCTTCTCCCTGTGCAGCTTGTCCAAAGCTCCTTAGGGCACCATCAACACCATAGTCCCCTTTGACAGCAGTCTGTGTGAACATTACAGTCTGTGCAGTGCAATCAAAGCAGTTTTGCTTTATAGCAAGCCTATAACCAGCACTGTGAGGGGCACTATTCCCCCCACTGACACCAACGATGGGGCACTATTCCTCCCCCCACTGACACCAATGATGAAACACTATTCCTCCCACTGACACCAATGTTGGGAAACTATCCCCCCCACTGACACCAATGACGGGGCACTATTCCACCCCCCACACTGACATCAATTATGGGCACTATGCCCCCCTCCCCAAACTGAGACCAATGATGGGGCACTATTCCTCCCCCCCACTGACACCAAGGACGGGGCACTATTACTCCCCCCACTGACACCAAGGACGGGCACTATTCCTCCCCCCACTGACACCAAAGACGGGGCACTATTCCTGACACCAATGATGGGACACTATTCCTCCCCCCACTGACACCGATAGGGCACCATTGGTGTCAGTGGGAGGAAAAGTTCCCCACCATTGTTGTCAGTGGGAGGAATAATGCCCCACCGTTGGTGTCAGTGGGAGGAATAGTGCCCCATCATTGGTGTAAGTGGGAGGAATAGTGTCCCATCATTGGTATCAGTGGGAGAAATAGTGTCCCATCATTGGTATCAGTGGGAGGAATAGTGTCCCATCATTGGTATCAGTGGGAGTAGTGCCCCATTATTGGTGTCAGTGGGAGGAATAATGCCCCATCATTGGTGTCAGTGGGAGGAATAGTGCCCCATCATTGGTGTCAGTGGGAGGAATAGTGCCCCATCATTGGTGTCAGTGGGAGGAATAGTGCCCCATCATTGGTATCAGTGGGAGGAATAGTGCCCCATCATTGGTGTCAGTGGGAGGAATAGTGCTCCATCATTGGTATCAGTGGGAGGAATAGTGCCCCATCATTGGTATCAGTGGGAGGAATAGTGCTCCATCATTAGTATCAGTGGGAGGAATAGTGCCCCATCCTTGGTATCAGTGGGAGGAATAGTGCCCCATCATTGGTATCAGTGGGAGGAATAGTGCCCCATCATTGGTATCAGTGGGAGGAATAGTGCCCCATCATTGGTATCAGTGGGAGGAATAGTGCCCCATCATTGGTATCAATGGGAGGAATAGTGCTCCATCATTGGTATCAGTGGGAGGAATAGTGCCCCATCATTGGTGTCAGTGGGAGGAATAGTGCTCCATCATTGGTGTCAGTGGGAGGAATAGTGTCCCATTGTTGGTGTCAGTGGGAGGAATAGTGCCCAATCATTGGTGTCAGTGGGAGAAATAGTGCCCCTTCATTGGTGTCAGTGGGAGGAATAGTGCCCCATGGTTGATGTCAATGGGAGGAATAGTGCTCCATCATTGGTGTCAGTGGGAGGAATAGTGCCCCATTGTTGGTGTCAGTGGGAGGAATAGTGCCCCATCATTGGTGTCAGCTGGAGGAATAGCGGCCCATCGTTGTCAGTGGGTGGAGCTCTAATAGGAAGAGGTGGGCCTAAATAGGAAGGGGTGGGGTTTACAGATGAAGGGGTGGATCTTAAACAGGAAGGGGTGGGACAAATTTAGATGTGGGGGGTGCCCGATTTTAGTCTTGACTAGGGCAGCACAAAACCAAAATACACCACTGACCTACACCTCCCTCCCCAAAAGGAGACGATTGGTTTACTGCTCCAGGGAGGCACCCGGTGGAGATACTAGAAAAGCTAAGCTGAGTTAAGGGAGAAAAGAGAAAAGTCTCCTGTCTTAACATCGAAACTGACAGTGGGAGATAAATCCTTTTGACTTATGAAACTTGAAGCTGCTTACACCAAGGCTGACTGGCAAGTACTTTAAGGCTACGTTCACATTAGTGTTGTGTGCAGGTGGCAGAGAGGCGTTTGGGAAGCGTTTTTACCGCTTCCCAAATGCCTCGGACACTTCTGCACATTGCAGCACATGGTGCTGTTCTAACGGGAGCATTAGCGTTGCGTCTCGGCAAACCAGACGCCTCTGGTCAAGTCAGGAGGCATTGAAGCCTCCTATTCTAGTCTATGGTGCCGCTCCGCAAGCATAGTTGAGTCGTTTAGACTTGTTTCCACATTGGAGGTATGGCTTTTTGGCTGCAGTTCCTCCGTGAAGATCACTTCTTGACAGATTTCTCCATGAAGTGGATGGGTGAACCTCGGTCCCATTGGTTTCTATTAGTTCAGTGCTGATGGCACTGCTCGACATCTTCTGAAGTAAGCATGATGTGTCTTTCATCTGCTGCATTAGTTTTCCATTGCCGACCACTGCGTCCACAGTCCTCAAGACTGGCTGTTTCTTTGCAAGTCTTCAAAAGAGCTTGAACAGCACATCTTGAAAACCCAGTCCGCTTTGAAATCCTTGCCTGAGAGAGACCTCGCTGATGCAGTAGAACTACCTATTGCCTTGTTGATGTGCTCAGTCTTGCCATGGTGTATGACCTGTGGCATGAAATCTCAGTAGCAGAGTTTGGCTGTTCCTCACCCTGAATTATGCCTTCTACACAGCCGTTTCTGTTTCACTTAATGACTGTGTTTCAACCTACATATGAACTTGATGACCGTCAGTGCTTGCTTGGTATAATTTGTTAATCATACACCTGATTCTAATCCTACAAAATCACTGACTTTGTGAAAGTGTACAAAGTGTGCAAGTGTAAGAAATGATGCTGCCAAAGGGTAGTCACACCAAATATTGATTTTATTTACATTTTTCTTCTGTTTGCTCACTTTGCATTTTGTAAATTGATAAAAAATAAACAATTAAAATATATATTTTAAAGCACTCTTACTTTACAGCATTTCTTCACATCTGCCTAAAACTTTTACACAGTAATATCTATATATACTGTATATATCCACTTGCCCTCCAGAAGTAGTGCTGTGTTACTTTAACTGACATTTACGCAGTCATTTAACACTGTACACAATTTACACATTTATATTTATTTTTTCATACAAATAGAGCTTTCTTTTGGTGGTATTTGATTACCACTGGGTTTTATTTGCACTATAAACGAAAAAGGAACAAAAATAAAAACAATTTAAAAAATATTTTTATTTTTTGCTTTAAAAAATATCCCATAAAAAGGTAAAAAAATAATTTTGTAGCTAAAAAAATGATAGCATCTGCAAATGAGAATGTATACACTGGGATTTATAGTGGGATTGTGATAGTATCAGAATGCCTGCTGCACTAACAAAATGTGCTGACACTGTACTAATGACACTGAGCAGGAAGGGGTTAACATGTGTGTGCCTAACAATGTGTAATGTGTTGACATGTGTGCTGTTTTACTAGGGGATGTGACAGTTTTTGTCTCCCTGAAAAGCAGAAAGACAAAAATTATCACATCCCAGCTGTCAGCAGAGATTTTTTTTTACCAGCACAGATCTCTCTCTCCTGTAGCTAGCTCTGACAATCGGCGGGTCCCGGTCGTGAATCACTGGCCGGGACCCGCTGATCGACATGTCAGGGATCCAATGACAGAGCAGGTAGGAGAGTACACGCATCCCCTACCGGGAAAAGCAAAATTACGTTTATACTATATACTGTATGTAGTATATGTGATTTTGCGCAGCCAGCCTGCACTGTAGCAGTAAAGCTACAGTATGCGGTCGGCAAGTAGATATACTGTACACAAATGTTGCCTTTCATTTGTATTTAAAACTGAATGGGCTAATTTATAAGGTAAGGATTCCATGTATTTAAAATGTATTGTCATTCACTACATATTCCTTGATTCTATTATCCACAAATTGCTGGACTTGTGTTTTGTTTGGCCAACATGGAATTATTAGCCTAGTTGGAATTAAAGGTACACTAACAGAAGTGTACTTGTTTTGAACACAGGAGGAACAGAATCTGTAAAGAACCCACTGTCTAGCAGCTATGAAGGAGGAAAAAGTGGATCACCAGTATAGATTGTCAGTGGGATTTATAGTGGTAGGAGTCGTGCTTCAGACTTGGTCATACTGAGATATGTAGATATGTAGTAACATTTTTCAGTACAGAGTGAGGGGATGGGGTGTGGACAGGGATCTGACAGGGCACTTTCATCTCATCTCTATAGATAAAAAGAGGAACAACAATGCTGACTGATAATATTTGGCAGATTTCTCAGGAGGTTACAAGATCACTAGGTTTCTGACAGGACCAAAAGGGTTTTTTTTACACTTTTTAAACAGATATATCAAAATGCATTCAAGTGCATATTTAAAGCTGAGCTCGGTGCTTGGAAAAAAATATCCTGGAGGTCGGCCCCCTCTGCAGGGGTCAAATGCTTGTTAAATATAGGGGGGGTTAGGGGATAAGGAATTATACATACCTTATTCCTGGCTTTATCTGTGCGACTGTGTCCCTGAAGAATCCTTTCTACAGTAGGGGTATGAGTGACTGCCCACAGCCTGGAGCTTTTTTTTATACCCTCTGTTCTCAGCTGCATAAGGATCTTAGAGAGCTGGGGGAGGATAAACAGCAGGACACTGATCTCCCCAGTGACTGGCTGTGCAGGGGGAGGTTTGAGAGCAGAAGCCTGATCATTGCAGGAGAGCAGACAGGGTTCTCATCCCAGCTAGAGAATTGACCACGCCATGCTCTCATGCCTAGTGTAGTCAATATTTATTAGGAAAGCAGGGGGACTGGGAGGAACAAAAAGAGAACAGGATACTTTTTTTGTACATGGTACAGCAGGCACATATCAGGAATATGAAATGTTGGGTTGACATTCTTTAAGAATAATAAATACATTAATAAATAAAAGAAGCTTATGAATATATCTGAAAGAAAATATGTATGAACATCATAATGCTACAAGCATTAGGTCCAATAGAGTCAATGTGATATACATAGGAAACACTGTGCTGGTTATACCATACCATATATTGTATATAAAACAAATTTGCTGTCATTTTTGAGATGTAGAATAGTACGGAGTTCTGTTGTGTTCCTTTCATTTCATACCCACAAACCAAGTTCTATTCATTTCATTTAAAAAATCTCCCTGTCCTCATTTTATTGTCTAGTGATGAATCAAATGTTCAGGGTTTGGAATTGGGGTAAGAAATCAGTATGGCCATTAACAGTAGCAGCAAGATTAAGTTTTGAGTGCTACTAATGTTAAAATACCATAACCCAACACACAAATTCATGCAGAGAACAAGACAGATCTATCCTTTATTTGCAGCTTAGAAACAAACTTAGGTTTTGGATAATATAGTATTAGTGTCAAGACGATGAGACAGCTCAAAAATTCATGCAAAGGACTCCAAAGGAACCCTGACTTTTTTTGCAACTGGGAAACTGCTGTAGAAAATGTTCCTTATGTGTGTTATTAGCGCAAAAACTGTGAGATGTGCACATCGAAAATTTTTGTTTTGTTACAGATGCATTCATTCATTGAAGAATTTAGTTTCGTCATATTTGCTATGTTGAACCAATTTGTTTTCGGAATTAGTCCCATATCGTCGGCATTCGTTTCATATATTCTTGAATCGGATGGATTGGAATTGGAAGGATTCAATATTTTTGGAGGCTAGTCCAACCCACTAAGAGAAATGGCATTAAACTGAATATACAATATTGACAGGTGTCATGTGCATCCGAATTAACAAATGGAACAAAATTTGGATCAATTCATTAAAGGAACACTATAGCATCACGTCAATTAAACTCCTAGGATATTGATCTGGTCAGTTAAGTAGCAGAGGGGGTTGTTAATCAGTTTTAGCTGCTTTGGTGTTAATGAAATTAACAACAGGTGCACTAGATGGGCAACAACGAGGCGACCCCCAAAACAGGAATGGTTTAAGAGGTGTAGGCCACTGACATTTTTTTCTCTACTCATCTTTTTTGTTTTTCACTAGTTTTGTATTTGGTTAGGGTCAGTGTCACTAATATTAGTATGAGGCGATACTTGGACCCTACAGAGGTTGCACAGGTAGCCCCACTCCTCCAGGATGGCACATCAATATGTGTCATTGCCAGAAGTTTGCTGTGTCTCCCAGCACAGTCTCAAGAGCATGGAAGAGATTCCAGGAGACAGTCAGTTACTCTAAGAGAGCTGGAAAGGGCCTTAGAAGGTCCTTAACCCATCAGCAGGACCGGTATCTGCTCCTTTGTGCAAGGAGGAATAGGATGAGCACTGCCAGAGCCCTACAAAATGACCTCCAGCAGACCACTGGTGTGAATGTCTTTGACCAATCAGAAACAGACTTCATGAGGGTGGCCTGAGGGCCCGATGTCCTCTAGTGGGCCCTGTGTTCACTGCCTGGCACCATAGAGCTTGATTGGCATTTGCCATTGAACACTGTAACGCAACACAAACATTCATGCAGAGAACAGGATGGACCTTTCCTAGAAATACTGACTACTGGAGAGCTAGCCATACATGGCTCCACTAATATACTATCCCTATTTGTGTGCGGTTAACAAAGCACAATGTTTAGCTAACTGTACTGAATATAATTTAAGTTCGACAAAAAGTACCTTTTGATACTTGAGCTTGCTGATTATAGATAACATGTTAACCCATACTCAGAGTAATTAATAAAAAAAACAAGGCTTAGTTCAGTTGCATCACTCAATCTTTGTGTATATATATATATATATATAAGGCTCAATGCACACTAGCATTTTTTATAAGCTCAAAAAACACTAGCAAAAAAGCTGGATGAAAAACAGTTACAATAGCATTTTTGTGCCATGTTGTAGTAGCGTTTTAGTAGTTTAGAAGCGTGTAGTGTTTGCGGTTTATTAGCATTTTTACAATATATGTAGAAAAAAAAAGCTAGAAAAAAGTAGGAGTGTTTTTTTCTGCCAGAAGAATGCTCCCAAAACCAAATTTTTTTTCTGCTCCTAAACAGCTTCTAAGAGCTTAAATAATGCTAGTGTGCATGGAGCCTAAGAGTCTTATAACAGTTATTTACAGTATGTGGTACCACACCTATATAAAATACCTATAGTCTAGCATCTTCTAGAAAATTATTCTGATCTGTATGTAACGCCCCTCTAGTTTGCCAGGGGGAGCTAACTAGATTTTTTTAGTTAGAAGCTGGATAGTAGCCTGGGATGAGTCAGCCGGGTGAACTTTAGGTCAGGGCTGAGGGCTCTGCAGGTCAGTTCCCTGATACCTCCCCCTACTCTAGAAGCTTGAGAAGTTTCTAGAAGGTAGTGGGTGTGGGTGAGGAGGGGGCTGATCTGCATATTCAAGGGACTCTGACCAGTTCCCAAGCAGAGGCTTGCATAGGGGTCAGGACAGCCCTTAAGTATGAGAGAGCCTGATCAGGGAAGGGTCAGTGTTGGGTGGAAGATGGAGTGAAGGCTGGAGTGTGGAGCATGGGAGGGGGCCCAGGGAGGGACAGGAGGTTCTCTCTGCCTCACCGTCCCCTGATAGAGAACAGCCTGGGAAGCCAGCCCAGCAAATATCCTGAAGGCATCCACCAACCCATAAAGCTTATAGGAGAGACTGAGTGAGTAATCCTACACCCCCTGGGCCAGATAAATGGGAGAGGGCAGTCAGTCAGGTGGGAAACTTAACTAGATCCTCATCTGGGACTGCTGTACGAAAGTGGCAGCTTCTGGGTCCAGTTGCCCAGATATTCCCTCAGGCAGCTGGGTGAAAAGGAGAACTCATTTAGGGTGGTACACCAAAAGGGCTGGAGAGCTCAGCAAGAAGCGACTTTGTTGTCTATAGACTTGCACATAGTTGCTAAGGAGTTTGTCCTCATGTTTACAGTTTCCTTGGGCATCCCATACACCCCTTAACTCCATCCAAGTTCAATACCCCTTAATAAAACATAAAACCAAGCTCAAGGACTGTTTACTGTCTCCCGTGTGCAAGTGTGGAAGAAAATGCGTGTTGCCTGGCTTTGCAGAACTATAGGGGGGCCCAAAACTCAGCAACTCCTAAGGGGGTAGTGCTACATGTACTGTAGATAATGAACAAGCTACCTATTAGGATCTTACCTACGGACACTTGCCCTATGCTATTCCTCAAGCTCAGATCTGTGGTCTTTTTGCTAGTCATCAAAATTTACATCAGCTAAACTAAGCCTGAAACAAAAGGCAAGTGGCAGCTACGATTCCTTTAGGAAGAGGTCTCATAGTTATGACAGTACAATGTAAACATCAGCAAACATGTTCATAAGATGTTCCAGATATTACACGGTATTATAACCAAATATGCACAACATGATCAGGTGTTCATTATACCAATCTCTATGCTCATAGTTCTGAAACAGCACAAAACTTGATAAGCCATATCAGATACTACCCATGTCATTTGCAAAGTAAATACTTAAGTAAACGTAATGAAATGAAATGTGAAAAGTTAAGCAAAGCACAATCCTAGACCACAAATCTATTTAACCCATTGGCTTACTGAGAGGTATGCTGATTATTGTACATTTGGCCCAAAACATGCTAGTAGTATTGTCAGAGAAATGTGCCAAAAACATGTTTGAAAGATATAGAAGTACTGGAGCTATATCTTAGTCAGTCGTAATGGATGATATTGCTGTGTAAATCAAAGTGATTTCACCAGTTTAGCGATTTCTGCAGGACCTGCTCCTAAATCCACAGCAAAGCATAGGGCTTCTCAAGCATGCTCCTTACGACTCACTATGACATCACCTTCATGCCTGGTACTAGTGTTGGTACAGATCTGGCATTTAGTAACAATTTTAAGCAATCTATAATAAAAGGAAATTGAGGCTGTGGAAAAATGTAGACATGGTTCTATTGGAATCTATTTAACTGCCCTAGGCCTAGGGAATATGGCTCAGTCATGTATACAGAGGAGTGAGACTCCCCAACCCTACACCCCTCCTTTTTTTTTTCTCTCTCTCTTTTCCCCTCCCTTCCTTTATTCTTCTTCTGTATTGTTTGAATAGTTTTTTACTCTCTGGGTTACCCTTCGTGTTCTAGTTTGTTAGAAATACTGGAAAGGAATGCAAACTTCTTATTTATGTTCTATTCCGAACAGCAGATTTCTGGCCTAATTTTGAATGAGATTTCTGCACTGCTTATTTTGCCAAACGACCCTTGGAATGTCAATATTGGAGATTATAGCCAATGCATTCCTGACTCTATGATAAATAATGCTTAAAAGAAAAAGATAATAATTGAGGCTGTGGTTGCTGACCTTTTCTTCTGAAAAATTGCCTGGTCTTTCAAATGGCTTTGGTTGGTGATTCAAAATGTATTAAAGAGGAGCTGAACTTTGGAAGCTGTGTCCCTCAAAAAAGGAGAGGGTAATGGACTGGTTACCAGTATTGCCTGTGGTTACCTTGCAGCTGATCTTTCCCCAATTATCAGCGTACCATGGTTCGTTCTGAACTATGTCTCTGTATGGAGGTGGTCATCTTAGTAGGGCAGGGCTTTGCTTCATCGTGTCAGTCTCCAGCAAGCAGAACAATGAGTATATTAACAATATCACTCACATACCAGAAAGTGCACTGCCATTTTTCAGGAGGAAATCAAGACAAAAGGTACATTTTTTCAGGGTACTGTCCAGACACAGTTAACATTTCTACCTATACCACAGAAAATATTCATTTTTTGAGTTTAAATCCGCTTTACTGCCAGACATATAAGGCAGGCAAATAATTATGCAGCTCCCAAGTTTCTCTAACTATAGGTTTACTTTACCCTCGGTTCACAATATTGCGAGCCGTTCAGCCTGTGTTTGCTCGAGCACGGCAGCCCATTTATTTGAATTGGCTGTTGTGACATGTTTCCCCCCGGAAAAAGGTGCATGCACCTTTCTGAAAACACGGCCACAGGGAAACCGCATGGTGTTTTTGACCATGCAATTTCCCTGTGGTTCCCACACCCGCAATCGTGTGGGCTGAGATGGGTGGGGGTGCCATTCAGAATGAATGGCAGTCCCATGCATCGCACAAGAGCAGCGCAATACGACTGCAAATGCAGGAATAGGTGCAAGTCCTGTATCTGTATGATTCATGTATCATTTACTTCCTGAAATCCATCTGCCCTTAGTTCAGGCATAGGCTGAGCTGAGAACGCTCCCTACTCTCTTGAAGACTGCTGGCATGTATGACATCATTTGCCTAGACATGGAAACCAGAGAGTAACTAAAAAAATTAAAAAAAAAAAAGTTTAAAACAAGCAAATATAATATACTTTCCTATCTATTTAGTAATAAGGATTCAGAATAGTCCATGTTGATTGCGAAAGTGAAGTTCCCCTTTAAGGCTGAAGTCATACAAGAGCTTTTACTGTTGCAGGTGAAACACTTGTAGTGCTACTAAAAATAGCAAAAGCTAAACAGTCCTAGACTGTTTGGCTTTTCTTCTTCCTACATGTTCTAATGCTACCTATGGGGAATGAATCTGCCTGGAACACTGGATATTTTGAGCGAATCCATCTAACTCTGTGTCTTAGGGGGCAAGCCTGGTAAGGTGATTTGTGCATGGGGGAAGGATCACACTGCTGAGAAGGGAGCAAAGGAGAGTTGGTTTTGCACTAATTAATGTGAGCATCACTTAATTATTGGTGTACACATATTACACTATTGTTTTGTGAAAAATAATTGCTACAGGAGGCTGGCAAGATTTTGAGCAGCATCTTAGGAACACCACGGTGATGTACGTTTGGGAATTTGTGTTTTCCAATGTATGAAGAAAACAAATAGAGAAGACATGGAGAATAAAAGCTATGTTGGACCCATGTATCTGGATAGGGATCAATGGATCTGGTAAGAGCCTGGGATATTGAACATAAGCAGACTTGTTGAATAAAGGAGTTTGCTATAATAGCACTGGATGATGTGGACTAAATTTGTTTAACATCCACCAGGGGGCGATGTGGATTAATCTGGCTAATGTGAAATTCATTGTTTGGTGTGCTTGATAATAATATAAGAACATCTCAGTTATTTATTGCTGTATGTGCCTTCCTTTGGGAACAATTCCCTAAAATCCTTTCTGTGGTCATTGTTATACAGAGTAAGAAAAGCAGCCATTTATTCTAATGTGGTGGGATCTACTTAGGGGGACATTCTTTTATTAAAGGACTTGTCAAAGAACGACTCCTGTCTTTTTTCACACTACATTTTTTTTTTTTTTTTGTGAATGGATAGCGATACCATGTACTCCATACTCATTCATGTGGAGGGGGGCTGGGATCTGGGGGCCCTTCCAGATTCCAATAAGCCCCCTGCCCGCAGACCCCCACAACCACAGCCCAGGGTTGTGGGGAAGAGGCCCTTGTCCCCATCAATATGGGGACAAGGTGCTTTGGGGGGAGCTCCCCTACCCCAAAGCACCCCCCCCATGTTGAGAGCATGTGGCCTGGTATAGTTCAGGAGGGGAGGGGGCGCTCGCTTGACACCCCCCCCCCTTTCCCGACCTGCGGGGATGCATGCTCGGATAAGGGTCTGGTATGGATCTTGGGGGGAACCCCACGCCATTTTTTTCTTTATTTTGGCGTGGGCTTCCCCTCAAAATCCATACCAGACCCGAAGGGCTTGGTATGGATGGGAGGGGGACCCCACGCCATTTTTTAAAATTATTTTTTAATTGCAGGCAATTCTTTCTTTTACATTCAGCTGTCAGTGGGCATCCCGTTGACAGCTGAAACATTAATGCATGCTTTTCACTACTAAAATACCACGACTTGATAATATAACTCATGCAGTATTTTAGTAGCCTTTTTTAGTGAATTTATACAAGTACCTGAAAGAAAGAAGAATTCACTATTTTTCAGTGCATTCTGGGCATTTGGGAAGGTCTCCTAAACGCAAACATGCATAAATGCAGTATGCAAACGCGGACAAACTGGCGTTTTTTAACCTACGTTTCCCAGCAGTCAGTTTCCATCGTTCAGAAGCGTTTTCCAAACACCCTGTGTACATGAGCCCTAAGACAGCATGCTGACCAAAAGTAAAGTGTGCTGCATACAAAAAGACCATAAAGATCAATTCGTAAGATAGGGTATAATACAAACAGGGATAACGGATCAGGGAAAACCAATTACATATAAATTGAAAAGCATACATCTTGGGACAAAGCAAAGTGCGAGGGGGAGTACGGCAGCGCAAAAAAAAAAAAAAAAAGGCTGCGGATCGCTAGGATGTTGTAAGGGCAACAGGTGTAGGTATTGCCAGTAGCAGAAAAAGTAATAGAGCGATATCAGGGAAAAGCGGGAGAGCTGGAGGAGAAGCCAGCCTTGGTACCCTATGAGAAAAGAGGAAGGGGGGGGAAGAGACAAGAGGGGGTTCAGAATCAGAAGAAAAGAGCCAGAAAAAGAAGTAAAAAGGAGGGGGTTGGAAGGGCAGGTTAGGACAGAGAAAAATAGCCATCCTCTCCCGGGAAGAGCCGACAGCATGTTAGAGAGACCTGCCTCAATCATTAAGAGGCAGTAAGTTTGTTTTGGTAGGCATCCGTGTAAACAAAATATTGCCAGGGGCGCCAGGTTTCCTCTTGGTTACGTAGAGTGGCAGTAAGGTCTTCCATGTCCCTAAGTTCGTTAACCTTGGAGAACCGCATGGCTAGTGTAGGAGGATGAATGTCTTTCCATCAGAGTGGAATTCAGTCCTTTGCCGCGTTAAGCAGCTGTATAGACAAAGAAGCTTTATATTTCTTAATGGGTCTTCTCGCTAAATGCAAAAGGCAAGCCGCCGGGTCGTCCTGCAAGTCAACCGCGGTGAGTTGTTTAATAATCCCAGTTACTCCTCGCCAAAACGATTTAAGCTTCGGGTATTGCCAGAAGATATATAGGAAAAAGCCCTGATCAGTCCAGCAGACACTTGAAAATTGAGGCAAAATGGAGTGGAGCCTGGTGGGAACTCGATACCATTGAGTAACGAGTTTATAGTTAGTTTCTTGAACCTTGGTAGCCATAGAAGACTTTTGAGCAAAGTGAAGAATTTTCTCTTTCTTAGGTGGCGTGAGGGTCTTGAAGCTGCAAATCCACTCCAGAAACTCAGGGGAGGGACTACCAACCTACTAAGATCAGATGAGATGATGGTCCCAGTTGGGGTCAAGAATTTGGATAGGTGAGTCCATCCACAAGAGGAGAGGTATGGGATGATAACTGGCACATTGTGACGTGTCTTTGCCTTCCTTGGGAATAAGAGAAATATAGGCCTAGAGGGCATCCCGGAGGCATGACCTTCCCCTTAGAAAGGGAGTTAAAGGCCACCACCATACGGGGGGGGGGGGGAGAGCAGGTTGAAGCAGGCTCTAAAGTAGGACACAGTCAAACAATCTGGTCCCAGGGCTTTCTTTGGCTTTGACTAAGCAAGTGCCACCCCCAGCTCCCCAACTGTGATGGGCGCCTCTAGCTCATGGTGGGCAGCAAGAGGGAGGGTAGACATACCAGAAGCGTCAATATAGGAGGAAATCTCTGGCTGGACACCCGCTCAGGACGATATTCTACAGAGCCCTAAAAAAAAAAAAAAAAAAAAAGTTATATTCACTAGCCATAGTGTTTGATGAGGACTTCTGTCCAGCTGCTAAGGAGGTAAGGTGGGGGGTAAAGGTCCGGTTACAGGTGACTCTGAGCGCCCTGGCCCGAAGAGTGCCGGGTTTGTTAAAGAACTCGCACATAGTACGATGCGACCATGCCATCTTTTCCTTGACTTTGGAGAACAGAAGGGAATTTCGTTCCTCCCGAGTCTTAAGGAGTTCCTTATATGTAGCTTTCACCAGGGTAGCTTTATGGGAGCCCTCCAGGTGTCAAAGGTGTGCTAAGAGGATGTCAACCTGAAGAGAACGAGCCCACTAAAGGTCGCCACTTAACTGCCATCAGCGAGCCACAAATGACAGATTTATGGGCTTCCCAAAAGCACGCAAGGGCTGTCTACAAAGTTTGAATTAAGTTTGAAATAATCAAAAAGAGCATGGTCAATGGATGCCCTAATCTCTGATGATTGCAGCAATGGCTCATTCAGATGCCAGGAGGGTGGGCCACGGGTAGTGGGGCCTAACTGTAGGTCTAAGTATACGGGAACATGATCCGAGTTATCTCACCTACGCGCATCGACCGAACCATAGACATATCCTTCTGTTGGACCAGAATATAGTCGAGGCGTGAATTTATGTGGTGTACTGTGGAGTAGAGAGAATAATCCCTGGCCTGGGGGTGGGTTATGCTTCAAGGGTCAACTAGGTGCAAAAGATGGAGCTCGGCTTTGAGGCACTTGAGACAGGAAAAGGAAAGATGTGATGTACCCCTGGCGACATCCAGGAGGGGATCCACTGCAAAATTCAGGTTGCCCCCAACCACCAGGGTCTCCTCCATAAAAGCAAGCAATGCTGGGATCAGACTCTTCAAAACGGTGAGATGTTGGACATTAGGAAAATAGATATTGGCGAGGGTAACGGGAGACGAGCTAATCTTGCCATTGACGAATAGGAATGTACCCAGCGGGTCCTGATGCATCACGAAAAAAGACCAAGGGACAGTTCTGGCCAGTAATACTAATCCCCTTCACCCTCGGAATAGGAGACGGGCAATTATAGGCCCGGAGAGTGGTTCTCACCTCTTATCTTTCTTTTCCAATTCTTAAAAAAAGAGAAAAAAAAGTTTGTCAAACAAATGCATATTTCTCTGTTGTATATGAGGAGGTGTACTTTGGATAAAAACAGATTATGTTTAATAGTTAGTTTATGCACAACTCACATGGGCAGCATTTTTTTTTTTTAAAGACATGCTTCAATTCCTGATAAGAGTCCTGATAGAATGTGACAGTTTGTCAGTTTTCATTTCCAAGCAGTGCACTCAAAAACAAATCAACAGCAAAAGATCTATCTCAATACATATACAGTAGGTAAAATAAGTATTGAACTCGTCACCATTTTTCTCAGTAAATATATTTCTAAATATGCTATTGACATGAAATTTTCACCACATGAAAATTCACCACAACCCATGTAATCCATACATACAAAGAAACCAAAACAAATAAGTTCAGAAATTAAGTTATGTGTAATAAAATGGAATGACACAGGGAACAGGTATTGAACATGCTAACTGAAATTTAATTCTTTGTACAAAATCCTTTGTTGGTAATGAGAGCTTCAAGATACTTCCTGTATGGAGAAACTAGTTGCATGCATTGATCAGGTGTGATTTTGGCCCATTCTTCCACACAGTCTTCATATCTTGAAGGTTCTGTGGGCCTCTTCTATGAACTATGATCTTTAGTTCTTTCCATAAATTTTCTATTGGATTCAAGTCAAGTGATTGGCAGGGCCATTCTGGCAGCTTTATTTTCTCTCTTTGAAACCAAGAGAGTTTCCTTGGCTTTGTGTTTGGGATCATTGTCTTGCTGAAATGTGCACTCTCGTTTCATCTTCATCATCCTGGTAGATGGCAGCAATTTTTATCAAGAATGTCTTGGTACATTTTTCCATTCATCCTTCCCTCAATGATACGGAATTTGCCAGTACCATATGATGAAAAACATCCCACTCGATATTCCCACCTCCAAACTTCACTGTTGGTATGGTGTGTTTTGGGGTGATGTGCAATGCCATTTGACCACCAAACATGGTGTGTATTATGGCATTCAAAGAGTTCAATTGTGTTCTCATCTGACCAGATTATATTCTCCAAGTATTTCACAGCCTTGTCTAAATGTTGTGCAACAAACTTTAAACGAGCTCCAACATGCTTTTTTTCAGCAAAGCAGTCTTGCATGGTGAGCGTGCATACAGGCCATGGTGGTTGAGTGCATTACTTATTCTTTTATGTGAAACAATTGTACCTGCTAATTCCAAGTCTTTATGAAGCTCTCCATAGGTGGTCCTTGGCCCTTTGACAACTCTTCTGATAATTCTTTTCACTTCTTTTGTCAGAAAACTTGCGAGGAGCACCTGGTTGCGGCCGTTTTATAGTGAAATGATGTTCTTTCCACTTCTGGGTTATGGCCCCAACAGTGCTCACTGGAACATTGAGAAGTTTAGAAATCCTTCTATAACCAATGCAATCAGTATGTTTTGCAACAATAAGGTTGCGAAGGTCTTGAGAGAGCTCTTTGCTTTTACCCATTATGAGAGATTTCTTGTGTGACACCTTGGTAATGAGAAAACATTGTATAGGCCATCAGTTGAGACTGAACCAGCTGATATTAATTTGCACTGACAAGGGGCAGGATTGCTAATTACTGATAGATTTTAGCTGGTGTCTTGCCTGTCCATACCTTTTTGCACCTCCCTTTCTTCATGTGTTGAACACGTTTTCACTGTGTCATTCGTTTTGGTTTCTTTGTGTATGTATGGATAGCACAGGTTGTTACTGACGTGGTGAAAATTTCATTTCAATAGCACCTTTAGAAATCTATTTACCGAGAAAAATAGTGATGTGTTTCAATACTTATTTTACCTGCTGTATTTATGAATCTTGTGTTATTACACAGAATTTATATTGTGCCAACATTTTGGGCAGCACTGTTCAAAATAAAGGGAGACAGAATGTTTACAATACAATTTGATGCAAAGTGAGAGGAAGGCTCTCTTTAGTTCAATGGTGGGTATTTACCTGCTGCAAGGATTCCCAATAAATCCCACTACGAGTGTCTGATTATGCAAATGTGGCCATAGTTCTTTGGTAATCCAAAAACTGCACTTGTGGTCTGGAAACAAGCTCATATGGGGGAACCTAACTGTAAACATGGTACAGATTCCAACCTTGGTGAAAGAGTTGCCTTGCACATGCAAGCTGGAATTGAGTTATAAACAACTGAATAAATTATAATCTATTGTATATGTGTAATACTTTGTGTGAAATCTTTAAAACAGAATTTATTAAACAATGTGGGATGTTTACTTTCATATCTTCTCATGAGTACTGCTCTGATGGTGATGGGTGGAGAATTTCTTTGAGGATCCCTGATGATTTAGAGGAGTACCAACAGGAGTGATGTGTCCCTGATGCTGTCTTTATCCATGAGCTCTATATGACTTTTCTTTAATTAGAGGATCATTTAGTGTTGGTAAACCCACGTCTGTTTCATTGGTGGTGGTTCCAGCACAGACTTTTATACATCTTTGTGGTGGAGAACTGACTTTGGATTGTGATTTTACATTCATGCACATTATAGAGGACTTTTCTTTAGCACGTGGACTTTTGGTGATTTATCTGGATTTTTGGATATAATTTCTGATTAACGTTTGTTTACTTTGAAAGACTATTAGAGCACATTTGTTAAAATTTTTGCATATTTGCTTCACATTTTTCAAGCACAGCTAATATTTTAAAAAAAGTTATATTCTCTATGACAAATATCTCATAGTGGAGCTGCAGCTCTTTAATAATTTTTCATTTTTACACACAAGTGCCGTTTCTTTGTTTTGCAGGAAATATTAATATTGAATTATTGGACAAAACAATATAATGCTTCATCTCTCCAAAAGGCAGTTACCAGAGCATTCTCCAGTGGCGACATCACACACCCAGGGCCTTACAAAGTTTCTGGGTAGATGAGGGCTTCTGATGACTCTCACCACTTTTAGTATTAGCTTAAAAATAGATCCTCCCAAAAGTCACATCAAACAAAGCAACAATCCATGAATGTTTCCACATCTGAAATGATTGGTATGCAAGTCAGGAAAGGAGAAGCCTGAATTCAGTTACACTGCAGTTCCCCAATTCCGATTGCATCACATAATGAGCTTTTAGGTCCTCACAAAGAACACCGGTGAAAACTTATGGGAAAACTACTATGCACCATCTGGGTAAGATTCATAATAAACCTGCGTGCACTTGTTTGGTTGTGCTTTTCACTGTCGGTTGCAATACCATCTACACAATGAATGCAACAATTAACAGAACTGTTCCATACAAGACTAGCTTTCCTATTACTGATGGGGACTGGTGGTCACTGCTGACTGAAAATGCGCTTTCCATTGTAGCTGGCCTGTTCTCTGAACCCATAACACATTTTTGAAGGAAAAAAAAAAGAAACAAACACAAGCTACACATTTATTTCTGGCTACATTTAGTGCTTAGGAGATTTCGGTTTTACACTGAACCTCATTGTATGTTTTTCAGCACCTGTCCATTACCATTGGTAGTTTTATGTGTGCCAATCACAATGATGTCAGAAAATGAATCATCTGTCATAGCACTCCCCTAACAGTTATGTTGGCTCTAGGAGATGATCTGGTGATTGCACAGTTGTACAATAACATCACTGTGGTAACCTTGTAAAACAGGTGGTGTAGTAGAGGTCCAATAACGTATCCATTGAAAATACATAAACAGGTCACCCTAAATAAGATCAAAACAATTCATAGATCCCAAGATATGGGCAGCTAAAGACTTTTGTAGTGAATGCAAAGCTGGGCTTCCCACAGTCCACCTCTGTGTCTCTATTTTGGTAAACAAGGCTGCGTATCACATTAAAGGACTAACAGGTAAGTAGGGCATTTACAATAACAGAAAAAGTAGAAACCTGCATATATATTCAACGTCATAATTCTCAGGATCTACTGATTATTTACACGTAGATTTCACTGCCGTAACCTCTACTTTTTTTTTTCCATGATGTGCTCAACTGAAACTGCTGAGGACTGTAACAAGTATACTGAAAAGGAGAATTTCTACATCATTTCCTAGAAACAACATTCATCATCCATCATCATCCATAAAAAACAAGTCTCAGGGCTGTTATCAATAAATCAATAATTTATTCATCTAAAAAAGTGTGTAAAAGTATAGACCTTTTTGTTCACAAGGTATATATGAAGCACATTTATACTGAAGAATCTTTAACTTTTAATTTCTTGTTTTTCTTTTTCTTATCAAAGTTTTAGTTTTTTTTTTTTTTTTTCTGAGTGTGAGGTACCAGAGGCGGGATTAAAATTTCTTTTGGAACTCCAAAAAAATTTTTTTTCTCCATTTTTTGTTTTCCATCTGTTGGGGTTCTAATTTCCCATCTTCATTTTTTTCTTACGGCTATTTATAGATATTTGTAAATGTGTATATATATATATTTATATATATTTATATATACTTTATCTATAAAATGGAAAAAACACAGCCGGTAAATGCTTTAAAAAAATTAGGTTCATTGAGAAATGTACAACTTTTACAATTTTTAAAAAGACCGATATATATTTCTATATACAAATACATTATATTTTAGCCTTTGTCACAGATCAGATTTCTCCCGTTTACAGGTGAAAATTTTTACGTAAAGTTCTTTTTGTCTGTTATTTAAAAGCACTACATGTACATGGAAAATTAGACTGGATGTCGGTTGATGTTGTCCAGGAGACATCCCAAACTTTTCTTCTGTCATTTTTAAATAAAATAGCAATTTCTTGCTTTTCATCTCAGTAAATCTGCCCCGACAAAACCCCATTTTCTTTAAATAGTAAATGACTGTGCATAAATCACATACATACATACATGTTTATATATATATATATATATATATATATATATATATATATATATAAAATCTGTACAAGATAAACGGATTTGGAAAGAGCTGCCTGTATGTTTCATGCTGTGTATTGGACTGTTTGTGATCTTAGTCACATGAACAAAAGGACTGTGAAGAGCATATGAAAACCATTTCATTGTATCAGCTTCTCTTAGTATAAGCTCTGCAATAAGCTGCTGTCATTCCCAGTATATTAAAGACGCTCAGCTGCTGTCAGGTGGAACTAATTTTGATATGTTCATAAGGACACCAATGTATAAATGCCAATCACTTCTTTCATGCCTTGATTGCTGTTTTGGGAATCATGTAAATGGGTATATACACTTGATGCAGGATCTTGCTGGCAGCAAGTTCCTGTGTAAAAAGTCACCTATATGCATCTAGCATTTGTGCAGCGTTTACATGTGTTTACCGTACATGGACCCTATTGGCTACCACTCACGGCCAACATGTAAATATCAACAAATATGAAGCCAGCACTACCATCGCTGATTACACTGAATGACTGAAGGCCAAGCTCATTCTGCGCATGAGCCACTGCCACATGAATGACCCTGACATGGGGGTGTAAACATCAATAGTGTGTAATCAGAAGTGGCAATGCCACTGGCTACATATCGTGGTATTTACATATCAAACTGAAGCAGCAGTCCATGTAAACTTTAGCACACTTACATGCAAAAAGTGCAACAAATGCTCCATACACAAGACCATGAAAGATGTGGTTCTAACTCCCCCCACCTTGCTGCAGCAGGAATTTCAGTCCTACAACCTCCATGTAAAGCTGCACAAAAAAGTGGAAGAACACCTTGGAAAAGTCAGAGGAGTTTATAACTCCGATGCAGAGATCTCACATGCAACATCCAAAGATGTGAAAAAACCAGCAGGTGACTAACCAGCAACTACCCAAAAGTGATTAGCTTTAACAGGAATGAACTTTGGATTCGATTTAGTAGTATTGCATACTCATAAAAGGCTCTAAAGCAATCCAAAATCTGCCACATAATAAAATAGCATACTTTCAATTTCAGATAATAACACAGTAAATACATCTTTTCATTAAAATTTTCTTTCACCAGAAACAAGGAAAAAACCTGAAGTGATCATCTTGTACCAACAATAAATAAAACAAACGGCAAAACAAATACTGGAAGGAATGAAAAAACTGTAGAGTTATGAAAATCAGTCATTTCACCCATTTGCCCTGTGTAAACATATTAAGCACAGTGAGCAAAAATAAAAAGACAGCCATAAAAGACTGTTGCCTGAAGCCTGCCAAGCTGCCAGTAATGGCTGCTACATTTAAACTCCAGGACTAACACAAATGTGATAACGATGATTGAAGTTCAAGCAGTTGATAAAATAACCTCTACATTATACTGTTAAAACTGGAAAGACTTGGATGAAGAAAGGCTCCCGTTTTACTTTGCAACAACAAGGCTAATTAGAGGATCAGAAAACCCAAGTTCAGCATTGGCCGACTATTCTATTTGTATAGCTGCTTGTGCACTTTTAGCCCAATTTCCACCATGATAGAACTTCTAGTGGAAACAATACTTACACAAGCTTGGTATTTATGTGAAAAAAGATTTGGCACAAAAATGACTGCTTGTACTGTCTGCCATATTGCTATCTAATAACTGCTCAGGCAATATATACACAGCAAATCACAGTTGAAGGAGGAACAGAGCCTGGAATCTGTTTCAAGGAAGTTTTTTTTTTTTTTTCGTTTTAAAAAATCCCACAGACCTGCAGCTGGATTCTGCAGCAAAATTGTGCTTTAAGAAGCTGATACAATAACTGCACAGGCAGTACAAAGTGCTATATAACTCATGTGCACCTGAAGATACAGATTCAATAGGACTATGCCCTGTGCTATACCTGTTCATAAACATGTTATCTGTACTTGTTCATTATGTAAGTCAGGGCATTCACTATAGCTAGATCACAAGAAACTGCATTGCTTTCCCAACAGTTTGCTTCCAATCTCTATGCTGTAAAACACAGCATCTTAAATGTAATAGTTTAGAGCAGTTTTCCACAGAATTAGCTTCCATGAATGCCCATGCATACTGCTAGCAGCACAAACAATAGCTTCAGTTGCATTTCTTCACTGATGTAGTACACCAACAGGTCCTACAGCAAGGACTGAGCACAGCAATCACAGGGCATCCCAACTGCTGGATGAAGATCTTCAGATGTCCTTTTGTGTAGCCAGGATGATTGTTCAGAGAATGTCCATTACCATGTTGTACATCTGTGTGAGCACCGTGAAGTGAACAGGTAGACATGACGTCCGGTCCTGGGTGGCCGGGTTACAGGTCAGCCATGAAAGGGCGTTATACTGCTCAAGAACAAACCTAAGAAAAGTAGCAATTTTACAATGGTTATTACTACTAAAAATTGCAAAAATGATACTAATACAAATTCAAGTTATTGTTCTTAGAATAGCCAAATTACTACAGCACTACATAGAAATTATGAACACACAAGACATTTACTGTGATCTGCTTATACTTGTAGTGCCGCTCTAAGCAAAAAAGGAACATGTATATTGTCCTGCTGGTGCTAAGGGATGGGGTGCCATCATGAAATATCACCATCCAGTAGTGTGTAGTATACTTAGAAAAATTGCTGCTCTCCCAGTCCAGTCTGTGTTAACATGTGAGATGGCCTCAGTCTTACACCACTTTACAAGCCATGCCCTCTGACATGTTTTGCCCCATCCACCAGGGCTTAGTTTTTATGATTAAGCCCCGGTGGGCAAGGCGAAACATTTCAGAGGACATGGCCTGTGGAGTGGTGTAAGACTGAGGCCATCTCACATGGTTACACAGACTGGACAAGGAGAGTGGCGATTTTTCCAAGTGCACAAGAAACTGTGTTTCAACGTGCATTAAGAATAACTGAAAAGATCGGATGTTGATTCTACCCTTCAAGGATAGATTTAGAACAACTAAGTCTATTAGCTTACTCAGAGCAGCAACTCAAAGCAATCAAGAGAAAGTCTAATTGATTTGGTTCCAGTAATCTAAAATCTGATTGGTCACCATACCTCAGCTGCATTGTAGATTAAAACCTTTTTTTGGAGTACATCACAGGAAACAAGGCACTTCACAATTATGGCTACCGGGGTTATGCTGCCACCTTCAGGTAAACACTGGTCCAAATACGGCACTCTGGCATAACCCTTCCCAGATTAGTTAGGCCTTTTATTTTGTGGCATGCAATGAGGAAGAGACAAAGATGGGAAAGATTCCTGTATCCTGTACTGTAGTCTAAGAAATGGATTCTACAGGCAAGTCAAAAATCCAATTTTTTGGCTTACATGGAAAATCTGTTTCTTAGACTACAGCACAGGACACAGCCAGATTCAGAGGCAAATGGGTTATATCCAAGTACCTGAGGTTATTGGACACTGGCAAAAAAAAAAAAGAAAAGCTGTGAGGACCCCTATATAACCTTTCCTGCCCCTAGCAATCATCACTTCTGTAGCAAGCAATCAACAACTGCAGAGAGGAGGGTGGCTGTACTGTACTCCCAAGAAACGGATTTAACAGGTAAGTAAAAAATCCCATCTTCTTATTCATACAGTACAGGACAGAGATATTCAGAGATGATTGGGTCGTCCCAATGCACTAGTAATGAGAGGAGGATAAAATGGCAACACTACCAGCCATACAACATACTTCTCACAATGAAAACAAAAAAGGCCAGACTCAACTCAAATAGCAACCTAAACAAACTTGATAAACATGTGAAGACCACATGGCGCTAAAAAACTTAGTATGCACTAACAGATCTAGCAGAATGGGCATTCGCTCCAAATGGAACAACCCTATCTTTCTCCATGTAAGCATGAATTGTAACCTGATTCACCTGGCAATGGTAGAAATAAATGCAGGGAGCCCCCTGCATGATTGCTCCAGGGGCACAACAAGAGAATCTGATTATCTCAGCAAGTCCATGGCTGCAAGGCAGACTAACTACTTAAACCACATCCCGAGGGTGGATCAAAGCAGGACAAAAGGATGAAGTACTATGAGATAAAGAGATGATACCACCTTAGGCAAAGAGGATACCTTAGGTTGAAGGAAAACCCTACCACTGAACTACCAAGGAAATGCTCCTTACAAGATAAGGCAGCCAAGCTCCAACACCCTCCTGGTGGAGGAGGTAGCGATCAGGAAAACCACCTTACAAGTAAGGTCAGACAAGGAGATATCCTTAAAGCAGATCTCCAACCAAAAGGGGAAGTTCTGCTTTAAGGCTTCATCCCCTGCTCCCCGTTAAGGATTGGTACCTTTGGGGAGGTACCCACTTCCACTGCGATTACCTAGGCAATCAGAAGCAGAAGTTGTCGTTCCCCATCACCCCCTATTCTTCTGGGCCACGTGACAGTTCCCAGAAGACTACAGTGCATGCGTAGTGGGCAGCAGGCTGTGAAACTGCAAGCTGTCACAGCCAGTTGCCCACACTGAAGATGCCAGCACCGGGGACACAGGATGGCCAGTGAACTAGGCCGGTGCGAGGACACAGCGGGATCGAGGGACAGGTTAATGTTTTTTAAAAGTCAGTAGCTGCTGTTTTTGTAGCTGCTGATTTTTTTTTTTTTCCCCAACTGGACCTCCACTTTAATGTGTTCATAGGGAGAAGCCTGCAGCTGTGAAAGTATCTAATTCAAGCTCCACGGAGCTACTGGAGAACATCTGGAGGGAACAACATGAGCTACCCTTGCATGAAGACCATCACCAGAGTGTAATGCCAAGGGTCATTGAAAGAAAAAGGGTAAGGGCCACAATTTGGCCCTTGATCATACTCTAGGTCAAGCACTGACCCAATCTTGACTAAAGGAATGCGAGAATCCATCCCACAGAGTACTGCAAATGACTAATCATCCACTGTTCACACCAGGTGAAAGAAGTCTTCAAGGTGGGGCGATAACATTTTTCAGATGCTGATTTTCTAGCACTTGACAGAGTATGCCCCCCTGCACATGGGATGGATTCTGTTCCGATCAGCAGAGGATCCACGCACATACGCCCTGCTGATCGAAGCAGAGTGGACAGATGATACATTCATGCCACTCAATTTATGCAGAGCAGACATGGACAGAGCCTGCTCTGCTCTATGGGTGGCCAGGAATAAAAAGATTTAGGGTGTCCACATACCATATTCTTCTTGGTCAAGCAGGTGCGATCAGAATCACCAGAAAACCTTCCACAGTTATTATGCACAAAAAGTGAGGAAAAGGCTATGGAGGAAAGGCATAGATGGGGGAAAACGTATAACCAGGGCATCTGCTGCAAATGCTTGAGGATCCCTGGAGCAGGACATAAACCTATTCAGTTTGTTGTTGAACCTGAATGCCAAGAGATCCACATTCGGGAGCCTCCCCCGCAGAACAATCTCTGCAAACAACTATGGCAGAAGGGCATATTCTGCCGGATTCTGCTGGTGAAGGCTGCAGAAGCACTCCTGCCAAATTTGTACACCTGGAATGTGCATGGTGGAGAGGGTCAGAAGTTCCAGGATGTTCACAATTTCTGTTCCCTAAACGCTCCAGAACATCTTCCCAGCTCGAAAGGCTGGCATCTATCATCTAGACCCTAAACATTAATTGAACGGTAGGATTTTCCAGTATCCAGCACATGCATAAATATCCACCATTTCATAGCTGACCCAGGCATGGGAGTCATATATAATGGCAGGTCCAAGGATCTTACATGTGCCCCATGCTGACAGGACAGAAGAGCTCTGGAATAGAACTTGGCACAGGGGACTGCATCGAAGGCGGCTACCATCTTCCCCAGTATCTTCATGCACATCCGGATTGAGGGGTGCAATGATATTACGTACTGTGCACATGAAAAACTAAGTCTGGTGGCCATGTTGTTCAAGAATCTTAGGTCGGCCATGACTGTTTTGTAGAACAGTTACACACTGCAGCAGCAAATACCTAGGAACGCACCTCCATAGCCTTTTCACATTTCAAAGTGCCTGTTATCTCAACTTAGGGACAGCAGACACCAGGCATTTACCAGAGCTGTAAATATCTAAGTTATGGCAAGATGTCTGTTAATGTCTGCTGATCCATTGTAAACAATCACAAAATGCTTCAGTTCTGTCACCCATGGTTTGTAGGACAATAAAAACCCATTAGGAATACACAGTGTGCAGTAAACTGTCTTAACCTAGGCTGATGGGTATCAAAAGGCAGTCAGGTTTGAAGAAACCTTTCCAAGATCCCTGCTCAACTCACAATAAAAAACAAAGACTACACACAAATCATGAAATCAGACAGGACCAAGACACATCAATATTAAGTATATATTTGAATGAGGAATATCATACAGAACAAATCGAATTCATATATGAATAAGCTACAGTATACAGAAGGCAAGATAGCAGTCAGATGCCTCCTGGGTGACAGGCCTATTCGAGATACCCTCTGTTTACTATCTCTGTACACGAAATTCAATGCTGAACAATCTACCAGTTACCAGAATGCAACATATTAATATCGGTATAAAACTGTGTATAAGGGAGGTTCATGATAAAGTCATAAAAACAGTGACATACCATGGCCATTCCTCAGCTGCTTAATTGGTCAGAAGGTGTCTCTCAACATACCCTTGATACCAAACAAAAGTGGACTGCAAACACATTTGACATCTCTTGAGTATTATCAAAGGAAGGAAGATCTGTCAAGTTATGAGAGCAAATATATCACCTTGCTCATTGACTGAGGCCTGCTGTATTTTTGTAAATATTTTATCTGCACCACTTTTTACCATTTCATTATAAAACCATATTTTGAAAAGAGTTAAAACTGTCTCTAAATGCCCTAATGCAAACATAAATAATCTCCATCTCTTGAAGAGAGCTATTTACATGATAAATCTCTGAATATACCTGACTGTGGTGACAGTGTGTGTACAGATGTTTATTCTAAAATTATAATTGTTATTGCTAAGCTTGTGAAATTCTTCCGCTTTTTGGTAAAAGCAGGTGGTGGCAGTTTAAAGGGTTAATTGCTTAGTTAACTTAACCCAGTGATAATCATTCTCAGGCTGCTAGCACCTAGATTTTGGACCCGAGAACTGGAGAATCTTTGAGCAGGGTGAAGCTGAAAGTTTCATGGTTCTGTATCAGTGACAGTACAGTGTGACGTTGACCAGTCATTTGTCATGATTTAGTTTCTCCACATTTGGTTCTCCAGCAGATGCATTACCTTTGTGTGTGCCAAGTCGCAGACTAAGCTTAGATTATCCAGGGGTGACAGAACCAAGGTCGACGTCTGAATTTTCAGCATCTAACAGAACCTTTTCCAGGAGCTTTACCATCTGCTGAACATTTGACATCAGTATTTGAGCCGAGTGCTGCTCGAGAAGCAGGTCATGCTGGTACTGGGGATATATGCCAGGTCTTCGACAACACCAGAACCAGTGCCATCCTTGGAAAACACTCTCGAGGCCATGGACAGGCCAAAAGGAAACACTACGAACTGATATTGGCAATACTCCATTGCTAATCCCTGAAACTGTTCGTGAGGCCAGAAAATTTGGATGTGTGGGTAGGCATCTTTAGATTTACAGAACTGAGGCTTCTGCTTAGAGCCCAAGGTTGCTGCTTTTGAAAATAACTCGTCTTGGATTCTGAAGGCGTTACCTTCTGACTAGTTATCTTTGCCTTATTCTTTAGGGGTAAAGTATGCTTTTTCCTCATGGTCACCTGCTGGATGAAGGCATTCAAGAATGGTGCATGCAAGCATTTTCCCTCAAAGTGTAGCCTCTTGATTTGCTTCTTGCAGAGAAGTTCCACTGACCGACATTTGAGCCACAGAATCCTTCTCGTGTGGACAGACACTGTGCACACCTGGGAAAGCTGCCTTGTAGTGTCTTCCATGGCTTCCACTGAGAAACTTGGGGCTCTGAGAAAATTTTCCAGAAACTGCCAAATGACAGGATCCCCTGCTACTAATTCTTTGGAACAAAGCATATGGTTTGCCCACACCTTGAAGACTGGCAAACTCCCACCGCAACTACTATAGGCAACAGAACCCATCCCACCATTGAAAACAACGCCTTAAAGAGGGTCCTTTAACCAGATAACCTTTTATCTGTGGCATCGTTAAAGACGTGGACCTCATGCACTGGGACTGTCAGGGTCTTATTCAAGTAGGAAATGGCCAGGTCAATAGCCAGAGAACCCTATCTTCTTTGGTAGAATTCTTCTTCCTTGGTTTACTGTTGATCAAAACGCTTTAGAGGAAAAAAACACCTTTTCCGGGTAAGCCCAATCAGCATATGTCACCACAAGCAAGTGTGCCCCAGAAAAGACTTGAGAGCTGCCAAAAAGGGAAGTGGGTTACAGCAGTGGTAACTTAAGGTTAGCGTGCACCACATATGCCAAGATGACCACCATGGTCTGTGTCTGACACAGCACTGAACCCTGAGATTGTTACAGGGAAGACTTCAATGGAATTTGATTCTCAACAGCTTCCAACTCTCTCTCATCTTGAAGAGGTTTCTCTGATTCTTCGTTTTCCCACAAAAGGAGAGGAAGGGAAGACGAATGCCCACACATGCATCCCGAAAACAGCTGCAAAAAATTCCTCCTTTGATACAAAGGAACCAGAGAATTGCTTCCCTGAGATGGTGGAAATATGGGTAGGGATTCAGAGATAATCTGACCTTTAGGGGAGGCCACTACAGGGTGAATTGCGCAGGGGGCCCACCCTCCCCGACAAAGCCCACCAAATCATCCCTCCCCCATTTTTCAGCTCCTGTGATACCATAGCTGGCTGAGGATTGTAGGCCTTTGAAACCCAATATTGAGTGGCCACCCAGTTCAGAGGAGTGCCAGCACAAGCAAAAACACCTATGTAGCAGTCACCCACAATAAATACATGTCCCAGATACTTCCTGGACTCTTGGAATTGATGTGCTGTAGGCTGCTGCACAGGGGCTGCGTCAGAGTAGCTGAATTGCTGAGCTGGTCTTGCGGTGGGAGCCTGAAAATGCACATGTTACTGTGCCCCGGATACTGGCAAAACTAGGCACAGCCATCACCTAAGGACACTAGCTAAAAAACTAAGACTTAGCTGAGCTGGAAGAGATTATGTCTGGGAGGGGAATTCCTGACTTTTATGGCCAGTGTCCATTCACCTGAAGGTTGCACCATAACCCAAACAGTCATGAATACGAACAGCCCTGTAGTGCATGATTAAGAAACATACTTTCTGAAACTATGAAATGAAAGTAAATGTGAAAATCTATAAAATTAAATATTACCTTAGAACATCTGATGTTGTTTTTGAATCCAAAGGGTGAGGCACACGCTGTGAAGTGCGTGCAGGAATGAGGTCATCACTCTGAGACACAGAGATGTGATGATGTAGAGAGGCCTGTAAGAATTTGGAGAGAGCTATTAGCAAGAGCCTAAGCTGATGTTCAGTTCAATGCACAGGTAGCTGACAGATTTTTACCTTCAAAAATAAGGGACACTGGTTTTGAGCCTGTGGACATGATGACCAAAACCACTCTGGCAGGTTTTCAGCTTTGGCTGTTGACACATAATAACCCAATGCCAATGGTTGTTGCTTCAATTCCTCTGGTGTCTCTCTGGAGAGGAGCCTTTCACCTTGGCTCTGAAAGAAAAAAAAAAAAAAGCACACTACAAGTGAGCACATTCCATCTGAACAACCTTAACGTAGAACTATCCAATCTGCACTTTTTAACTTCCAGTGTATACCGAACATGGTATCTACAGTTGGATAAAAGCCTCGTTTACACTTGCTATGCCCAATGAAGAGCTTTCTACAGTTCGATTGCTCTTCAGAAGGCATTTGACAAGCAATGAGGAGGAATTTTATCCATGTTTGACTCCTTAAACCCTGTGCCAGCAAGCCACAACTGCATGTATCCAACCACAAAATTGGAGATAATTTTTGCAGCACCCCAAACCATCGCAATCACAGCATATGAACATCCCACATTGATGCTTTAGCAGCGTAAGGGTGAGTGGTCAGAGATGGTAAATGTGTGGTGATCCACATTTTTACTGCCTTAAACAGCTTCCCCTTAAGCACCAACTGCAAGTGTAAATGAGGCGTAAATGCTAACACTAGGTATCATTTCTCACTTAGCATGGACAGGTAGATAAATTAGACCAGGTACTCGCCAGAACACCTCCATACAACTAATCAAGTTCTTTTATTCAGACACTAAAGGGTCAGTAATCGCAAACCAATGTTTTGGGACCACCTGAGAAGAATGAATCCAGTGGGGTCCTGACATGTTGGTTTGTGATGAATGACTCTTTGACGTATGGATGTGTGCTGGGTGCCTTTTTGCTTAATTATATCTGATGGTGTCATTCATTTCCTGACTTCAGCACACATTAAGAAACGGAAGGGCATTGACCAGTTTGATGTGTAATTGACATACACATAAGGAAATGTTGATAATATGGCTTGCTGCTCTTTAAAATACTTTTAGCACAGAGGAAAATTTTAAATGACTTTGGTTCTCAGGGAACTCCTGCTAATAGGAGTTTTGACTTACCTGTAAATTCTGTATCTTAGAGAACAGGACAGGACGGGACACAGGCTAGATATTTTTATAGACCCTGGGTTCATAGCTGCTTTCAGGTGATTGGACAAAAGCAAAAGCTTTGCTGGGCACGTCGCCAGGCGTACTCCTATAACCCTTCCCCACTCCATGAGTCCTCAGTTTTTTAGCAAGAAATGCAGAGTAGCACAGGAACATAGGAGGGAGGAGTGTGGGTCCTGAACTGTAATTCAAGATACAAATTTACAGGTAAGTCAAAACTCCTATCATCTTAGCCGTAACGTACAGGACACAGGTTGGATATTCCGTGACCTTGGAACATCCCCAAGCAATGAATCACGGAAGTTGATAAAAAGGAGGCAAATAGAAGAGTACCAATAGGTCCAACAAAACTATCAAGGCTCAAAGACCCCACTGAAAGAACCTTGTGGCTGAAGGCTGCATTCACAAAAGTCTGTAAAAATTGGAGAAAACCTGGAGAAAACTTATGAACAGAAGACCAGGTGGTGGGCCTTACAAAGCTAAACAACTGATTTTTGATGTCAGAAAGCTCCTACCAATTTGGTGGAGTGAGCACACATAGGTACAGGAGGTACCTAATCTTTGAAAGCATAATCCCTCGCAATGAGTTCACTCAGCAACAGTGGAATTAAAAGCAGGGTGTCATTTACAAGACCCTCTCAGCAATACAAAGAGATTGTATTTTTTTCATATAGAGGCCATGGCTGTCAGATAGACCCTGACAGCTCTGCCCACAGTTAGACAATGGAGAGCAATTTATCTGGAGTGTTTTGGAGCAGGGCACAAAGGAAGGAAGGACAATGAAAAGTTGATACCACCTTAAGCCGTAGCCATACAAGGAGCACAATTTTGCCAATTCAGCAGGAATAGACCAAATTTCAATTCCTGTATGGGCAGGGAGGTTGTGCAGAAGTTGATCTATCATTCAATCTGTTGGATTTTCCCTGCTTGACCAACACTGCTGGCAATAGCCTCCCCGCTGTCAGAATACAAAAGCTCAGCAGGGAGTATTCCTCCATTCACATGAAATGTGAGGATGGGGGAATAGTAATTTTTTCATTAAATCCGCTGGTTTAACAAGCAAAAAAAAAAAATAGCCCTCTGTGGGCTTTTTTAAGTAGAAGGGAGGGTCTTGTGAAGAATCAGGAAAGGCACTTTACAAAGACGAGATGCTAATTCAAAAACACATCTGACAGATGTAAAAGCCACCAAGATGGCCAAACTAAGAAGGAAGCACTGAGTGCTGTACTGGGGTTTGATTCAGGAGACACCTTGAATAAAATTTCTAACAAAGGAAAGTAAAGCCAAAGGTTTCTAAAATAGCATGGACAAGTCCTAAAGCTGTCCCTTAAAAGTACAATAAAATCTGGTCAAGTTCTGATTGTAGGAATGTCAGAATATGTAGGACAGAGTAATTTCTGGGGTTGAAAAGCCTGTGTCCACAACAGGTGAATAGGTTCTGCAGCATATTTTGCGAAGTGACTTTTCTGACTTTTGAGTAAGGTGAGAATAAGAGAATCAGAGATATCGCTGTCCTTGAAGACCCGGATTTCAACAGCCATGAAATTAAAGTCAGTGACTGAAAAAGATGGCACAGGGCCTCAAGACAGCAAGTCTGGCCTTTTTAAAAGAAGCCAGGGGTTGACTCCTGGAAGTTGAGTTTACCTATATTGTCCACTCTTCGAAGAGCAGAGATTTCTGGACAGTGGTTCTCTGCCCAAAAAAAAAATCAAACTTCCTTCCCATAAAAATGCTTGACTCCTGGTATCCCCCATGATGACAGTTATAGGCCACTGCTGTAGCATTGTCTGATTTCATCCTGATCAGGTCTCCCTGAAAAAGAGGGGCCCAGCAACACAGAGATAATTTTATTGCCGAGTTCCAGGAAATTGTCAGGGAACTTTGATCTGTGACAAAATAGAACATGCCTGTGAGGACTGCATCTTTTGATATCACTCTCCATGAATATGGACTTTCCCGTTTCCAAAGGATGGGTTGGACATCCACCAATTCAGAGTGCTCCCCGCTTGACTGGAGAGAGGCACAGGAAGATCAAGAAGAGATGTGTGTTTGACAGAAAAACAGAATGTTGTGTTGAGGCGGCCTTGAGTGGAACAGATAGAAAGAAAAAAAAAAAACAGTCTTGAATGAGGCTACCATACGGCCCAATTCCTCCATGGAGAACCAAACTGATGGATGTCTTTTTGCTCCTAAGGTCCAAACATGTGATCCTTGGAAGGCAAGTTTGCAAGCTGGAATGTAAACATTACCCTGGGCTGTGTCTAGAATGAGACCTACGTATTCTAGATAAAGAAAGGCAGGAGAGCTGGCCTACAGAATCTGGATAGCTCTTTGGATGTCTGCAGAAAATGTAAAAAGGAGATTATTCCTTCTGAAGTTTTTAACAGGGTGAGCAGGGGCACTTTGTGAATACTCTGGGAGCAGAGGATAGGCTGAATAATGATGTTAACAGATTGGAAGTGTTTGTCTCCCTCTGCGAAGCACAGAGAGTGCAGATGAGGTGGGTAAATGAGAATGTGTAGACAGGCATCTTGTCTACTGACGCTAGATATTCCTCTTGTCTCAGGGAGGCAATTACTGACCTTGCGAAACTTTGGAACATGTTACTTCTTAATGGATTTTAGGTCCAGAATAAGACGAATACTCCTTTTGGGCCTTCGTACTGTGAACAGGTTTTGAATAGAATGTTTTGAACCTGTCCTCTAGAGGTGCTCTTGTTTACAGAAGGCAAAAACACCTGAGAAGAGGCTTATTGGAATCATCTCTTATGAAAGAATGTGACCAATTGTGACCAATCTTGTACATGAACTCTATGAACTCGTCAAGTGCGTCACCAAAGAGACATCCTCTCTCAAAAGGCTTACGAGTGAGGCATCTTTTACAGGCAGCTTCAGCCATCCAGGCTTTTAGCCATAAGACTGTGTACATAGACAGAAATGGGAGTCTTTCTAGCAATTTGTGTCACAACTTCTTCTCAAGCAGCAACATAGAAAAGTCGGACAGAAGGCAGTGCATGTAAGTGTTTCAGCCAGAACTCCTGGTATACAGCATTCTGTTATTTGTCAAACTGCAGCTAATTGGACTAGGGCGATAAACAGAAATTTCATCAATTGCAATGGACCTGCAAGAGCTAGGAGAGCCTTTAAGAGGGTCTCAAATTTTCTGGCTGCAGAATCTCTAAATTAAGGAACATCTTGTATAGGGTTGTAAGATATTTCTTTAACTCTTTTTACACTGGATATACAGTAGCTCAGCAATGATTCTAGGAGGATTGAAAGCCTTTTAAGAAGTATCCCCATTATCAAACTACCCATTCTATTTGTTCATGTCTTTTTAGACTTTACAGGTCTCTCAGTACTTAGAGGGGGCATGGTGAAATGGAGGAGAATCAAATGTAATTAAGCCAACACTTTTGTATACAGCAGAAGAGAGCAAGTATACAAAGGCAAGCCATAGTATCAGATGTATGGGGGTGGAAAATCTTCTGCAGCCTTCTCTAGCACAATTCCCAGGTCTGCTTCATTCTCCATTTATACCATTTCTAGGGTAGTTAGATCCACTTCGTAGTCAGAAAAGATAGGGATGGAGAAGAATACTGGCACTTTTGAGCTCTGGACCATGATGGCTGTATAAGGTTGTTAGTTTTTCTGACCAAGGCAGATTTCTCTGCAACTATGACACTTTCAGACAGGTTCCTTTTTGCTTGCCTGACATACAGCTAGAATTATATATGTGCAGTGCTAATCAATAAATAATGGTAACATATAATATAAATGTCCCCAATGATAAGACAAAAAACCCGTGACAGTTTTTATAATGAATATAAAGTGATATGCAGCTTCCAGTCCAGTGGTGGTGCTCCCTGCAGGAAGGTAAAAAATGCGCACTAACCAAAAGCATAATAGAATTACGCAGTGTATAAATCATGCGGGTCCACCTCACTGGTCTAGGTCCGGACTGGAACTCAGGGTGGGTTCTCCTTCAAGCTGGTATGGATAAATAGCCCTCAGTGGGTATGGATGGATCCAGTAGGCCAGAGGTCCCCTTTAAGGGATGGGTGGGTGAAGATTCCTGAATTACAGGTGCTTCCCTCTCTGGGCCTGGTGGGCTGGTAACTGGATCACAGCAGAGCTCTGAAAATAGCAAAGTTCCTTTCCTCACTAAGCCAGGTACTGCACTCGAGGGGGAGGCAGAAAGCACAGCACACACTGCCCCTTCCTTTGCTCAGCTATTGAGCGGTCTGACAGACTTGCTGTAGGGGGCACTCAGCAGGGGGTAGGAGACAGGACCGCCGGCAGGGACCCAAAAAGAACAGGATCGGAGATGATTTGTGCAAAACCATTGCACAAAGCAGGCAAGTAGAACATGTTTTCATTATTTAGAGAAAAAAAAATACAACGTTTAGAATCACTTTTAAAGATCAGAGGTAGCTAATTTGTTAAACAGAAATTCCAAATTCCTCAAGGAGCCCCTAACAATCTTTAAAGCAACCCTAGGGTCCCAGAACCCTGGTTAGAAAGTTGACTCTAGCCTATCACTGGTTTACAAAGACATTGCACATCAAAACGTGAAATAGAAACATAAAATGGTAAAAGGCAAACTTGTCCATCAAGTCAATGAGATACATTTTTTTTTTCAGCAATCTCTTAAGCCGATCACAGATTATTCGAATCGGGACCAGCCGAGATTCTCACCATCTATGGGCAGGCTGATTGTACCCAATTCAATTATTGTATGACTTGAGTACAAGCAGCTAGTCGGATTTTTCATGTGATTATTGCCAGCTGCTATAGCTGCTAGCAATCACTGTGTTCTTGCAGGGATGGCTCCCCCACCCCTGGGCCCCCTAAAAGTGCGAATCAAAGAGTGCATGGTCAAAGGATACTGTAAAAAGATCGCAAGGGGCCAAATCCTGACCCACTGAGAAGGAGTGGGGATGAACATCCGGAGCCAGCATTAGGCAATATAAACTTTCCAGGTGTAATGATAAATCTTCTGAGAGGCAGACTTGTGTGCCTTCAACATTGTAGGGAGCACTGAACCTGACAAACTGCTATCTCTCAAAACCCCCCATCCTATCCATCATCACCAACAACTCCACTATCATTCCCGCCCCGCAAGCCAAAGTCCTTGGCGTCATTCTTGACTCGAACCTCTCCTTCCAACCTCACGTCAAATCACTTACAAACACATGCAGGCTCCACCTCCGCAACATTGCCAAGATACGTACCTTCCTCACCCCTGACACCACCAAACTTCTGGTACACTCCCTCATCATCTCACGCCTTGACTACTGCAATTCTCTTCTCACCGGCCTACCCAAGTGCAGGCTCTCCCCGCTCCAGACCATCCTGAACTCAGCGGCTAGACTCATCCACCTAACTACCCGCTCCACCTCTGCCACCCCCCTCTGCCTCTCCCTCCACTGGCTCCCGATTGCCCAACGCATAAACTTTAAACTTCTAACCCTGACCTACAAAGCCGTTCACAACACTGCCCCTGACTACCTCACCAACCTGATCCCCAAGTACCGCCCTACCCGTACCCTTCGCTCCTCACAGGACCTCCTTCTATCCTGCTCCCTGGTCTCCTCCTCCCATGCACGACTGCAAGACTTCTCCAGGTCCTCCCCCATCCTCTGGAACTCACTGCCCCAATCCATCAGACTGTCTGTTACACCTTTTGGTCCTCATTGTGGACCTTTATTATTTCACCTTTCCCTTCACTCCCATATTCCTTCCATTTACGGATTATGTTATGGTGTATTATCTATTGTCTTCTCATCTCATTATTTGCTTTGGAATGTCTGTGGCATTATTGTGATTAGCGCAACATCAATTTTCTGTTTGATGAAAGTGAGATTGTTCTTTTTGGGTCTAGGGGCTACACACAGTTTGTCAGATTACCCCCAAACACTGAATTCAAGCCACAGTACACTGTGAAGACAGTGAAGCATTGTGGGGCAAGCATTTGTCCTATATTCAGATCAAGTTGCAGAATCACCAGGGCCATGGTCAACACAGGTGGCAGTGCTGAGCTGGCAATAGTAAATATAGTGTGGGCGACGGATTCTGCCTGATGGTCTGTAGCAACCTTAAAGGAGTAATACTCTTCCACCAGTATTATAGTTGCTTTGTTCAACCTAGAGATGGGAGGATCCAACACAGGAGGAGATGTCCATTTCTTTAGAAGGACCTACCCAAAGAGTTAAAGTACCACAAAGCACTTCAGAACCATAAAAGGCTGCTGTGGGCTTTGTCAATAATGCTTGCAAATACATTTATCAAAATATGCAGGGTAAGAAAAACCTTAGGTTTGTGCGTATCAAAGGCGTTAGCCACCTCATTGGCAGCGCTAGAGGTCCTCAATGTTTAATGTCTCTTGCATGGAGGTAATTGGTGCAATCACCAGCGCCTTTTTTGTGACCAACAACAGAATACTCATCCTTGCTAAGGAATAAGGGACTGCATCATCAGGACCCACAGAGTGCAGGGCCTGTGGTGGCAGAGCCCAAGCACCTGAAGTTGAGGACGATGGCAGGAGATGCTCTTTGCATACGTTGCGCCCTAACACTACCTCCACCCAGGACACAAATGACTCAAGGACTACCAACAGTGCATCTAAAGGCATAGAAGACTCAGAGGAAACACTGCCTCCATGAGGGGACCATGAGCAGCTGCACTGTCCACTGAGGCAGCATGGAGGAGTACACCTGCCTTCCAGAGTCCAGGGAATAGATTCAGACACTAAAAAAAAAAAAACGACAAGAAAATGCCCACCGCCAAACTGCTACAAGAAAATGGCTGCCATGCAATCCCCAGCCTGGCTCCCATGCATGTTTACGGGAAGGTCACCCTGCCAATCCACCCAAAAATAATCGACAGACCCCAGGAAAAATGGCTACCGGCTAATCACACCAAATATGGCTGCTGTGGCCCTGGGTGAATGGCAGCCACAATGTGGTCTGCACAGACTCCCCATGCCCTGTCCTGGAGGTAGAGCCCCCCCACTGGGGCCCAGGAATGCCCAATACCATCCCAAAAGGGTAACCAGGCCAGATCAGCAGCAGGAACAGACAGGGAACACCTAAAGCCAGGTGGTGAGGTGAGGAGAGGATCCCACAAGGCCAACCACCCCTGGGAATACAGGATGGGGCTGTCATAGCTGACCCAGTGTGGATCTAGATTATCAAGCTTTTTGCCCAACCCAGCTGTTAATTGAAGATCTCCAAAGGAAAGAATTCCCAGAAAAAAAAAACAAAAACATAAAAATGGGGAAAAAAAGGCTACAGAACCACAGGTCCTAGCAGGGAACTACTAGTTCCTTACTCTAGGCAGAAAACACTGACTTGCCTATAGCAGGGAGGGAGTTTTATACCAGCTAGGACTGCTCAAAGGCGGTGATATGTTCTTTTCTGCCTAATGTCCCACTCCTCTAGGTGGCGATATAAAACTCTATGGTCGAAGAATAAAAGATGCGTCTGTCAATGAACATAAGAGAAAAAAACTTTTCCATTTTGATAGTGACAGCAAAAGACCATATGAAAGGTAGACCTACCTGTCACTCATATTAGCCAGCAGAGCTGTACTGCTGCATTAGTTGGTTTGGTTGGCATCCCCTAAATACATTGATTTGATTGATAAATGGACTTCTGAACAAGCAAATGTTCCCTATTGTCATGGAAGTTTTGTTTATTACACTGCATGTACTTCACACCTAAATAAAAAATGACCCTATGTCTATAAACACCTTTTTAAAAGAACCAAAAAGATACACTTCTGGAAAAAGGGATTTTTCCTGATACTATTCTAATAAATATGTCTGCTGTAGTCTGATACTTTACATCAGAGTTACCAGATGCATAAAGCCTGGCAGAGCATACTTTACATGTATAGTGGGTTCAGAATAATAGAACATCTTAGTGTGAAAAATACATATGAACCTGCATCTGGTTCTGGTTGAGGACACCGATTACAGATATGACAGTTAATAAGCCTTCAATTAAAAGTATTCTACCCCTTGCCCACAATCTATAACATGCATCACACTACTTAATCCACTAAAAAAACCTTTAAATTTGAATTTCAATTCATTTCCTTTTATAATGGTGCAGGACAGCTGGATACAGGTAATGCTTGGAGTTATAACAACAGCAGTAAAACTTGAGAGCTTGGCAAAGAATAACCAGACCAATTCAGTGTTCCTTAATCCCATACTCACCCGACTGTGCTGGAAATGTGATCCAGCACCAATTCCTGTGGGAGAACCTGGAGAGGAGTTGGGGGGAGAGTGTAAATTCCCCTGAATCAGTATTCCTAGGTCATTTTCCATATCAGGCATATCCGGAAAGGCCAGGTCAAACATGTCATCTAAAAACGAGAGAAGAAAAAGGAGTTCACAAATGAGCAATAGTACAATATTATTATAATAATAATAATATTGGGACTAGTTTGTCAGATAACCCCCAAACACTGAATTCAAGCCATAGTACACTGTAAAGACTGTGAAGCATGGTGGCGCAAGCATCATGATATGGGGATGTTTCTCATACTATGGTGGTGGCCCTATTTATCACATACCAGGGATCATGGATCACTTTGAATACATCAAAATACCTAAAGAGGTCATGCTGCCTTATGATGAAGAGGAAACACTCTTGAATTGGGTGTTTCAACAAGACAACAACCCCAAACACACTAGTAAGTAAGTAGCATCTTGGTTCCAGACCTATAAGATTAACGGTACGGAGTGGCCAGCCCAATCCCTGCAACATATTCCAATAGGAAACTTGCGGGGTGACATAAAAAATGCTGTTTCTGAGGTAAAACCTAAAAATACAGAGGAATTGTGGAATGTAGTCCAATCATCCTGGGCTGGAATACCTGTTCACAGGTGTCAGAAGTTGGTTGACTCCATGCAACACAGATGTGAAGCAGTTTTCAGAAAGTGGTTATACAACTAAATATTAGTGATTCACAGGAAAGCTAAATCTTCAAGCATTTTCAGTTTATACTGTAAATGTTTGAGTTTGTAAATAAAATGCAGATAATGCTATTTTTTTGATCAGCCTAATATTCCTTTCTCTTCACTTTCTGTAAAGTAGTAACAAATTTGAAACATTTTTCTTCATGTTTTGATTTAGAATAGACTGCGCAGTATTCCCAATGCATTTGCGTGTATGGAAATAAAAGCGGTTATAAGGATTTTGAGCTTTACTCACTTTTTAAAACACACTGCTATTATTTTGAACACAACTGTACATAGTTGGCAAGGTTGAATAAAGACACCAGTCCATCGAATTCAACTTGTGTGGGGGTGTGTGTGTATGTGTTCATGTCAAAAACACTGCCCATATCCCTGTATACTGTGTTCATCAAGATAGCGTCCGTTTATTTGGTAAAGCTATCAATGCTTCCTGCTGACACCACCAATTGTGGAAGAGTTCCACATCCTTACCACTCTGACAGTGAAAAATCCCCTACACAGTTTAAGGCTAAACAGCTTCTCCTCCAATTTAATTGAGTGGCCATGTCTCTTCTTACACTCCCTGAGACTGAATAGTTTATTCCCTATGCTAGAATCATCATTAGGATATTTGTGTATTGCTATCATATCTCCTCTCAAGTATCTATTCTCCAGGGAGAATATGTTTAATGTTTGTAGTCGTTCCTTGTAATCCCCATATTAACTTTGTTGTCCTTCCCTGGACTCTCTCCCCCTCACAGCTCCCCCTCCTGAGGTCTGGTGATCAGAACTGGACAGCATACTCTAGATGTGGCTGAACCAGAGTTTTGTAAAGTGGCAGGATTATAGTTTTAGCTCTTGGGTAAATTCTCTTTTTAATAATGCTAATATGTTGCAAGCTTTGCTTGCACTGCATGCCATTACTGAGCCTGTCATCTACCAGGACTCCCAGGTTCTTTTCCATCCTGGATTTCCCAGAGGTTCTCCCCTTAGCGAGTAATTTGCATTCATATTTTTAGCCCCCTAGTGCATTACTTTACATTTTTCAACATTAAACCTCATTTGCCCTGTACTTGCCCACGTCATTATTTTAATGAGGTCTTCTTGTAAAGTTTCTATATATTGATGTGAAGTTATTGCCCTAATGAGCTTTGTATCATCAGCAAACACTGAAATTGAGCTATTTATACCAACCTCTATATCATCTATGAAGAAATTAAATGGAATTGGTCCCAGGACAGAGCCTTGTGGTGCACCCCTTACCACTTCAGACCAGTCTGAATACTCACTATTTATCACTGCTGACAGGGCTTTTATCTACACCTGGTATTCCTTCTGGGTTTGCAGGCTTCAGCCGTTTCAATAGTTGAGCCACTATGACATCACTACCACGCATGTGCACAGAAGCCACGGCAGTGGCACAGCGCATTGACAGAGACAGCATGTCTTCCCATCAGAGCACAGAGAATGGACCAGTGATGCCACCGGCTGCAGAAGTAGTGAATATCTCTTGAACAGTGCACATTTAGGAGATATTCCTTGTACCTACACAGTTAAGCTTTATTATAAAGTTTACCCATAGCTACAAGTAAGCAAGTGTTTACTACCACTTTAAAGGTTGGACTTTTAGGTTTCCTTGGAATTTTGTGTTGTTTGCACTCAACGTGTTTGTAATAATGCATTTTCTTTATAAATAAAGCATATGCTTGTTTGCACTACGGAAAAAAAAAAATTAAAAAAATTTGCTATAATTATTTCCATGGTCAATAATGAGAGCATACCATTGCTGAAACCATCTTCATTCGCAAAATTTGCAGGAGCAACCTGGATGGTGGCTGAAGTAGGAAACACCAAGATATGGGTGCAAGAGGCATCTTGTGGCGTGCTGAGTTGAGAAGTCTGCAGATTCAAAGCAGTACTTCGACCAAACACAGATCCCATTGTAACTGCATCTGTAGTGGAAGGAATTATCAGGCTGACCATTAGAAAAATATTAACTGTCCCATACACAAAATCATATAAAAAGTAGCATTTTTCCATAAAAAAAAATCCCATAAAGCAAAGTAAAGCATTATGTAACAAAGATGATAAATTTTCATAATCACCTGGCATCACGTTAAAGGACCCCTGTGGTTCCATTGCTACAAGGCAGGCACTAAGAATAGATGGCGAGTCTGCAGCGGAAATGCCACACATTCTGCATGCTTCTTTTAACTGACGGCTAATGTTCTGTAGAGAGCATTCTCCTAATAAAATACTCCAATCTGAAACATAAAATTTTAATACGTTAAAATTAAAAGGTGTGTGTGTTTATTAGGGATACAAAACGTATGGATGGAAATTGCACCGCAAAGAATAGCATGCAATTTGAACAGGAATGCGATTGCTGTCCAAGTCACATGTGGGTTCCCCACTACTCCAGTATGAACCCAGGCTTGTCATAGCCTGAGTTCAAATAAGAGCGGTGCGGGAAACCTCCATGCACCGATCCCATACTGTCATAGAAGGAAAAGCTGGGGATTTGAAATCCTTGAGGCTTTTTCTCCTCCTAGTGCAAGCCAGACAGTACAGGTTAGATGGCTTTTGATTGGTCAGTGCTGCCACAGTGTTGACCAATCAGAAGTCGTCTAGCCCGTACGGTCGTCCCTGCAAGGAGAGGAGAGAAAGACACGGGGATTTGAAATCCCCAGACCTGTGAAAAGGCTCTCTCCTCTTCTTGCAGGGATGACAATACAGGCTAGACGGCTTCTGAATGGTCAGCACCATGGTGGTGTGACCAATCAAAAGCTGTCTAGCTCAAACGTCATCCCTACACTGAGAAGAGAAATCCGTAGGGATTTCAAATCCCCATGACAAGCCTGGGTTCAGTCAGGAGTAGCAGAGAAACCGCATGCGATTTGGACAGGAATTGCATTCCTGTTCAAACCGCATGCTATTCTGTGCGGTGAAATTTGAGTGCATACATTTTGCATTGGACACAAATCGCAAGAGAATGCTGTACTGATGCAATTGAGAGAGAAAGAGTGTGTCTGTGTATGGATGTCTTTAAATTACATACCTTTTAGCTCACCATGGCCCAGCCGTCCAAGACGCCCAATCACCACTCTCCAGGGCACTGATGTCATTTGCATTATACCCACACACCACTCCCATAGCTTCTGCAGTCCAATTTTCCGAGCTGAAACTCTGCTTCTTCTAAACCTGTAGAATAACCAAAGTTGACTGTGATACTGCAGCCAAACTCTCTTGGCCAGTGGCATAACGAGCTTTAATTGGCGCAAACCTGTAGTTTTCATTGCTCATCCTCATTCCTTTCAGTCGAGGAAAGCAAACTATACATGGTGCCCCCACCCTCTTCACAGGGCTAACTATTCCTCTCCTTACTTTCAACAGGGGAGCAAAGGGAAAGTAAAAATATGCAGCAGACCCTTTGAGGATTAAAGTGAATGTATGAGGAGAAATCTCAGGTTCTATTTAAACTGCATCTTTAACTGGCAATGCAATTTCGAATTATAATGGAGTGCATTACAGGGTTCTATTTACATTATTTTGTAATTACTTAACCAGTAAATTCAAGAGATAGATGGCAATTAATGGACACAAGAAATTCTAATTTCTAACACAAAAAGTACAAGAAGTGGTAATGTTTCCATACAAAAAGACACTTATAAGAAAGAATATCCTCACCTGTTGGGCACGTGGATGTTTACAATGCAGGTATCTAGTAATTCTCCTTGTAAATCAGTACAGGAAGCCAGCAGCCAGCGCTGGTCATGGGACAAGCAATATCCCACAAATAGCACATTGTACTTCTGTCCAGCTTCACCAAATGTTTCTCCAAGTTCTGTCTGCTTGTCTTTAGTAGGAGCAAGCAGAAAAGGAGGAGAGTAAAGCTGCCCAGGAAATTGGTGCTGTAAAGAAAACCACATATGACATGTTTTTTTTCTTTTCACAGAATTACCTCAATGTCAAAAACAAAACAAGACAAAAAAGCTTCCCCCCCCCCATTATTATTATTTTTTTTTTATTCCTTTACAGGAATTCCACTCTTCACTCCCCTTCCCCAAGTTTTTAGACATTTTCCTTTTTTTTCTTTTCTACTTGTACACCATAATTATTATCTACTTGAAAAGTCAATACACAAAGCAAGATTTACTTAGCCGTTTATGTCCACGTTACCTCAGAATTCTTCAATATTGCATTCAGAGCAGCAGCTGGACCAAACCCAGTTAGTGGTTTGATGGGAATTTGTGTGGCTACTGGTCGTCTGCACTGGCAGTATACAGAAAATGCTAAAGATTTTAAGTGCTGGATGTAGGAGACTGTTTCATCGTGCACAGTCTGCAGTAGATATCGACATGGGACCACCTTAAAAAAAAAAAAAAAAAAAAAAAAGATAAAGACTATTAAGATTATATATATATATATATATATATATATATATATATATATATATATATATATATATATACACACACACAATTATTTAGTAACAAATGGGAAGTTCTGCCTTATGCCCTCCTCCTTTTGGCACTTTTTTTTGGTGGGTGTGGGGGGGGGGGGTTTAGGTGGTTTTGACAGGTACTCGCTTCCACTTCTGGTCAAGTTGCAGTGGCGATTCCACCAAAAGTTCTCCCCACCAGCATGAAAACCATGACTTTTCTTGCTTTTAGCAATATGGGAATGACAGACTTGGGGGCTCCTCTTTCGAAAAAGGCTTCAGCTCCAACAGCCATGACCAAGAAGGAGAATGTAACAGGGGGCCCTGAGATAGCAAGTCTGGCTTGTTTGGAAGAGGCCAGGAATTGTCTCCTAGAAATCTGGGTCTTCCTATGTCCCAGGTTCTGCTGGGCAAGTTAGGTGCTAGGAGAATTGCCGGTTTTCCCTCTTGATTTATTTTCAGGAGAAGTCGAAGCAAAAATCATGCTGTTGGAAAGGCTGAAAGGAGTTTAGGGAATAAACAGATCATCTTATGCTAGTGCTAGGAGATTCTTTGCCCTAGTCACAAACAAAGGTAACTTCTTGTAGAACTTGGAGGCCAGAATATCCATGTCCAGAATTCCCAATCTCGAACAAATCAGGCTGACAAGATCAGGGTGAAGGGCCCATTTCGCCTGGTCCCAGCAGAGAAGAATGCAATAATCCGCCTTCCAATTGCCCACTCATTGGATGGGAACAGCCGAGATCACTGGGCAGTGTTTTTACATCCATGAGATGATCAGGCCTGCTTCCTTTAAGGCAGTGCTTCTCAAATAGTGGGGCGCGCCCACCAGGGGGGGCGCGAGGCTCCGTCAAGGGGGGCGCGTCGCGGCCCCCCCCCTTTCCGACAGAAGGGACACCAAGTACAGGGGTGGGCAGAGGGCTGCTGTCTCTTACCTGGCTCCCACGATGATCCATCCAGGAAGCGCTGCTCCTTCCGTCACTCCGGCCACTCCCTCACTCCTGCCGCTCGGCTCCGCCTCCTCACCGGTGATTGGCCGCCAGAACCGTAGCTCAGGAAAGGTACACAGGCGGCCAATCACGGGCGAGGAGGCGGAGCCGAGCGGACCCGCGAAAATCGAGTGAGGGAAAAGCCGGTAAGTGTGCAGTGCAGAGGTGCTGCTGCAACCACATATGCTGGCTGCAGAAGCACCATACTGCAACAGGGGTCAGCAAGTGTCATTGGTGTCAGTGGGAGGAATAGTGCCGCATCATTGGTGTCACTGATACTAATGATGGGGCATTATTCCTCCCACTGACACCAACGATGGGGCACTATTCCTCCCACTGACACAAACGATGGGGCACTATTCCTCCCCCCCACTGACACCAACGATGGGGCACTATTCCTCTCCCCACTGACAGGGTACTATTCCTCCCACTGACACCAATGTTGGGACACTATTCCTCCCACTGACACCAATGTTGGGACACTATTCCTCCCACTGACACCAATGATGGGGCGCTATTCCTCCCACTGACACCAATGTTGGGACACTATTCCTCCCACTGACACCAATGATGGGACGCTATTCCTCCCACTGACACCAATGTTGGGACACTATTCCTCCCACTGACACCAATAATGAGGCACTATTCCTCCCACTGACACCATTGATGGGGCGCCAATGATTAGGTCCTAAGTAAATGTTGGTGATCGGTTTGAATTCATTATTATTTATTGATTTTATGTATTTTTTCAGTATCATATGGTTTGACATGTCCAATCAAAAAATGTTTATAGTTTAATTAAGGATTTAATTTTTTTTGAATTTCTAATGCACTTTAAATCTTTTCTGCTACAGTTAATAAAGCTATTCTTTGTTGTAAATTGATCCACATTTCTTTCTTTTTTTATTCTCTTATACGTTAATAAGGATACAGTGTTATGCAGAGGTGTACTTATAACAATTTTATAGACAAATGATACTATTTACAGTCGCGCGGGGGGCGCAAAATGTTTTCTTCTTCCTAGGGGGGGGGGGGGGGCATGACAGAAAATAATTGAGAAGCACTGCTTTAAGGCTTCATGACTACTAGTGCTCCCATGGTGACTGATGAAGGCCACAGTCTTTGCACTGTCTGATTTCATCCTGATTAGGTGTCCCTGGAAGGGGGGGGGGGGGCTTTTTTGGGTGACCCTGCTCCATTAACCGTGAGAGACTGGAACTCTTCTCCTCAGTCTGATAAGCTGTCATCTGATATCACTTTCCAGTGGTACTGTAGAAACAACTTTTATAACTCAGCCATTGCCAAGGCTGAGTTATAAATCCAAAAAGCAAGGGAGTTCCTTGCTTGGCTGGATAGGAGCATAGCCAGGTCAAGAGAGGGAGCATGTTTGTTCCATGCAAACAAGATTTTGTGTAGGAGAGGTCATGAATGGAATTTGGCGAATGCAACAACCTCGAAGAAGGCCACCATAAGGCCCATAGATTTCATATAGAATCTCACAGGAATTCGTTTTTGATCTCAAGGTACAAGAATGAGATCTGCAAGAGTCTGGTTTATTTGTGGAAGAAAACGTTTTGCTTGGACTGTGTCTAGAATGACATTTAAGTAACTACAGGCGAAGGGAAGGTTGGAGAGCAGATTTTTGGAAGTGGATTACCCAACTGACAGCCTGAAATATCTAAATAGTCCTGTGGATGTTTGCAGGTAGCTGAAAGGGAGTGGAGTCCTTCAGTAGAAGGTGACCTGAATGCCTTGAGCTCTTAAGAGGGCAGGAAGGGATGCAAGTACCTTTGTGAATAGTTTGGGAACATAGGACTCGCCAAATGGCAGCGTGATAAACTGGAGATATTTGCCTCCTACTGTGACGTGCAGAAAGCGCCAATAAGGTGGGTAGTTGAGAATACCTTGGAACTTGTATGTACTTAGGGATTTTTGGCACAAGATAGTATGAAAAACCCTTTAGTATGGTAAACAGGTTTGAATAGAATCCTTTGAACCTGTCCTCCAGAGATAATGGAGTAACTACTCCCTGGGACAAAAAATAGTTCAGGGCGTTCTGCAAATCTAACTCACCTTGAGCAGATTTTAGTTGGTTTGTAAGAGGTGAGTTTTGAAGTGTACCTTGTACTCCTTTGTAACATCCAAAAGGTCTGGACCGTCTGTGACCCAGAAAACGTCAAACTGTAAAAGATGTCCCCTGAATGGCACACAACCATTGGGAAGAGAGCTTTGGGAAGATTTTGTATTCCAAGTCTTGCACTGAAAGGAAGAGCTGAATTTTGGCTTGGCATTTGAAGCCTAGGTAGAGCGTCAACATGTTCTGCGGTTTGAGAAGGTCAAAATCCCTGAAGAAGGTGATTTTGGAGCTTTCTGTTGTGGAAGGACTTTGCATGTGAACAGAAATACAGTATATAATAATGGATCATGTTGGTTGTGCATTGCCCCAATCCAATTAGCTGCAGTTTAACAAACAGAAAATACAGCAACAGCTGGCTGCGGAGCTGGGCCTTCTAAAATAAAGAGCCTTTAAGAGTGTCGCACATTTTCTGTCAGCAAAATCTTTGAATGAATGAACGCCTAGTAAGATATTAAGGTGTAAGGGTCTACTACCACAACAGATCACTTTTTTGGGGAACTCTTTTTCCACTGAATAAAGCTTGCCAACGATTCTAGGAGGGGTGAAAATGTTTTCTGGATTGACCGAATTGTCATAGATTGCTCATTCTTTTCGTTCATGAATGTGTTTTTAGATTTAGCAGGCCTCTTAGCATCTAAAGAGGCATGGGCGAGACAGAGGAGAATCAAGTGTGACAATGCTGAGGCTTTTGCCTGGTAAAAGTGACCATATCAACACTAGCAAGCATATTGCATGGAGCTGTACCACAACATCATGTGTGTAGAGCCCGTTTATGGGTCCTCTTCATGTTTCTCCAAGTCTACCTCTTCTATAGCAGGCATTTGCATCAAACTGAAGTAGAGTTGGTGGGGGTGGAGAAGGAGCCTGATGACTTTGATAACTGGACAGAAATGGCTATATTAAAGTCGTTAGTTGACCAAAGAATTGTGTCATAGTTGCAGAAATGTATGCCTCGGTCAGGTAGGCCACGTGTGGCGTGCCTAAGATAAAGTTATCAGATGCAGAAAGCAGTGTTAAAATAGGGCCCTGCTTCGGTGCAAGGGAAACATAACAGCTGTTTGAGTGTTTTGCAGGCCTTCAGCAGAGCAAATGCTTGCCTGTGCTTTTGCTGCAGTTCTCTTGCTCCTGGTTTCTGCATTTGTAGTCAGTGAAGGCATTCCTTTGTAGAGTAGTGACAGAGTAGGGTATGGAAATGGGTAAGGGTGTACGAGAAGGAGAAGGCAGCAACCCAAGTGCAGACTGTCCTGTGGCAAAGTCCTTGTGGCGAAAGGATGAGAGGAAGCACTTAAGCACCTTATAAAGTGCTCTAGGCACCACTTACTACTAAGAGGTAGTAAAGTGTGTGTACACCTGGTTATCCACCTGAGATTAAGCTGTGAGTGGTGCAATTTTGGAGAAGTTTAAAAAGTTTATACTGAAGTAAATAAGTGAATACATTTCAAACACATTCCTGTTATCCTGATAGTGGTGATAATGAAACACATAAGAATAATCAGGATACACATAATTAGTGTAAAGTAAGTGATGGAAATATGTCTCGTATTAGGCTGTGGGACTACAGTAACAGGTAGAGAAACAGGGAGACCTTGCCTTACCTGTTCATGTTACTGGTCCATATATAGGGTGCAGGTTTTGCCTGCCACAGTAAGCACAACTGCAAAGGGGTCTTCAGGGTCAGGATTTCATAGGGATGGACCATTCACATTGCCCCCCCCCCCCCCCCCCAGCACCCAAATGAAAGAGGCCTTATTTCAACTTTTTGTCTATAAACATATTTATAAAAATAGTTTTATATCATTTTTCTTTGCATTACATGGAGTTTAAATTTTTGTGAGCTTGTTGACTGCTACTTTGTGACTGAACAGTCATATGGCTCCCTATATACAGACAGAGAGATCAATTCACTAGGTTTATCAGCCGTAATACATGGAAAAACCATAAAGATTCTAGACCACCTAGTGGCTCCAAATTTTAGATATGCTATATACATGTGAAATATATATATTTTTTTATTTTCCTCCAATACACAAAACAAAAAGTATACACAAGTATTGTAGCTTCCATTTAAATCCTGCACCATCAAGATTTGACAATTGGAAAAGACTGAATCTATATTAAAATTCTGCGTCTATGCATACATGGACATAGGATATCTATTACGCAGAGTTATCATCTAGGCACAATTCTCATGTATCTACAGAGTTATCTTCGCTTAAGCATATGAAGTACATGAAAAAGTACACAAAACAATATACATACTTGCAGGACACAGGATGTGCGAAGCTGCTCTGGTAAGATCTCCAGCATATCTGTAAAACATCGTATGAGACCAAGCAACCAGAAATTCCCAGTGTTTGAATCTTCATCTACTGTATATGTAAAAGGATCCACCATATATATTACAACAGTGGGGTAAGAAGTTAAGACTCCAGTTGGCTCAGCCACAGTTGGAATGCCGATCTTCTCCCTTTCTGCTGCACTGAAATCAAGAATTAAAAGAAAAAAATGTATACCTGCTGTCAAAGTACACACAATAGTAATAGAAACCAACATATCTAACATCATAAAATCATGATTCATAGTGGTAAGGAAAATAAATAAAGCACATTACTTTGGAAAGAAATGTCACAGCTCACCAGTGGCTGTATTAAATTTACTAACCTAATACAAGACCAGCAAAACTGCAAACTAGGATTGCCTGCATATATATTTAGCCATGCCATGTCCCAGCAGCCCCTAAATCCATGCTCTTCCTTTCAGAAATCACAACTTCAGCTTGATAAGCGGAACTGTGAGGCCCTTACCACGCCTAAGCATTGGTCAGTGACTTGTCACATTTGAGCCTCATTCACTTGTCCCAAATCAGCCATGGTGCATCAAGTAGTAGTATTAACTGCAGACACCTGGGGTCGAGATCCCAGATCTTCCAATCAGCAGCGACCACAACTCAGTGGCGGGCTAAAAGAAGTCAGGGCTGTCCTCAGATGTAAGCATGTACCCGCATGTATCCAAACATCCAGTGATTGCCTGTGGTAAAAAAGAGATGCCTGATCCTGGAAGCAGACAGAGTGAACATCTGCCCATAACTGCAAGTAACCATTGGATGTGGGAATACATTCTTACAGCCATGGAATGCCCCAGCTCCTTTCAGACACTGCGTTGTACAGGTTGAACAGCCAATGATTACTGGAACACCTAAGAACCTAGCCACAGATATCCACAGGATACCTGTAGCATCTTGCAGATTAAAGATGTGTGAAGGAGGCCTAAGTGAACAATCATGAGATCAGTAAAGCAGGAGAGAGCAGGACAGAGCTCACCTTTTCCAGCTGAATGCAGAATAAGCACGAGCCATGGTTTTTATGAGATCGATTTAATTTGATTTGGCATCAAATCTTATTACAAAAATGATTGCTTAAAACATTGTAATTTCTGAACCAAAAGCTTGTAAAGCATTTGAAGTGAATCTTTGGCCAGGCTAAGGACAAAAAAGAACTTTCATATTCTTAACAATGATTAGCTTTTAAACAAGCCCTCACTGGCTTTGGTAGCTGCAGGCACATTGGAGCAATTTCTAACGAAACCAGCAATGTAAGCACTGAAGTCATTATCTTTCTCAACAGCTCAGCTCCATCCTGCTCTTTCCACCCAGAAGACCAGCTCTGTGTTTGCACACTAACACAGTCACTGCTGTTGGGGTGGTTGGGGGCAGTAGGAGCTGATCTAACTTGACTTCAGAGCTTTTTCTGTGAATGTGCTCCAAACTACTCCATATTATCTGTACCTACAGAAGTTGGTCAGGATTTTATTGAAATCGTGTAATTAGACAAACCAAGTGGTTCCTGAATCTTCCAAAAAAAACTGTCCACCACAGAACATAGATAGGTTATAAAACAATTCATAGAGTTCTGTTGTATACAGCGGCTGTAAAAGATGAAAGAGCAATCTATTTTGCTGAAAACTGATTTTTCTGATGTGTTGCAGGGTTATGGACCAAGTTCCTTAGTAATGCCGTGAGTATATGTGCCCAAGTACAGAAAGACAAAATCAAAAGACAATTTTTGCACATTTTAAAAGGGACTATGATTAAGCACTGTGCATATTCGCTTTGATTAATATTAATATATAAAACAATAATATATTGTAGATTTTCCTTTGCAGATGATATTCGTTATCAATTTTGCCTGATCGATGAAAAATACTAACCTATGACAGAAATAGCAGCAAATATACTCACTTTTCAGGGGTTTCTAACTGTGTGGAAGGCTGACTGGATTCTCCCTCACTGCTGGCTTGGCTTCCTGATGACCGCTCTCCAGAACTGGAGGCATTCTGGTTTGGACAGCTGTTTAATGCAGTAGCTGGTGTGCTATTTCCTACTGGCACTGAAGAGGAAGGTGCCTGCTGTGCAAGAGGTGTTGTTCCAGTACCATTAGTAGTAGAATTGGCAGGTGGATTAGAAGGGCATGGAGGTGCAGCTGGGCTCTGTGTTCCTTGTGAACTAGGAGACTGGTTTTTTGGAGGTAATAGTAGACTACTATCCAGTTGTAGTGAGGACAGATAAGGAGCTATAAAAATTATACATAAGTGAAAATAAGTAAGACTGAATATTTTTAAACACAGAGTACGTTTGTAATTCTGATTTTAGTTGTTGCTACTGTAATAACATAACAGCTCACCTAAATGCTGCCGACAAGTTTGGGCATACATCCGCAACTGAGCATGGTTGTCTATTTCCTCCAAGGGGGCCTCCTCAGTAGATGTTTCAGCTCCTGAACAACCAACCTTCATAATCCCATCACACAGCACTTTACAGATTGGTCTGTGCTGTCCCAGACGGCACATCTTTGAGAAAATCAAATGGATTTATGTGTATGTGTTAGGAAATATTAAAGTAGAACTTGAGCGGATCATAGCATTTACATATGTCAAGCAAGGACTCTTACCATCTGTGTTTGACTAAAAAGAATTGCTCTTTTAGCTTAACAATGAAATACATGTATGCTTTTCTTTCCCGTAATATTTATATTATGCATGTGAAGAAATCTCAACACCGGCAACCGTGCTACTTCTTACCTCATATACTGCACTGAGGTCACTGAAGAAAGCTTTTGCTCCATTTAGTAGAGCTGGATTTTCAGGACACAACACTAAGTAACCTACATCTCGCTGTCCACCGTACGGTTCTAGAAGCAGACGCTCCCAGAAAGGAAGAGAGAATGGAGCAATGGTCAGAAAGTCTTTGTCATAACCGACCAAAAGGTTGGGTATGGGCAGTGGCTCTGGAGATTCTTCAGATCCTATGAACACAGAAAATGACAATGAGAGGAAAAAAAAAATATTCAAACAGACAAATGTAAATTTAAAGTGGATTTAGCCTTGCCTCAAAAACTGAAGGAAGCTCAATATTGGTTTGCTGCTGAATCCCCTCAAAAAAAAGTGTTGTGCTATTTTAAAAGTTCCTACTAACCAAGTATAAAGCTGTATAGACCAACATAAAATAACAATGAACCCTGATCAGAAGCTCAAAAGTCAAAAATCTCTGTAGTGATAGAAAAAAAAAATGCAAATCCAGTGCCTGGTCTGTAATGTTTATTACATTCTAAATGAAAACATTTAAAACCACATTACTAGGGCTCTGGTCAAATGTTAAAATAATTTAATCTCTCAAACTGTGCTTACAGTGGGGATCGAAAGTTTGGGCACCCCAGCTAAAAATTTGTATTAATGTGCATAAAGAAGCCAAGGAAAGGTGGAAAAATCTCCAAAAGGCATCAAATTACAGATTAGACATTCTTATAATATGTCAACAAAAGTTAGATTTTATTTCCATCATTTACACTTTCAAAATAACAGAAAACAAAAAAATGGCGTCTGCAAAAGTTTGGGCACCCTGCAGAGTTAATATCTTGTACTGCCCCCTTTGGCAAGTATCACAGCTTGTAAACGCTTTTTGTAGCCAGCCAAGAGTCTTTCAATTCTTGTTTGAGGTATCTTTGCCCATTCTTCCTTACAAAAGTCTTCCAGTTCTTTGAGATTTCTGGGCTGTCTGTCACGCACGGCTCTTTTAAGGTCTATCCATAGATTTTCAATTATGTTGAGGTCAGGAGATTGTGAAGGCCATGGCAAAACCTTCAGTTTACGCCTCTTGATGTAATCCCCCGTGGATTTCGAGGTGTGTTTAGGATCATTATCCATTTGTAGAAGCCATCCTTTCTTTAACTTCAGCTTTTCACAGATGGCATCAAGTTACCATCCAAAATTTGCTGAAATGTTATTGAATCCATTTTTCCTTCTACTCGTGAGATGTTCCCTGTGCCACTGGCTGCAACACAACCCCAAAGCATGATTGATCCAACCCCATGCTTAACAGTTGGACAGAGGTTCTTTTCATTAAATTCTGTGCCCCTTCTTCTCCAAACGTACCTTTGCTCATTCCGGCCAAAAAGTTCAATTTTAACCTCATCGGTCCACAGAACTTGTTTCCAAAATGCATCAGGCTTGTCTATATGTTCATTTGCAAAGTTCAAACGATGATTTTTGTGGTGAGGACGTAGAAGAGGTTTTCTTCTGATGACTCTTCCATGAAGACCATATTTGTACAAGTATCTCTTTATAGTGGAATAGTGTACCACAACTCCAGTGTCTGCCAGATCTTTCTGGAGGGATCGTGCAGTCAAACGTGGGTTTTGAATTGTTTTTCTCACAATCCTGCGAGCTGTTCTGTCTGATATTTTTCTTGGTCTTCCAGATCTTGCTTTAACTTCCACTGTTCCTGATGACTGCCATTTCTTAATTACATTCCGAACAGAGGATATTGACATCTGAAAACGCTTTGCTATCTTCTTATAGCCTTCTCCAGCTTTGTGAGCGTCAACTATTTTCAGTTTCAGTTTTCTAGACAACTGCTTAGAAGAACCCATGGTGCTGATTGTTGGGGCAAGGTCAGATGAGTCTGGGCATTTAAAACCTCTGAGATTGACATCACCTGGTCTTCCCAGACGATGATTGAGAACAATCCATGACACTGGCAGGTCTCAGCTTGGCAAAGGGGGCAGTGCATGCTATAAATTCTGCAGGGTGCCCAAACTTTTGCAGACGCCATTTTTTTGTTTTCTGTTATTTTGAAAGTGTAAATGATGGAAATAAAATCTAACTTTTGTTGACATATTATAAGAATGTCTAATCTGTAATTTGATGCATTTTGGAGATTTTTCCATCTTTCCTTGGCTTCTTTATGCACATTAATACAAATTTTTAGCTGGGGTGCCCAAACTTTCGATCCCCACTGTATGTACAAATAGCATTTCCACTTTGCCATTAGTCTAGAAAGGGTAGTTGTTCAATTAATCGTTTTCCCACAGCCTTATAGCAGAACTGAAGCCGCAACCTGCCACAGCTAGCTGTCCACATTTATTACGCCAGCACCGGGGACTGAAGCCCGTTGAAGGAAACTGGCCGGGTGAGGACACCGCTGGACCCTGGGTCAGGTGAGTGGTAATCATTAAAAGTCATCACCTACAGTTTTTGTAGCTGCTGAAGAAACGCTTTAACCACTTGTCCTCCAGATGATTTACACCCCCCCCCCTTCCTGACCAGACCATTTTCTGCTATATGGCGCTGCGTTATTTTAACTGACAATTGCGCGGTCATGCAATGTTGCACCCAAATTAAATGTATGCTCTTTTTTCCCCACAAATAGAGCTTTCTTTTGGTGGTATTTGATTGCCTGTACGTTTTTTTATTTTTGCGCTATAAACAAAAGAAACCCAACAATTTTGAAAAAACAGTAAAAAAATTACTAAAAAAAATCCGAATAAGTGTAAATTAATTGGTTTACGTGAAAGTTATAGCATCAAAAATGGCAGTATATATACTGAATTTTTTTTTTTCATACCAGTAATAGGGGCGATCAGCGGTCAATCACCGGGTCCCGGTCGGAGATTCCCCGCCAGCACCCGGTGATTGCCAACTATCACTGACGGGGGAGAGGTCTGTATGTAAACAATACAGATCTCTCCCCTGTCAACTCCAGCATGCTGCTTTGTATTGCTCTACATAGTAGAGCAATACAAAACAGCATGCCTCCCTAGTAAAGCACACAAACAGCACACAGTTAACCCTTTGATCGCCCCCAGATGTTAACACTGATCACTTTATTGGTGTCAGTGACAGTCAGTTTCCACTCAGTGTCAGAATTCCCGTTGCAGTCCCGATATAAGTTGCTGATCGCCACCATTGCTAGTATATTTAAAAAATCCAGTATATATACTGCCACTTGTAGATGCTGTAACTTGCCCATAAACCAATTAATTTACACATATTGGAACTTTTTTTGCAAAAACGTAGTATAATACATTTTGCCTTAAATTTACGACAAAATTTGATTTTTTAAATTTTTTTACTGTATATGTTTTATAGCAAAAAGTCAAAAATATTGTTTGTTTTTTTCAAAATTGAATGTCTTTTTCTTTATAGAGCAAAAAATAAACACAGGAGATCAAATACCACCAAAAGAAAGCTCTATTTGTGGGGAAAAAAGGACATAAATTTAATTTGGGTGCAGCGTTGCATGACCGCGCAATTGTCAGTAAAAATAATGCAGCGTCATATCGCAAAAAATGGACTGGCCAGGAAGGGGGGTAATTCCTCTGGAGGGCAAGTGGTTAAAACAATGAAAACCTGCCTTTGTCTAACAAAAAAAACAGTTTGATACACCTGCTGGCTAATACACAATTAATACACAATTGTTGGTCAATCTGGGGCAGTTTTTAGGCATTTTGCCAAGGCAACCCTGAAGACCCCAGAAGGCACCCTAGTTGAAAAAGGCTAAGTTAGAAAAACATCCTGTGTGCATGAGGCTTTAAGAACTAGACTTTAATGTCTGTACCATAGGATCCACGTCCAGCCATTTTGTGAAACTGTTGCCATGTAAGGGGGCCCTGCACATGCTGGATATTCTCCCACGTCCGTCCTGTTCTTTTCTTTTGGATAGCATCCTGTAGAACAGGTTGAAGTGATAGCAGCGTGCGTACTACATCCTGAGAGGGAAGCATGCTCACATCAAGCACTATGGAAGAGGACAGAAAACAATATCATCATACGTTTTAATGGCAATCTTTTTCACATGAACAGATAATGCTTTCAATTAGCATGACATGCTTAATCACGCCTTACCTCTTCTTCTGGGGTCCTCTGCTGGCACTGTCCGCTCCTCCTCTCCTGAGTTTTCCCCCTTAGCAAGCTGTATGCTATGGGGGGCACACATGCAGACATGCTCCTGAGCCACGCTGTGTGCATCCATAAACACACACAGTTCAGCTTGGCCATGACCCTTACTCTCTCCTCACTGAATTTGATTGACAGCAGCAGGAGCCAATGGCTTCCATTGCCATCAATCTATCCTGTGAACAGAGAAAGAGACCAGCACTGCTGCAGATGGGCAAGTGTTTGGGAGGGTGACAAACAGCTAGTGAAAAGGTTTTTTTTTTTTACCTCAATGCAGGTAATGCATTAAGGTAAAAAACCTTTTGACTTCAGAACCACTATAACCCTTAAGGAGTATGTCACCAAAAATATTACTATTCCAAAAAAGCAAGAAACTATTTCAGGGTAGTGTTAGATGCGCTAGCAGATTTAAACCGTTCCCGCCAGCCGTACACATATGTGGACTCTAAACGGGTGATCGTTATATGCATCCTTATGTAAACACATTACTGCGCTGAGAGTGCGTTCCTTGCACAGTAAATAGTGGGTACTGAAAAGCTCCCAATGCATACTTGCGCTCGGAAGCTTTCCAATCATGTGATTGATATGACTGCCAATCACAGCGGTCACAAGACTGGAATGCCCGCCTCCACCTCCTGGCATTTAGAACCTCTTAAAGGGCTGGGAGGCAGCAGCAGGAAGGGGTTAAATACACTAACAAACTGAAGTAAAACTCCCACTAACACTTTTTAAATACTTACAGCAACAGTATTTTTTTCTGTCGGGATAAAGGTTTTAACCCCTTCGTGCCTATGGGTAAAACAAATCTTAACGCCAAGCACAATTTTGCAACTTAAGACATGTGTTAGCAAAACCGTACATATCATCACAACTACTTTGTGCATCCAGGTGGATTATACCTTGTTTTTTTTTTGTTTTTGTTTTTTAAGGACAAATTGGGCTTTCATTTGCTGGTAAATAAGGGATATCACCTGATTTTTTTTTTCTACTATAAGAAAACTGGCCCCCCCCTTTTTTTTTAAATTTAGCTGTATATTTCTTTCCACTACCATAACCTACCATCAAAGAACAACGCAAAATAATTTCTACTGCTCGTGACGATCGCAGCGATACCACATGTGTGTATGTTAGTTGTTGTTTTTACCCGTAGTACAGTCCAGAAACAATAGTGTGCCGTTCGCGTTTTTTTTCTGTTTTTTTTTTTAATCCTGCCACTAACTGACATTGATACAAAAAAATAAATAAAAAAAAACTCACCTTGACCCTTTAAAGATCCAAAACACTAACCCTGGGCACAGACCCAGATCAAACCTTGATCTGATCTAGGTATTTTTGTTTATTTTTATTATTATTTTTATTTATTTTTCACACTGTATCCATTCAGAGAGAGAGAAAACAAGGGGGGCGGGCTTCACAGAGATTGATCACTGTGACAACCACTCAGAGGCTATCACAGTGATCAGGTGACCCAGAATAAGGAGTTCTGGGTTCTGATCGTTAGAACGGGATCCATGGCTCTCAGTGACACCACGGTCTTTGTGCTTTGAGTGCTCCGTGCGGTGCGCTCCCAGCAGAAAGACAGATACACAAATTAGTGGCCCCGTGGAAAAAAGCCAAGTTCTGTGAGGCCACTAATTTGTGTGCGGTCGGCGTCAAGGGGTTAAATAAGTGAATAAAAGCTAACCATTGTAAGCATTCCCTCTCAGTGGTAAATGGTTTGGCAGGATTATTGGGTGAAAATAACAGAAAGAAAGCCTAAAAAAGGAAAATGAATGCATCCGTCACATCAAAGAATTAGTAAGCTGCAATATAATTAATATTTGCTTTTGGGTTTAATATCACTTTAAGCAAATTCAAAGGCAGAGAGGGGCACAGGTGGGTATTGCTAGTGATGCTTATCTTGGAGGACAACAATTGGGTTCAAGAAAGGTTTTCAGACATAAGATTTTTCCCTGATTCAACAAATCAAATCTAGATAGATGCAATATTTACTGAGGTGTAGTCAAATGCAGAGACACTTCAAAGGCTGCTTTACATTAAAATTCCAGCAAACCTATGGTAAATTCACGCATCAGAAAAACAAAAGTACAGAAAACTGTTGCAGTTGTTTTGATTATAATCTATGAGGGTTCTTTAAAAAGTTTCTGCACTCATATATATGAGCATAAATGTGCGGAACCTTTCTGAAGGCCCCTCGTATAAGAGTCAAAAACAGTTATAAGATGGCAATAGTTTTGAAAAACTGCATTCTTTGGGTGACATGATGTGCAGCCCTGTCCGGTATTTCAAGGCATACAGGAGTATGCGACTTGCTCTCCTCCCTCCCATGGGACAGCACTGATACTGGGTGAATGCCTGCTCAGGCACCAGTGCTGTAAACACAGAGGAAATGGTAGGGTTGTCAGCCTTGTGTAAGTTCTAAGTTTCAGCACTGAAGTGGATCCATTACTTTGTCCTGTATGGGCAAAGCACTGGTTCACGTTAACCAAGTAGTTCACATTAACCAATTAAAGTTTACCCAAAACTACTGTTTAATAGTACATTTTTGTTTTAAACTCATTAAAGACATTTCACAAAATCACAATTCTCACCATTGCTGTGTGGCCAAAGGTGGAAGGTAGCACTTCTAACCAAAGCCTCATCAACCCGTCCCCCAGTTGGATTGTCCACATATTGTCTTCCCTGTTCCAGTGCATTTAAACACTCTGGCCAGGCATCAGAGCTGTCTACTCTTACTTTGTCATAGTTGCAGGTGGTTCCATCAAGAAAATATTCTCCTTTGTTGTATAATAGGTCCCATGTACCTCCATTGTTTGTGAAAGGTTTAGTGCACTGATTCTGAAGAAGCAACAGCAGGCCAGATGGAGATGGTTCCTGGCTCCTCCGTGCTGCTTCCTTCATGTTAAACCTTCTTTCCACTGCCTGACCAATATAAGATGATCTGCCAAAAATGTCCATCTCATCCTCTATAAAGAGGCCAGAGTGATAGCCAAGTCGACGGTTGACAATGGCGCTAAATCCACAGGTGCAGCGATACTGGTCTTCATTTGAGGAGTCTGGAATGTAGATGCCTACATCAGATCCTTTGATGTTAAGATTACAGGCACATATGCAACAGCTATCAAAATTCCTATCCTTGAAGATGTTTAGAACAGAGTCAGACAGAAGTAAAGTAACATAAAGGCTGTGGGCCTCAGGAGCTGGATGACTGCTGGCTGGGTCAACAGAACTCAAGGGCCTGGTGGTGGATGGGGTGGAAGCTGGAGAACAGAGGTCTGTGCTGTCATACTTTACAGAACCTTGTCCACTGGCCCCTCCAGCTCCCTTTGGAGTTCTAGGAGTTCTAGGTGTACGAGGAGTAGGAACAGAAAAACGTGGAGTGGCTGGAGAAGGCAAGACACCACCAGTTCCCCCATTGCTGGCAGGAGCCGCACTGCAAGGAGCAATTGGAGTGTTGGTTTGTGGAGTGTTTAGCTGCAGATAGTCAGGATCTGTTAGACTGCCCTCACTTGGCACATTCCTATAAACAGAAAGTAGATAGAAATGAGCAAACAATACAAGCAAGTTATGAAGAAAAACACGATTGGCAGGTTAGGATAATAAATACAAATAGGGTAAAAAAAAAAGAAACCAAGTTCAAGGTTACTAGTAGACAAATAAAAAAAAATACTTACATGTAACCATCTCTGTTGAAGGGAGCAGCTGGCGGCAAAGGAAGGTGTTGTACTTTTGGGGGAGTAGCCCAGGAAGGACGATATATGCAAGCATCTGGGATTTTCAAGGAAAGCAGGCACTGGCTGGGTAAAGACTTCAGAGGCGCAAACATAGATGAGCCCAAGAAAGCCTGATAGGAAGGAACTTTGTACACGAAGGAATAGTCCTAGAGGTAAAAAAAAAAAAAAAAGAGGGAAATTCAAACACAGCTGCCCTGTGTATCCATATAAAGGCAGATAGATATATGTAAAAAAAATACACTAAAACACAGACAAAAATAGACCACTGCATGAGCTAAAAAAGACACATGCCTTAATTTCTTCTGGCTTTGGACTGCATAGGCCTTCCTCAACTTCCATCTTGAACTCTATGTGTTGCATAGAGACAAAATTGACCATTGGACTTTCCATCATGCCAAGAGTTGTTGTAGTGTCGGACCCTACACCATCCTTGTATACCATTATAGGGGAGAATGCAGGGTGCTGCTCCAGAGATGGTGGAGTAGGAAACATCCGCTGTAGGTCTGACGCTGCTGCAAGACACATTGCCAAAAATGCCATTAATTATCTGTCTTTGACAAACTTAACAGGACTGAAAGCATGAGTGCACTGTACTTCTGACTCTAAAAATGTGAAATTAAGCAATTGCAACTATTCCAACAAAATGAACGTAAACACAAAGCTAAAGAACAAGAAAAGCTTTTCAATACAGTACCATAAACAGCTGTATGCTATTTTTGCAGTAATTTATTTAGTATAGCCTTTATTGTCTTAAGAGTATGTATAGCTAAAACTGTTGTTTCAAAGAGAGTAGGGACCCCTGTCAAGTTTTTATTAAAAATCAAAAACATAAAATATACAAGGGCTACTCTAGAAAAAATGATTGAGAACAGGATAGACTGACAAGACATTTGATACAGAGCAATAAAGAGGTGGAAATGTATCTAAGTATCTTGTCTTCACATGTAAACATATGGTAACATGGAGAAGGGAAGTTAAGAAGATGTAATAACCAAGAAAGAACTTGACAGAGGCTAATTTTTTGTGTAAATTTTGTGCTTCTCCTGCTCTCCCTCCCGCCGGCATTCAGAGGATGCAGAAGGAAAATGTTCATTATGCCCTTTAAAATTCTAAATTCTGAACCATTTAATTTCATTGTGACCAGTTACCAAATCACTTAAGTGTTCCTCAGTCTTCAAAAGGTTGAGCACCCCTGCTGTAGACACTGTGGCTCTTTGTCCAGGCAAAGAAATTTCATTAGGATGCTTTGGAGCAGGGCATAAGGATGGTAGGACTATGTCCTCATTAAGGAGCAAGACTGATGAGCACTTTCTGAAGAAAGGATGGTCTGGACATAAGACCAACTCCTCAGTATGAAGTACGCGGAACGGCTCCTTACAGGGGAGGGCCACCGACTCAGACATGTCTGATGGATGTGAGAGCAACCAAAAAGGCTAATTTACAGAAAAAGTAATTTAAGGGAATTTCTCTGATGGTTGTCTCTGCCCTACAGAAATCACCCTTTGAACCCAAGCTGAGATCCCAAGGAAGCACAATGTGCTGCAATGGGGGCTTACTGTGAGAAACACCTTAAAGAAGGGCTTGACAAATGTGCATTGAATCTAGGAGCCAGCTAAAAAAGTTAAGAGCCATTTTTTAGAGTATCGTGGGTTGTCAGCACCCAGGGCATGGTAACTTTTGGGCGTCAAGCTTCACGAGATGTGACATGCTGCGCGACAGTCACAGCAAAACCGCAACACATTTTGGGCACCACTGAAAATAATGGCACCTGAACCTGCAATCACAGCAGCTCTGGAGCCACCCTGGTTCACACATGCGATTCTGGATGTATTTTTCAAACTCATAGATTCGAATGACAGGCTAGATATTATGTGTTCCACTCAGATGTGATCCACACTATGTAAATTGTTTTTTTTTCCACAGTTTAGCCAGCAGGCTGAAAGAATAAAGAAACAGATTCCTCAATCCACACAAACAAGGAATACCCCCTGTTTGAGCACAGTATTCTGACAACGGAAACTGGCACTGTCAGAATGCATTGATAATCGGCTGCAGCCATTGATTGAGAAAAGTTTTCCAACTTGTCTGTTTGACAGAAGGCAATTTAACAAAAGACTTCTGTCCAGCAGGGAAGGTCACCCACTGATCGAAATTTGTCTGGCCCCTGCGAAACCTGACGTATTTTGATGCATCTATGGCCAGCTTAAGCAACATTTACAGATCCAGAGATATCATTAACATGAATTAAAAATAAGTGGGTTTAGAAAACAGCAGATTAAGAAATAATGCTTTATATAGCCTGAATTTCTTTGAACGAGCAACACACTTTGCACATTATATGGTAAAACTGAGATTTATAATAATTTAATAAAGTCCCATTAAGGAACAAGCAAGATAAACCAGTGTAATATAAGTGAAGTTTGTGAAACACTTACTTGGTAGATATGGAACTGCTGCTCTTCCTTCGTCTCTTCGATCTCTTCGATCTTCTGTCCCTCCTAATGGCACCTTCACTGCTCGGGTTCCTGGTGAACCAGCCTTTAAGAACATTTACAAAGAGAAATGGGA